>NC_012875.2:34430258-34742066 GCF_000003195.3 Sorghum bicolor
CATGTCACCAGACCAGCTCTCCCACTCATCTCCTCACCACTCTCATCATTCCCCATTTCTCTCTAGCCTAAGAACAAGAACAAGGAAGAAAGAACATGAGCAAGGAGTGTGAGATAGATAGAGGATTGGATGAGTTCTCATGAAGGCATGGAGAAGAATATGAAGCTAAAGAAATCAATATGAGGTAGGACAATATCTATTATAAGCTCATGATATTTCCCAGTCTCTCTCATGTTCCTATCCTAAATCCCTAATTCATATGTGCTTGCATGAAGGAAATGCCTCCCCATCCTTGGTGGCCTCTATCTCTCATGGGTGTAGGGACTCCATGAGCCTAGTGTTGACACTAGCTAACACCACTTGAATACTAGGTTGTTATCCCCAGCATGATGCCAGAGTGTACAAAGGTATTTATAAGTATGAAGGCTCTCTAGAATATAATATATTCTATCCACAAGCGCACAGATAAAACACCTCATTGTAGCATTTCACCAGGATAAGTATTCCAGGTATCGTTATTTATAATTTTGCTTAAGAGAACAAGGGGTGAAATTAAGATAAAGATAAACCTATCAAGGCATAAACTAGAGATAAACTTGCAAGAACATGATTACTAATGAGAAACTCGTCACACAGTCACTTACTTTGGCAGGGGGTAAACCATAAAGATAATGATAATGAATTATAAGTTTATGGGTAAATAACACAGCGATTAGAAAATAGACTACTCCTCATATATGTAAGGTGACGTCGGATTAGCTAGAGAATGGATTCTAAGTTATCTACTATCTACTAAGTCACAATCTACTCTAGTTATCTACAAGATCATATATAGCATAAAAGACTCTTCATTCATGTATAAGGAACATTGCTAAAGTAAATCAGAACATCGTAAGACTTACTCCGGAATACAAATTCTACATGTCCTATCGACGGAGGGTGGACTATATAAGAATCAACGAAGCTGTCACTATTGCGAACTACCACACGACCCGGCCAATAGGATACATTTGCAGGTAAATAACATCTAAGCACCACGCCCACATGTGATCTACCACTTAACTCCCTCGAGTCAAGAGCTAAGCGCTTTGCAAACTTATACATAAACTCATTATCAATCATAACTATATCAAATATAGAACTAGAGCAAACTAAGAGCATAATAAATAGAGACATAATGCAATTAGAACAAAGTATTAGAGAAAGATATGAATAATACCAATCTTTATTACCGAAGATCCGAATCTAGAGCGTAGTGCTCTACTTCTCTAATTGCTATCTAATCAATCCTCTAAACTTGAAGGATTAGGGTGTAGCTAATTCTAATTCTCTGTGGGAGAGAAGTTCTAAACCCTAACTTTAATGGCTACCTCAGATAATGATTTCTCCTCTTCTCTTCTCTCCCCAGGGGTGGAGAGGCCTTGGTTATATAGTCCTTTCAAGTGAATTTGGGCCGTCGGATCAAACCGACATTGATCACACGGTTTTCCTTGATCCTTTAGGTCGGTGGAGCACGATCCAAGAGTTTGGTTCGGATTGGCCCCGAGACCTGAGCGGGCGCCCAAGGGGGGAGGCGGGCGCCCTGCCCCCGAGCCCGTCCGGTCTCCGGTTCGTTCCCGTGGCTTCTGGACTTCTAGATTGAGGAAAATTGCACGACACGTAATTATCTCGTTGTAAACATGACATGTGGGCCTTCTCTCCATATTTTTTGATAACCCCCTGCAGAAATAGATAAACACCAAAGCTCGTGGAATTCTGTCAGATAAAACCCTAATTCTAGATGTTTGGTGCATATTGATCCTTTTCCATGTTTAGTTGATGGTTAATTTTAGTACTTAAGGACCGTCAACACCTAGCTCCATGTTTCCATGGGTAAGTTTCTTATCTCCCTCCCAACCTCTATGTTGGCTCAAGCCTAGTGTTGAGCATGGACACCACACTTAGAATGCATGCCACTTTCACAAACCCTAGTTCCTTTAGCTTTATATGCACTTAAATTTGGCAATAAGCACCCTTGCACAACCTAAGAATCATAGCTAGTGCGTCTAGAACATCACCCACACTTTTGCTTTTGCAACACAAAGAAAACCACACTACATAATCTATTAACCATCAACAAGCTGTCAGTGGTGGTCACACAGAATATATGTGGAATATGTAGCCCTTAAGGGACCGTAGGGTATCAATCAAACCATCGGATGAGCAGTGACCCAATAAAATAGTCTACCAAACTTTGCACTCAACCACACAAGACCTAGCCCAACATATTGCCCATCGCACCCGATAGAATGTCCGTAACCACTCCTAGAGGCATCCAAAACTTGACACCTTGGGTCCTACATGATTGGACTATCTGTTGACCCCTTTTCTAGAGGCCCTACATGTCAACACTACTTGGACCGATAGTCATTTCACCCATCCATGAACTATCTATGGAAACAAAGTTAATACACATTGTGTTGTCCACTTAAGACAATGTCTAGTTAGGCACCTTCTACACTACACACCTTACCTTAGTTTCTAACCTAATAGCACCTACCTAGTTCCATTATGTCACATGCCCCTACCCTTTGTATCCCAAATCTCTTCAAGATTATCTACTTTCTTGCTAAGTACCTTTTGACGCTCTCATGTAGTTCTTGCACCAATCCTTTGCTTCTCTCATTAGAGGAACCATGTACCACAAGGAATGATCTTAAAGAAATCATGATGGCCCAAAGTCATTCGGTCTATCATGATAGGAAGGCACTATCTAAGAACTCTATTTTGGATACTCATGTGTCCCTTATATGTCTATTAGATGCATACATGATTAAGGATAATAATCAATTTATACTTTCTTCACTAATGTTTGACTAACTCTCAGATTAGAATACAAGGCCTATTGTTGGCGGTCACTAAATGCTTATTTTGACCATCAACATTGCACCAACATGAGAGAAAACAATAGCACAAGTAGTGATGTATGTTTATAATTCACATATTTCCACTTGTACTTAGAGATCTTTGCTCATGTAGGACAACTATGTAGAAATGTCAAATATCAAGCACTAGAAGGCAAGTGGACGTGGTAGTGCCACTTGGGCCCATAGCGTAGCACCGCTCGGTCCCCCAAGGTAGCGCTTTGCCACATCACCAATCTATGGGAGCTCCTCCAGAAGCAATACAAAGCGTTGATCCAAGTTGATTAAAGATGAAGGACCGAGAAGAAGCATCACGTAGATCGCTAACATGGCATGGATGCACAACTAACGTGATACACATCTACAAATGTTCAAACCCACTCATGACATGTGGGGCAAGCTTCTAGAAGGTGGAGGGAGGTCCCACCTGCCATAGGGGACTGGCTGACTCCACCCTAGGTCGCCCGACACCTCTCCCCCTCTCTCTCCACCGCCATTTGTAGTCCTCCATGCAAAGAAGCACATGTCCAAGTACTCTCCATCTTTGATTCTATGACAATTTGATCCAAAGGAGGAGAATGGGGAGCACACGGATTGATGATGTGGCATTGAAGTAGCCTCTACTCCACATTAGGCTATAAATAGGACCCTCACCCCTCACTTGTAACAGACACATACACACACCATAAGAGAAGCTCTCTCTCTACTCTTAAGATGTAGTCTTAGTGAGTGGGAGTTAGAGTGAAGAGGAGCTCTTCCTAGAGTTGAGAGCGGTCTTTAGGAGTCTGGTATAGCTTTGTATCTCTCTCTTGCATTACTTTTCTTATTTCAATATATTACTTTCTATGTAATATATTATTGTCTTGCCTAGTAGTGTTGCTATTACTTTGTTGTAGTAGTACTTTATATAGGTATATATGTTCTCTATTTACTTGCATTGTATGCCTTTCATGTTTATATAGTTTACGCCTTAGTTGTTTAGCTAAATGTGGTTACTATAGTTATATTTCACTTTAGCATAGGATCTCTGCTCGCATTGAATGCTCTAGTTATAGATAGTGATTAGAGTAGTAATCGTTAGTGCAGAGACATGGTGTCTAGGCTAGTGTTTACCTGAGTTTGTGCTCAATCTCACGGATAGTTGTGGTAGCCCCATAGGTGACAACTCTAAAAGGCCTTTGTAATCCACCACATTAGGATTGGTGTTCCGTAAAGCTTTTTGGCAGCCTTCCCCTCCGACCACTTCTCCTCACTTCATTTGAGGGTCAGGAAGGTATTGTTGCTCTAAAGTGTTATTGTGTGTGATTGCTATGTTTTACCCATGCTTAGTTATCCCCTCTGACCTATACTAGAACCATAGTGATTGAGAAGTATAGAAACCTTGTACTCCCCCATTGTCCTCTCACCAGTCACCATAGAATTCTCCTGTGTGAACCATTATTCATAACTAAAAGAGCATCTAGGCCCCTAATGAGTTTCAGTGATTAATGACAATGTTGATTACTGTGACTAACGTGTGTTTTGCAGAGGCAAAGTAATTAGTGTTAGGTCATGGTAACAAGTACTCGATCGACAGGGACGTACATGCCTACTTAATAGTGGAAATCGTTTCGGTTTTCAAAGGATGGTTGGACATCGTCAAGATTAGACTAGGTCTAAGTGCCATATGGTGAAGAAGGGCACTTAGAGTAGTTTAGGACTTTGTTTTCCTTTGACCGTACTATTAAGAGGGGCTTTGATCTAGTAGCTTGAATTTGGCAAGGCTTTAGGTTTAGGTGTGGTGCACACTTGGTAAACCTAGCACTAGGCAGCTCAGAGATAGTCCTTAGATCGAGAGGAACAAACTTTGTTTTGGAAAGTTTGCGTTTCAACAAAGTTTGGGTGGCTAAGTAGGCACCGGACGCTAGCACTGGACGCTCTGTGAGTGCGTTCGGTGAGGTCATTTGCAGTCAAAGTGACTGGGTGCCTAGGATTAGGCACCGAACGCTAGCACTGGACTCACCAGGTAGCGTCCGGTCGTAAACCTAGGGAGGTCTGAAAGTTGATCAAGGCACCGGACGCTAGCACCGGAATCACCGGGCAGTGTCCGGTCCTAAACTTAGGGAGGGTGTAAAGTTCACCCTCACACCAGACGGTGTCACCGGACGCTGGGAAGTAGCGTCCGTTGCTCTGTCAGAGGCAAGTACAGTTAGCTGTTGAGTATCACCGGACGCTCGGTGTAGAGCGTCCGGTGCAACATCAACAACGTCTGGTGACCCCGTTTTCAGTGTAAAATGGTTGGCCGACCCTTGGACTTGATGGGGTGTATTTACACTCCTCCACCTCGTCCATGGGAGGTCTCTTGCTGATCAGTTGAGAAACACCTTGTGGTGCAAGAGAGATGCAAGAGCCTAGAGAGGATTGAGATTTGAGAGATTTCTTGTGAGAATCCTTCTCTTGTTGAATTCCAAGAGTCAAGTGTGCATCCACCACTCTCTAGTGCCTTGTTTGGGTCAAGTGAGAGTTCTTTGCTTGTTACTCCTGGTGATCGCCATCACCTAGACGGTTCGGTGGTGATTGGGGGCACGAAGACCGCCCGGAGTTCTTGTGGGTGGCTCGTGTCAAGCTTGTGAGCGCTTTTGGGTGATTCACCACGACGGAGTGTCGAAGAATCAGCCCGTAGAGAGGACTTGGTCCTCGCACAGACCAAGGGGGAGCAAGACCCTTGCGCAGGTGCTCCAGCGAGGACTAGTGGGGAGTGGAAAATCTCCGATACCTCGGCAAAACATCACCGAGCACTTTATTGCCCTCCTCCTTTACTTTCTAGCACTTACTTTGTGCATTTACTTTGAGTTTTTACATTCCTAGATTTGCCTTGCTAGAATAGGATTAGAACTAGGTTGCAAAACTTTTATCCGGTAGCTCTCTAGCCACATTAGGCACAAGGGGTTGAATTAGAGCTTATAGGTTGCTTAAATGTTTAGAGAAGCCCAATTCACCCCCCCTTTTGGGCATCTTGATCTTTTCAATTGGTATCAGAGCCTAGTGCTCATTATTTAGGCTTCACCGCCTAGAGAAAGATGTTTAACGGGGATGGACCGCCACCCATGTTCCATGGTGATGACTTCCCGTATTGGAAAATACGGATGGAGTCATACCTTGAGGCATGTGACACTAAGTGCCTAAAAGCCGCGACCGAAGGGTTTACCCCTCTGGCAAAAGACACCACTCTTACTCCACAAGAGCAAGAAAACAAGAAGTGGAATGCAAAGGCCAAAAACCACATCTTTAGAGGTCTTCGCAAAGAGGTGTTTAACCGCGTTCGGAACCACAAAACCGCCCATGCGTTATGGAAGGAACTTTGTGCGCTCCATGAGGGATCCAAGGGTGAGCGTGAGGAATGCTTTCATCTTGTGATGAACAAGCTTAATACATTTGAAATGCTTCCAAAATAAAATGCTAATGAAATGTATTCTCGCTTGAATGTCATTGTAGAGGAGCTAAATGGACTTGGGCTCAATCAAATGAGTCTGGCAGATATGGCGAGGAAGATACTATGTGTTCTTCCCGTTGAGAAATATGGGCACATAGTAACTGTGCTTCATGAAGGCGATCTCTCCGCTGCCACACCAATGTCCATATTTGGGAAGATCAACGCTCATGAGATGTACATGCACATGAACCCCCAAGATGGCTCCTCATCGACCAAGAAGGATAAGAAGGACTTGGCTCTCAAGGCTTCTCACAAGGGCAAAGCCAAGAAGACTGAAGTTGAGTCATCAACTTCAAGTGATGATGATGCATCCATTGCTCTCTTGGTGAGAAGAACCACCAAGATGTTGAAGAAGCTCAAAAAGAATGGAGTCAACTTTGACTCCAAAAAGAAGAAGTTCTTCACAAGTAGCAAGAGAAAGCCCATCTCCGAGATGGATTGCTACAATTATGGTGATCTTGGTCATCTTGCTCACCAATGTCCAAAGCCCAAGAAGGACAAATACAAGAAGAAGAACAAAGAGCAAGATGATTCAAGTGATGAAGACAAGAACGACAAGAAGAAAGGTGGCAAGAAGAAGGAGTACCACAAGAAGAGAATGGCAAGGCTTACATTGTTGGTGATTGGCTCACCGACATTGAAAGCAAAAGTGGTGACTCCTCCGGCAAAGAAAGTGATGATGAAAAGGTTGCCGCCATTGCCATTAATTCTTCATCACCATCATCTTCACCACCATCTACATCCTCTACACACCTATGCCTCATGGCCAAGGGTGACCGGAAGGTACAAAGTGAGGATGAGAGTAGTGAGAGTGATAGTGAATATGAATCACCATCTTATGACGAACTTGTAAAATTGCTAAATAAATACACTATGGTCATAAGAAAAACTAGAAATGAAAATGACAAACTTGAACTTGAAAATGAATCACTTCTAGCAAAGCTTAAATCTAGTGATGAGCTTAAAGATCAAAATGAGATCATGACCACTAAGCTCAAGGAGGTCAAACTCTATGTTGACGGTCCTTAAGTACCAAATATAATCAGCAAATAAACAAAGAAAAGGATCCAAATACAACCAACATCTAAACTTAGGGTTTTATCTGACAGAATTCCACGAGTTTTGGTGTTTGTCTATTTCTGCAGGGGGTTATGAGGAAATATGGAGGAAAGGCCCACACGTCGGGTTTACATAGAGATATTAATGTGCCGCGCAATTTTCTACCATCTAGAAGACTCCAGAAGCCACAAGAACGAACGGGAGGCCGAGCGGGCTCGGGGGCAGGGCACCCGCGCTCCCCCCTTGGGCGCCCGCCCTGCTACAGTGGCCAATCACGTTCAACCTCACGGATTATGCTCCACCGACCTAAAGGATCAAGAATAACCATTCAATCAATGTCGGTTTGATCCGATGGCCCAGGTTCACTTGAGGGGACTATATAAGCAGACCCCCTGGCCCCTGGAGGATGCACCCCTTGATCATTATTCATTATTCATAGACAGAGCAAAAGCTAGGGTTTAGAGATGAGAGCTCTCCTCTCCTCTCTAAACTAGAGTAGATCTAGATAGTAGCAAGATGGAGAGCGAAGGAGGATTAGAGGAGAGGCCGGCCTGTCGGTTCTTCCTCCGGTTGTACTTCATCATGATCAAGCTCTAATCAAGCTTGCTCATGGGATGACTCTGGTAATCTACTTCTAATTCATTATGCAATTACTAATCATGTATGTTCTGGTTCACAACTCTTTTGAGTACTTCTAATCTATAGGACCATATAGGTTAGAGTTGTAGTATAGGTGTAAGCGTGGTGCTTAGACCTAGATTACTTGTGGATATCCCCTGTCTAGCTGGATCGTGTGGTAGGCCACGTAGGTGATAGTTACGTTGGTCCTCTGTAGTCCACCTCTCGTTAGCAGACGGGTAGGGTTTATCGGCCTAAGGATAAGCATCCTTTGTGGTGTACTCTTATCACGTGGTTCGTCCCAGACATAGACATACCCCTTTGAAGTAGAGAAACCATAGTTATCCTCTCTATTCTGCTACCATCGTCCATATACTAGAATTGCTCTAGTCTCTATTCCCATATTATCACTCACTGTTATCATACCTTTAATATTGTTTTTATTCGATTCTACCATCTTTCCAATTTATACCTATTTACTTATCTTGGTTAAGTTAGAGCGTAGATCAGTTCTCCCGTTTCCCTGTGGATACGATTGTTGGGTATTCTTAACATCATTACCAAAAGTAGACAATTTCCTAATTCTAGTAACGGTGCCAAAAATGCCAAACCTATCCCTCATACCACTAAAGCCAAGTTGTCATCCCCAGCATGACATGAGAGACGCGGTATTGAAATATGCAATTGCTCTTCTAAATAAATAATTAATGGGATCTGCAAGCACACAGATTAATACCGATGTAGTATTTTAACCGAGAAGTATTCCAGGTATCGTTATTTATATTTTTACCAGTGGGAAGGGATTAACAATCATCATTATTGATTACAGAATAGAATATGAGATTGAGTATCTATCATTGCATGTATAATTGAGAACATTTATCTAACTCTTTCATACAGGGGTAAGTGTCACATAAAGGATATATGAAATAATGAATAGTGACAAAGATAATTAATCTGATCATAACTAGCCACATAATAAATATGATAAGCACCTCAATTAGATACTCTAGAAAGTCATTAGCATAGTATTAGAACGAACTACAAGAATATTTATTAAGTTATTCTTAACTATATAGTCTAGCATTATTATAATTAGTGCAAGCATACTTAGCAATCATTGTGAGACAAGACTACGCCCATGCATAGTGATATTAGCAAGGTAAATGAGAAACATAGCAATCACTCCCCTATAATAATGTTGCTCTGCCAGCCCAATACACGAGAGGGGGACTATATAAGAATCAATGAAGCTGTCACTATCACGAACTACCCCACGATCTGACATATTGGGTACAATCGCAGATAAATACGGTATAAGCACCACGCCTACACAATATCTATCATTTACCCATGGATCCGATGGATAAACGCTATACGATCCTAAGCATGTATATAGATCCAATCTAACTAAGCCAAGTACATAACTATGATAAACTAAGAACAATATAATCTTGAATATAAGCAAGTAGAGCAAAGTCATAAGCAATATATTGAAGTAGAACAAAGTCATATTCATAATATTGAAGAACAAAGATAATTAGAAGAACAACTAGAAGCACAATTAGAGAATTACCAAGAATCCTCTTGACAGATCCGGAAACCAATCGAAGATTGACTCCTTCTAGTTTTAATCCTATGTAGCTATGCTAATCTAGATGTCTAATTGATGTGGTGGCTCTAATCTTGATCAGAGGCTTCTTCTCCCTTGAAGAATAATGAATTAGGGTTGAGAGGCTCTCTCCTCCAGGGGCCAGGGGGTCTAGTTTTATAGTCCCTTCAAGTGAATATGGGCCGTTGGATCAAACCGACATTGATTGAATGGTTATCCTTGATCCTTTAGGTCGGTGGAGATCTCCTGAGAAACAGAGTCCTGATTGGACTCAGAGAGGGGGCGGGCGCCCAGGGCAGGAGGGCGGGCGCCCTGCTTCTGGCCCCGTTCGGTCTCTGCTTTCTTCCCGTGGCTTCTGGAGTCTTCTAGATGTAAGATAATTGCGCGGCACGTTAATATCTCTATGTAATCCCGACGTGTGGGCCTTTTTTCCGTATTTCCTGATAACCCCTGCAGAAATAGACAAACACCAAAACTCATGGAATTCTGTCAGATAAAACCCTAAGTCTAGATGTTGATTTCATTTGGATCCTTTTCTTTATTTTTTTATAATTAAATTTGATACTTAAGGACCGTCAACAATGATAAAACCTTTAACCGGGTAAAAGCTATAACGGTATCCGTGCGCTTGCGGATTATCTGTGTGCGTATAAATACCATAGTACACTCTAGTGCCATGCTGGGGATGACAACCTAGTATTCAAGTGGTGTTAGCAAGTGTCAACAAGCATTTTTGGCACCGTTGCTGGGGAAACGGTTGCTGAGTTGACTACGAACTAGCTTAATCATTTTCTAAAAAAAATAAAAAAAATATTTTCCTTTTATCCTTTGCCTCATTTCTGCTATTCTTTCTTCTTATCTAATCCTTGATCTCTGGTCTATCATGAATTCAAACATGTCTATCTATGAATTTCATAGACCTACGGGCAGACATCTCGAACCACCAAAATCTTCAAAGCCTATCATAGCATCTAGTTTTGAGATAGACCCCAAAAACATAGAATTTGTTCAAAAACAACCTTTCTCACGAGAAGGTGAGGAAAACCCATACACACACCTAAGAGAGTTTTATCGAGTCTGTGACCTCCTTCGCATAGAAGGCACGTCCGATGAGACCCTTAAATGGAAGCTCTTTCCGTTCTCTTTAACAGGAAAAGCTAGACATTGGTACAAACTCAAAGTAGGGAGTGTTCATGGAGATTGGAAGGAGTTATATAGTAGTTTTCTTTCTAAATATTTTCCAATCTCCAAAGTGGTGGAACTTCGGCGTGAGATTCTTTCTTTTAGACAACTGGAAGAAGAATCTCTTGGCAAATCATGGGATCGCTTTATTAACCTTACTCTCACTGGCCCAAAGCTTTCTATTCCAGAAAAAGTTCTTCTAATTCACTTTTTTGAGGGCCTTAGTAGGAAAAATAAGCAAACCCTTCATGCGGCCTCTGGAGGATCTTTCCACCACCTATCTGCTAGTGAAGCTTGGAATTTGATTGATTTATTAAGTGGAAAGTCTCCTAGCTTTTATATCCCTGAGAAAGAGAAAGAACCAGTTCCTAGACAAGAAGAAGAAGTTTCGATAGCCAGATCACAACCATTTCAATCCCAAACTTTAGCTATCGATTCTAAACCATCAATACCCCAAAATTCTTCAAGGGAGGAAGGAATTCCGACCTTAAATCTTTCAGATACTGATGGTTTAGACTTCTCGTTCCATAAGAGACTTTCAAGAAGGGATAATTCAAATCTTTGCAATAATGGTTCTCTTAGAGAACGTCCTGGTTCCTTTTATGAAGAAGTCGAGGATGACATATCAAGTGAAGGAGACCTAAGCCATATAGAAAATTCTATCAGCTCCCCTTTCCTGATCACAAGTTCTAAATGGCTAGAATGTGTAGAATGGATGGATAAGGAAGAAGCCTTAATGAATTCTGACTTTGGCTCAATTTCAAATGGTGAGTTCTTGACTCCCTTTGAAAATGGGATTCATCCAACTATAGAAGATGACATAAGTGAGACCAATCCAGGAGAAGCTCCGGACATTCAGATTGGAGACGAAGATAACATCAATGAGCATAGAATTTATTTCATAGCCACTTTGTTTACTCCATGCTCATATATAACATCTTCCCAATCTATTGGTCTCTCTAACATCACCACATTTGAGATGTCCAACCCCCTCTTCCTTTCTATTTATAAAAACTTTAAAAGGGCGATTGTCGATGCATATGTCTATAATAAATATTGTAGATCTCGTTGAGTTGATCTTGATATAGGTCAGCGTTGGAAGGGAAACCACTTCGCCGACATAAGTTGATGGTTTCCTAAGGACAAGCTTAGTGTCCTAAAATAAGCACTGATCAGATCATAACATGAGCTTTTAATTATTTACAACATTACCTTGTGTATTGAGCATATAAGGATAATTATAAAATATTCCTTCGAGTATTCTTGTCACTAACCTTTCCAGGATTAGAGCAAGAAGATCGGATGAATGACAAGCACAAGGTATGTCCAACCGATCATCATACAACATTGAATTAAATTCATCCAAACTTGAATTTTGCAAAATTCAAGCTTGGGGGAGTACTTTACATAAAAACATCCTTTGCCATGTTGTTATGTTGGTTGTCCCTACCTTTGAGACATGCTCAATTTGTTAAATACTAATCACACTACTTCATCTCCACTTTGAGTAGATCTCTATAAATGCCATCACGCTACCTTTGTTTATCCTAGTAAGTGTTAGTTTGGAAGTACTGCACATACTTCTATTGGCTTTTAAATTAAGCATGGTGCTTAGGTTAGACAACCTTCATTAATCTGATTAGACATGGAGTCTAGTTTGGTTATTGAACTAAAAACTACTTGAGTAAATATTGGTATATTTTGTCAGACTAACCACTGCAGGAAAACATTCAATATCAATTTGGGAAGTCCTGAGATAAACTCACATTGAAGACAAAGAGAGAGACACATGAAGTTTAACAATTTACACAAGGAGGACATAGCTCATTCATTATAGAGAGATGATCCATGGAAGGAGACAAAGTACATAACCAAGATGAACAACCGCTAAGAAGGGAAATCTTCCACAAGGTGATACTGTACCATCACTCTTCAAGTAAGGTAACATCTTAAGGTACTTGACTATCACTTTTATAAGTTTCTCCTTGGTTCTGGCGTTCATATGAATAAAAGAGACAAACATGTATGATTTATAACTTCAAATTAACCAACCCAACTGATTCAACATGTTTAGTCCTTTAATGTTTGTTCCTAGTACTACCTCCATGATCCCACACTCCTAATCATATGAGGTAAAATGTTACACATTCAATATTTGAGACATATAAAGAAAAAGACATATATATAGATAGATTATCTTTCCATTAGGTTAAGCGATCTAATCCGGCAAATGTTTTAAATGCTACACTCATGAACTTATCATTCATCAACTTTGTCTTGCTCACCATGCTTAAGGAAGAACAAATACACTTTTGGTTCTGTTGGTGTTTTCCACCAACAGGGCCCATGCACTTGATCTCTGCCTTGTCTCTATGAGTAGGTACACTACGAGCACAAACACACTAAGCAAGATACTGCCAACGCCGCACTTAGAACTGCTGGGCAAACAAAGAACATGGGTGACACAGTATCAAGAGGTGCAGACGTCAAGGTACGCACCTGAGTCAAATGACGCACCTAAAGAATGAACACGGTGAGAAGTCTTGTTCAGAAGACTTAAAACATTGAATCCTCGCCGAAAGGTAAAATCAGTAGTTATCCATATTTATCCTTTCTGCATTCCCTTTTCCCTTAAATTATTTACTTTCCTTAAATGGCTTGTTGGTTATTCATGCTATCTTGAAAAGAAAATAAAAATGTTAAAAATAGTAAGCCCCATGTGAGTATGCTCGTGGCATAAAACCCATAAGTACATTCACTGTTGTGGCGTAAAAATAAAATAAATATATTCCTGTCCTACGAAGATGAAAATATAAAAATAAATTTATGATCCTGCCAAAGAGAGTAATATTTATTAGAGGAAGCTCAACATGATAAAGGCAAAGAGATTTTTATGCTAACACTTAACTAGTTCCACAAATCTTCGTTGTCTATTTGAGCTCCACAGAATTCAAGGATCAAAGAAGACTAGCAGACGGAGGACATCCTAATCGCTGTCAGGGTACTGCCGACATTCAAATATACCTCCGCCACCTGCTAGCTACATCAGAAGAAATTACATCAAAATCCAGCTTGGGGGAGAGGACCCCCATTTATCCAGCTAAGTGTTTCTACTCGCGTTTATACTTTACTCAAATAATAAAAAGATGCATAATCATAACCCAAATAAAGATTTTGTGCTTATATATATATATATGTATATATCTTTTCTTAGTTTGCTAAATAAATAAATAAATAAAGTTTGCTATGAACCCTCATGATAAGCTCACATGGAAATAATGAATAGTTGCTCTGCCATGACTAGTTCTCAAAATTGAAATCTCTCTCAAGTTTAGGCATTACTGTTATGAATTAAGATTTGCTCTAAACCTGAACTTGTGGGAAGAGTACTTGATCTAAAGTCTAAGTCGTTAACAGATACGATATGGGAAGGTTGAGCTGTTGTTTATCTGTTCCTAGAGATGCTAGAATTCTAGAGAATTTTATCTTTGAAAATCTTTAAAATATTGCATGATGAGTTCCTGTATGATGAGAGTTTAAAATCCTACCATAGCCATATATACATGCTTATTAGACTATGAACCATACATTTACTTTTCACAGCTTATGAGCATTGAGTGTGGTCAAGCTATGTAGACCCTTAGGAGCTTGTCATGCGGTTATAATCAAGATTCACTTGCACGTCCACTCATACATGCTGCTTCTACTCCGGAAGTATGCATCCACATACATCCACTCATTTCCATCTCCAGATTCATCCAAAATTATTCTACTCCTATCCGGGAGAGAATAGCCAAAAACATTATCCCATTCCTATTTTTCCCTGTGAAATAAATGCTCAAGCTATTTTCGTTACTACCACTTGCTACATTATTCCAGGAGGGTGAGTGCTCTGAAAAAAAAGAAGAAAAATACGAGGAAATAAAAAGGGGCAAGTGCCCGGAACCTCGAAAGAAAAAAGAAAACGTGAGACGAGAGGTAAAAATGGACAAGTGTCCGACAGTAGAATTAGGGGTACAAGATACCCACCTAAAAGAAAAGAAAAAAAAGAAAAGAAAATATAGAGTATCTCATTCCCCTTAAAAAGCTTCAAAGTGCAAGAAAGGTATGTATCCCCTCAAAAGAGCAAAAGCAGAATTAAAATTTCACCATTGTTTTCACCATTATCACCATTCATTCGCCACACATGCACATCTTGATTTGACTTATTGACTTGTTTCTCTGGATCCATGGTTTGACTATGCAATAAATGTCTTGTAAGTATGTATTAGCTGTCTCCCACCTATGAGCTCCAGATATCAAACCTTATTAGAGTAGGGTGAGAGAGAAGGCAATATCACTATGCCTCATTCCACAAATACTACATACTTTGAGAGAAGGCGTATACCATCACTGCCTTGGTGAGGATCCAGAAATACCACAAAAGAGAGACTAGAGAGAGTCATACAAGGAATCTCTGAGTTTTATTTGAAAATCTGCAAAAACTCCAGAGCTATAGTTGATCAAAGAACAAGAGACATGGTGCTTGACTTGACCGTTCTATCTTTTAACTGCTCAAGACACAAGTGACGGTTGCAAGCCCATGGTGGAAGGTAATATGAGTAAGTTTAAACCTTAACAGTTTACCCTAACCTAGAGATGAGATCTTGTTTAAATGCATGTGTACCTTTAAGGCATAAAACCACTGCAGAAACTCTTGAGTCCATCCTTGCTCAGGGACGAGCAATGGGTAAGCTTGGGAGAGTTGTTGACGGTCCTTAAGTACCAAATATAATCAGCAAATAAACAAAGAAAAGGATCCAAATACAACCAACATCTAAACTTAGGGTTTTATCTGACAGAATTCTACGAGTTTTGGTGTTTGTCTATTTCTGCAGGGGGTCATCAGGATATATGGAGGAAAGGCCCACACGTCGGGTTTACATAGAGATATTAACGTGCCGCACAATTTTCTACCATCTAGAAGACTCCAGAAGCCACGGGAACGAACGGGAGGCCGAGCGGGCTCGGGGGCAGGGCGCCCGCCCTCCGCCCTTGGGCGCTCGCCCTGCTACAGTGGCGAATCACGTTCAACCTTGCGGATTATGCTCCACCGACCTAAAGGATCAAGAATAATAGTTCAATCAATGTTGGTTTGATCCGACGGCCCAGGTTCACTTGAGGGGACTATATAAGCAGACCCCCTGGCCCCTGGAGGAGGCACCCCCTGATCATTATTCATTATTCATAGACAGAGCAAAAGCTAGGGTTTAGAGATGAGAGCTCTCCTCTCTTCTCTAAATTAGAGTAGATCTAGATAGTAGCGAGATGGCGAGCGAAGGAGGATTAGAGGAGAGGCCGGCCTATCGGTTCTTCCTCCGGTTGTACTTCGTCATGATCAAGCTCTAATCAAGCTTGCTCATGGGATGACTCTGGTAATCTACTTCTAATTCATTATGCAAATACTTCTAATCATGTATAGGACCCTATAGGTTAGAGTTGTAGTATAGGTGTAAGTGTGGTGCTTAGACCTAGATTACTTGTGGATATCCCCTGTCTAGCTAGATCGTGTGGTAGGCCGCGTAGGTGACAGTTACGTTGGTCCTCTGTAGTCCACCTCTCGTTAGCAGGACAGGTAGGGTTTATCGGCCTAAGGATAAGCATCCTTTATGGTGTACTCTTATCACGTGGTTCGTCCTAGACATAGACATACCACTTTGAAGTAGAGAAACCATAGTTATCCTCTCTATTCTGCTGCCATCGCCCATATACTAGAATTGCTCTACTCTCTATTCCCATATTATCACTCACTGTTATCTTACCTTTAATATTGCTCTTATTCGATTCTACTATCTTTCCTATTTACACCTATTTACTTATCTTGGTTAAGTTAGAGCGTAGATCAGTTCTCCCGTTTCCCTGTGGATACGATAAAACCTTTAAACGGGTAAAAGCTTTAACGGTATCCGTGCCCTTGCGGATTATCTGTGTGCATATAAATACCATAGTACACTCTAGTGCCATGCTGGGGATGACAACCTAGTATTGAAGTGGTGTTAGCAAGTGTCAACACTCTCCTTAAAAGAGCTCAAAGAAAAACATGATAAACTTGAGAGTGTGCATGATGAGCTTATCACTAGATATAGAGCTTCGAAGGAACAGCTTGCAACTCTAAAAGCAAACTATGACAACCTTGAGATAGCTTATTGTTGACGATCCTTAAGTACTAAATTTAACCGTCAACTAAACATGGAAAAGGATCAATATGTACCAAACATCTAGAATTAGGGTTTTATCTGACAGAATTCCACGAGCTTTGGTGTGTGTCTATTTCTACAGGGGGTTTTCAGAAAATATGGAGAGAAGGCCCACATGTCAGGTTTACAACGAGATAACTACGTGTCGTGCAAATTTCTTTAATCTAGAAGAGTCCAGAAGCCACAGGAATGAACGGGAGGCCGATCGGGCCCGGGTGCAGGGCGCCCTCCCTCCCCCTTGGGCGCCTGCCCTGCCCTGGTGGCCAATCAGAGCAGGTCTCGCGGATCGTGCTCCACCGCCTCTAATCTTCAAGAATAACCGTGCGATCAATGTCGGTTTGATCCGATGGCCCAAATTCATCTGAGGGGGCTATATAAGCAAGGCCTCTCCACCCCAGGGGAGTAGGAGAAATCAATATCAGAGGAAGCCATCAAAGTTAGGGTTTAGGAACTTCTCTCCCACAGAGAATTAGAATTACCTACTCCCAATTCCTTCAAGTTCTATAGGATTGATTAGATAGAATTAGAGAAGTAGAGCCTAGCGCTCTGGATTATGGATCTTCATCAATAAAGATTGGTATTATTTTATCTTTCTCTACTACTTTATTCTAATTACATTATGTCTCTATTTATTATGTTCTTAGTTTACTCTAGTCCTATATTTGATATAGTTATGATTGATAATGAGTTTATGTATAAGTTTGCAAAACGCTTAGCTCTTGACGCGCGGGAGTTAAGTGGTAGATCACATGTGGGCGTGGTGCTTAGATGTTATTTACCTGCAAATGTATCCTATTGGCTGGGTCATGTGGTAGTTCGCGATAGTGACAGCTTCGTTGATTCTTATATAGTCCACCCACCGTTGATAGGACAGGCAGAATTTGTATTGCGGAGTAAGTCTTGCGATGTTCTGATTTACTTTAGCAATGTTCCTTATACATGAATGAAGAGTCTTTTATGCTATATATGATCTTGAGATAAATAGAGTAGATTATGACTTAGTAGGTAGTAGATTACTTAGAATCCATTCTCTAGCTAATCCGACGTCACCTTACATATATGAGGAGTAGTCTATTTTCTCATCGCTGTGTTATTTACCCATGAGCTTATATTTCATTGTCATTATTATTATGGCTTACCCCTTGCCAAAGCAAGTGACTGTGTGACGAGTTTATCATTAGTAATCATGTTCTTACAAGATTATCTCTAGTCTATGCCTTGATAGATTTTACCCCTGTTTTCACTTTCACCCTTCTCTTACGCAAAATTATAAATAACAATACCCGGAATACTTTCCTAGTGAAATGCTACAATGAGGTTTTTTATCTATGCGCTTGCGGATAGAATAGATTATTTTCTAGAGAGCCTTTACATTCATAAATACCTTTGTACACTCTGGCACCATGCTGGGGATGACAACCTAGTATCCAAGTGGTGTTAGTAAGTATCAACAAGCATTTCTGGCGCCGTTGCCGGGGAGACGGTAAGAAAAGTCACGAAGTCAGTCAAGGTTATTCACATAAAATATTAGACTAGACTATGGAGAAATAATTGCATAAAACAGCTACTAAGTGAGAAATCATAACAAGGCACCTCTGCTTTGGCAGGTTCACCCTGTTGTTTTTTTCTATGTTTATATTTTTATACAGGGTATATCAGGATTGACTTTGGTACATTCAACTCTTCATCATCAGAACCAAAGCAATCAAGAAAGAAAGAAGAAGCTACCTAACAATTGCTGAAGATATGGCACAAAAGACCTTGCAAGAATTCTGTGCTCCAAGTCTTAAGAACATTCCAAGTGGTCCAAGATTTGCACTAGAAGAAGGAGCACCCGAGTTCGAGCTCAAGTCAAGCCTCATCAATTTGTTACAAGCTACACAATTCAGTGGAAAGGCACATGAAGATGCTAGTGCACACTTGCAGAATTTCTTAGAGATTGGAAGCACAATCCGTATCAATGGAGTCGACAAAGACGTCATACTGCTTCGCCTCTTTCCATTCTCACTAGAAGGGAAAGCAAGGAAGTGGTTCTACACCCATCAAGATAACATCAACAACTGGATGAACTTGTTAGATGCCTTTCTATCAAAGTTTTTCATTATAGGAAAAACAGCTGCCTTAAGAGTAAATATTGTCAGTTTCCAACAACAGAAGACAAAAACCATTCCTGAAGCATGGGAGCGCTTTCAAGGATAGATATCAGATTGTCTGCACCATGGAATGGCTAAATGGTTACTTATGCAGACCTTCTACCATGGATTAACCCAGAAGGCTCGTGAATGCCTAGATGCATCTGCTAAGGGATCATTTTTGGAGCTTACAATTGGAAAAGCAGAGATACTTTTGGACAATATAGCAGAAAACCAAAGCTGGTTCCAAGATAAAGCTCTGCTTTGTCATCAAACTGAAGAAATACCAGAAGAAGTAAATGCACTATCAACCAAGATGGAAAATTTGCTTCATTGGATTCACCAGAGGGCCAAGTTCAAAGAAGATCAAAGGGCCAGTGAGACAGTATACAAATATCAAGCTACTTTGAGTCAACCAGTAGCAAAGGTATGAATTCAGGTAACACTTTCAAGCAACTTTCATTAAAAGAGATAATTTCTCAATAAACCAAAACTAATGATGAAGTTAAACAAAGGCTAGATACCAATGAATCAACACCAAAAAATATACACAATAAAATGGATTTTCTATTAACTGCCTTTGATGAGCAAAACACTCTTAATAAAAGGGTAGAGCTTAAATTAATAAAGCTAGCTGCTGCATTGCCTGTTGCCACTAACATTGAGCAGGTAAAGAACATAACTACTAGGGGAGGCAAAGCCACTAGGGATCCCCCATACCCAAAAGAGAAACAGAGAACATCAGCACCAGTGCAACCAGCAGGGATTGAAGAAGAAAACCCAATTGAAGCAGAAGATCTGCTACAACCACCAAGTACTGGAGAAATGAGGAAAGATTTTTACGACACCAACTATTTGCCATTTCCAAAAGAAACAGAGGATTACGGTCGGATGAGTAGTTTGGTAAGTTTGTAGAGGTCATTCAGAAATTTTATGTCAACATACCTCTACTTGATGCCATACAGGTACCCACATATGCAAAGTACATGTTGGCTATTCTTAACGTCATTACCAAAAGTAGACTTAGTTTTCTAATTCTGATAACGGCGCCAAAAATGCCAAACCTATCTATCATACCACTTAAGCCAAGTTGTCATCCCCACCATGACATAAGAGACGCGGTATTGAAATATGCAATTGCTCATCTAAATAAATAACAAATGGGATCTGCAAGCGCACAGATTAATACCGATGTAGCATTTTAACCGTGAAGTATTCCAGGTATCGTTATTTATATTTTTACCACTGGGAAGGGATTAGCAATCATCAATGTTGATTATAGAATGGAATATAAGATTGAGTATCTATCATTGCATGTATAATTGAGAACATTTATCTAACTCTTTCATACAGGGATAAGTGCCACATAAAGGATATAAAGTAATGAATAGTGAGAAAGATAATTAATCTGATCAGCATAACTTAGCCACATATAAATATGATAAGCACCTCAATTAGATATTCTAGCAAGTCATTAGCATGGAATTAGGATGAAATATAAGAATATTTCCTAAGTTATTCTTAACTATACAATCTAGCATATCATAGTTAGTGTAATTATACTTAGCAATCATTGTGAGACACGACTACGCCCATGCATAGTGATATTAGCAAGGAATATGAGAAACATCACAATCACTCCCCTGTAATAATGTTGCTCTGCCAGCCCAATACACGAGAGGGGGACTATATAAGAATCAATGGAGTTGTCACTACCACGAACTACCCCGCTATGTGGCATATAGGGTACAATTGTAGATAAATACGGTATAAGCACCACGCCTACACAATATCTATGATTTACCCATGGATCCAATGGATAAACGCTATACGATCCTAAGCATGTATATAGATCCAATCTAACTAAGACAAGTATATAACTATGATAAACTAAGAACAATATAATTGCGAATATAAAAAAGTAGAGTAAAGTCATAACGAATATATTGAAGTAGAACAAAGTCATATTCATAATATCGAAGAACAAAGATGAACAATTGAAGAACAATAGAGAATTACCAAGAATCCTCTTGAGAGATCCGGAAACCAATCGAAGATTGACTCCTTCTAGTTCTAATCCTATGTAGCTATGCTAATTTAGATATCTAATTGATGTGGTTGCTCTAGGGCTTGATCAGAGGCTTCTTCTCCCTTGATGAATAATGAATTAGGGTTGGAGGTCCCCTCCTCCAGGGGCGAGGGGGTATGGTTTTATAGTCCTTCCAAGTTAATATGGGCCGTCGGATCAAACCGACATTGATTGAACGGTTATCCTTGATCCTTTTGGAGCGTAATCCCAAAAGAGAGTCCTGATTGGACTCCAGAGGGGGGCGGGCGCCCTGGGATAGGCCCGGTTCTGCCTCCGCTTCGTTCCCGTGGCTTCTGGAGTCTTCTAGATGTAAGATAATTGCGCGGTACGTTAATATCTCTATGTAATCCCGACGTGTGGGCCTTTCTTCCGTATTTCCTGATAACCCCTTGCAGAAATAGACAAACACTAAAACTCGTGGAATTCTGTCAGATAAAACCCTAAGTTTGGATGTTGATTTTATTTGGATCCTTTTCTTTGTTTATTTGATAATTAAATTTGATACTTAAGGACCGTCAACAAACTCCCCCAAGCTTACCTCTTGCTCGTCCCTAAGCAAGGATAATCTCAGTGATGGATCAGAAGTTGTTATAATGCCTTTAAAAATTGACGGTACACATGCTTTTAAATAAGATCTCATCTCTGAGTTAGAGTAAACTATCATGACTTAAAACTTATTCATTTTACCTTTCACCATGGGACTTGTAACCGTCACTTCTGTCTTGAGTAGTTAAAAGATAGAACAGTCTAGTCAAGTGCCATGTCTCTTATTCATGATTAGCTATAGCTCTAAAGTTTTTTGCAGATTTTCAAATAAAACTCAGAGATTCCTTATATGACTATCTCAGATCTCTCTTTTGTGGTATTTGTGGATCCTTACCAAGGCAGTGATGGTATATGCCTTCTCTCAAAATATATAGTATTTGTGGTATAAGGCATAGTGATATTGCCTTCTCTCTCATCCTATTCTAATAAGTCTTTAATATCTGGAGCTCATAGGTGGGAGATAAAGTATACATACTCACAAGACATTTATTGTATAGTCAAACCATGGATCCAAAGAAACAAATCAATAAGTCAAATCAAGATGTGCTTGTGTGGCGAATGAATGGTGTATGGTGATGATGGTGATAACAATGGTGAAAGTCTAATTCTACTTTTGCTCTTTGAGGGGATACATACCTTCCTTGCTCTTTGAAACTTTCTGAGGAGAATGAGATGCTCTCTCTTTTCTTTTTCTTTCCTCTCAGGTGGGTATCTTGTACCCCTAATTCTACTATCGGACACTTGTCCATTTTTACCTCTCGTCTCACTTTTTTCTTTTCTTTCGAGGTTCTGGGCACTTGCCCCTTTTTATCTCCTCGTATCTTCTTTTTTTAGAGCACTCATCTCCTGAAATAATATAGCAAGTGGTAGTAACAAGATAACTTGAGCATTTATTTCACAGGGGAAAGCATAAATGTTTTTGGCTATTCTCTCCCGGATTAGGAGTAGAATATTTTTGGGTGGTTATGGAGATGGAAATGGGTGGATATATGTGGATGCGTACTTCCGGAGTAGAAGCAGCATGTGTGAGTGAACGTGCAAGTGAGTCTTGATTTAACCACATGACAAGCTCCTAAGGGTCTACACAGCTTGACCACACTCAATGCTTATAAGCAGTAAAGTAAATGTGTAGCTCAAAGTCTAGCAAGCATGTATATATGGCTGTGGTAGGAATTTAAACTCTCATCATACAAGAACTCATCATGCAACATTTGAAAGGTTTTCAAAGATAAAATTCTCCAGAATTCTAGCATCTCTAGGAACAGATAAACAGCAGCTCAACCTTCCCATATCATATCCGTTAACAACCTAGACTTCAGATCAAGTTTTCTTCCCACAAGTTTAGGTTTAGAGCAAGCTTTCAATTATAACAGTTATGTCTAAACTTAAGAGAGAACTTCAAAAATTTAAAAAAAATTAGGCAGAGCAACTATTATATCCATTCTAGAGTTTTATTATTAAGATTCAGTTTAGCATAGCTACTTTATTTATTTATTAAGCACACTAAGCAAAAGATATATATATATATATATATATATATATATATATATATATATATAAGCACAAAATTTTTATTTATTTTTTCATAGTTATGCATATTTATATTTTAATATAGTATATGTATAAAGATAGATAGAAATACTTAGCGGGATAAATGGGGGTCCTCTCCTCCAAGCAAAATTTTGACGTAATTTCTTTTGATGTAGCTAGCAGGTGGCAGAGGTGTATTTGAAAGTCGGCAGCACCCTAACAGCGTTTAGAATGTCCTCCGTTTGCTAGTCTTCTTGATTCTTAAATTCTGTGGAGCTCAAATAGACAACAAAGCTTTGTGGAACTGATTAGGTGTTAGCACGAATATTTAGCCTTTATCATGTTGAGACTCCTTAATAAATATTACTCCCTATTTTTATATTTTCATTTTATAGAGCAAAAAAAAATATTTATTTTATTTTTATGCCACCACAGTGAATGTACTTATGGGTTTCATGCCACTCGTATACTCACATAGGGCTTATTGTTTTTTAACATTTTTATTTTCTTTTAGGATAGTATGAACATGATTAACTAAGCAAATTGTTTAAAATAATTAAAAGGAAAGTATAACTACCAAGTTTACCTCTTGGCAAGACGTTTGGTGTTTTTAACTCCTCCGAACGGTACTCTCTGTTTTCTAGTTGTCCTCAAGTTCATTGGGTGGCGTAGTCGGTGCTTCCGGCGGCGCCTCTTCTTCGTGTATAGTTATCTTCTCTCTCCACACCTGACTCGGTGCTACGGTCTCCTCTAGATAATTCTGTTTAAGCTGTATGTCTTCTGATCTTATCACTTCTCCTTCGTAGTCTGCCCATCCGTCCTTGATGATTTGCCTCCTCTGGTTGCGGTTGCGTTGTTTTCTTCTTGTCCTGGCCTGCTTAGAGTCTTCAACTATATAGTTAGGGTCAGTAAAATAGCGGTGTACCTTCTCTGAGGGGAAGTGCATATGGACTTCTCTAGTTCCAATGTAGATGATTGCTTTAACGGTGTTGAGGAACGGTCTTCCAAGGATGATGGGTGGATCATATTCATCTTCTCCCATGTCAATAACCTGAAAGTCTGTGTAGACAAAATGATCGTCTATTTTGACAGGGACATCAGTTACTATACCTTTAACCTCTCGAAATGTCTAATCTGCCATCTGGAGCTGAATGTATGTTGGTTTTAGGGGCATGGTTCCGAACAAGAGCCGATAGGTGACTGCGGCCATTATGTTGACGCCCGATCCGGTGTCGCAAGTCGTCTTGTAGAAGTTGTATCCATTTATGGAGCAATAGATGCTTGGCATTCCTGGGTCGTCCTTCTTGGGGTAGAAACAGTGACTTAAGTCGATGATCTTGTCCTTCATGAACTGCAGTGACCATCTTAGCTGACTCGGTCCACACTTGCTTGTTCCTATTCCTCCTGTTGGTCCTTTTCGTTGATTCATGTCGGGATTGCTCCGGGATTTGTGTAGTCTTGTTCTTGAAGGAAAACGTCTCCTTCCTCCCTTTGATGTAGAAACTGATCTTGGCAGCACTAGCGTAGATGACAGCTTCCGAGGTGTTTAAGAATGGCCTCCCTAAGATGATGGGTGCCCTCTCATCATTACCGGTCTCTATCACCAAGAAGTCTGCTGGGGCGTACAAGGTACCGACTCAGACACAGAGGTTCTTCAATATTCCTTTTGGAAAACTTATCGTCTGATCTGCAAACTGCAAACATATGGTTGTTTCTAATAAATGATATGTAAACTTTTTTTCATAGAGTACCCTGGGCATAATGTTGATGTTGGAGCCAAAGTCGCAGAGTGCTTCTGGGAAGTCCACCATGCCGATGGAGATCGGGATGACGGGGCGTCCTGGATCACCTCTCTTGACCGGTAGAAGGTCAGTAGTAACTTCAGTGATGGAGTTACTCTAGTAATTACCTGCATCAAACATGTCTACAAGATTGGCAGATTCTAATCCTTCCGGTTGTGATGGTATACCGGGGTTAGTAGCAGGAACAGCAGCAGCTATCTGATTTAACTGAGATTCAATCATCTTATTAAAGCTAATTTGATTCTTGATGGCAGCAGAGAAATTATCCATTCTATTATTTATATTTTCTAGCATTTTATCATTGGATGCCAATTTATTAGATAGGTTATCCATTAGCTTTCCTTGATTAGACACTAACTCTCTCACAGGTGGAAAATTATTATTATTGTAAGAATTGTCACCTTGATAATTACCTGAGTAGTTAGGCCTCTGTTGATTCCAACCTTGATTTTGTTGAGGACGGTTGTAATAGTAGTTGTTGTTATTGTTGATGCAGTTCACATCCTCAAGCATCTTAGGGCAGTGATTGCCTGAGTGTCCAGTATCTCCACACTCCTCACAAGTCATGTGAGAGTCGTAGATGTGCATAACTTCTTTCTTGTCTCTAGCTCTATCATCGACCTTCTTCATGAGCAGGTCTAGCTTGGCACACAGCATGCCTACCTCCTTGAGCTGATGCATACCTCCACCTTTCTTGCGTGTCTGGGTCCTCTCTTCATTCCAGCCTTGCTTGGACGCCATCTTCTCTACAAGAGCTGTGGCTTGTGATATGGTAAGTGATAGGAATGCTCCTCCAGCTGCAGCATCCATGGTCTCTCGGGCACTATTGCCGAGCCCATGATAAAACGTCTGCATCAGTAGCCAACTCTCCATTCCATGATGGGGACATTCTAGGATGTAGTCTTAGAAGCGCTCCCATGCTTCTAGAACGGATTCATCATGTTGTTGCTGAAAACTTGTAATCTTCCCACGGAGAGCATTGGTCTTGCCCATGGGAAAGAACTTAGCCAGAAAGTTCGTGGAGCACGTAGTATTCTTCTCCTTTGTAGCGTAGAACCACTGCTTCTCTCTTCCTAACCGTGAGAATGGGAAGAGGCGAAGTAGTATAGCATCTCTGGGGACTCCTGATATGGTGAATGTGCTGCAAATCTCCAGAAAGCGTTGGAGATGAGCACTAGCATCTTCGTGTGCCTTCCCACATAACTGATTGGATTGTATCATGTTGATAAGTCCAGGCTTGAGTTCAAAGTTGCCATCGATTTGTTCTCCATGGCTTCGAACTCTAAAGACAAGTTCTGGTGATCTTCTTGATTGGATGAAGCTTCTTGCTGAAGTGTTGATGATCTCTTCTTGAGCTTGGCTCTTGTTTTTCTGAATAATGCTTCGGGATTGTGAAAAAAATTTCCTAAAAGATGTCTTCTATTCATACATTACCCTGCATAAGATAAAATAGAGAAATATCGGGGTAAAACTGTATGAGAGAATTGATAAGCTCAATCATATTAGTGATGCGAATGATAACTCAAAATTCTATATTCATTCCTGATTAGTAATTAACCTTCCCCGGCAACGTTGCCAAAAATGCTTGTTGGGTATTCTTAACGTCATTACCAAAAGTAGACTTAGTTTTCTAATTTTGATAACTGTTGGATATTCTTAACATCATTACCAAAAGTAGACTAAGTTCTCTAAATCTAGTAACGGTGCCAAAAATGCCAAACCTATCCCTCACACCACTTAAGCCAAGTTGTCATCTCCAGCATGATATAAGAGACGTGGTATTGAAATATGCAATTTCTCTTCTAAATAAATAATGAATGGGATCTGCAAGCGCACAGATTAATACCGATGCAGCATTTTAACCGGGAAGTATTCCAGGTATCGTTATTTATATTTTTACCACTGGGAAGGGATTAACAATCATCAATAGTGATTACAGAATAGAATATGAGATTGAGCATCTATCATTGCATGTATAATTGAGAACATTATATCTAACTTTTCATACAGGGATAAGTGTCACATAAAGGATATATGAAATAATAATAGTGACAAGGATAACTAATTTGATCTAGCCACATAATAAATATGATAAGCACCTCAATTAGATACTCTAGAAAGTCATTAGCATGGTATTAGAACGAACTACAAGAATATTCCCGAAGTTATTCTCAACTATATAGTCTAGCATATCATAGTTAGTGCAAGCATACTTAGCAATCATTGCGAGACAAGACTACGCCCATGCATAGTGATATTAGCAAGGAATATGAGAAACATAGCAATCACTCCCCTGTAATAATGTTGCTCTGCCAGCCCAATACACGAGAGGGGGACTATATAAGAATCAATGAAGCTGTCACTATCACGAACCACCCCACGATCTGGCAAATTGGGTACAATCGCAGATAAATACGGTATAAGCACCACGCCTACACAATATCTATCATTTACCCATGGATCCGATGGATAAACGCTATACGATCCTAAGCATGTATATAGATCCAATCTAACTAAGCCAAGTACATAACTATGATAAACTAAGAACAATATAATCTTGAATATAAGCAAGTAGAGCAAAGTCATAAGCAATATATTGAAGTAGAACAAAGTCATATTCATAATATTGAAGAACAAAGATAATTAGAAAGCAATTAGAAGCACAATTAGAGAATTACCAAGAATCCTCCTGACAGATCTGGAAACCAATCGAAGATTGACTCCTTCTAGTTCTAATGCTATGTAGCTATGCTAATCTAGATATCTAATTGATGTGGTGGCTCTAATCTTGATCAGAGGCTTCTTCTCCCTTGATGGAACAATGAATTAGGGTTGAGAGGCTCTCTCCTCCAGGGGCCAGGGGGTCTGGTTTTATAGTCCCTTCAAGTGAATATGGGCCGTTGGATCAAACCGACATAGATTGTATGGTTTAGATTCATCCTTTAGGTCGGTGGAAATCTCCCGCAAAGCAGAGTCCTGATTGGACTCAGGAGGTGGGCGGGCGCCCTGACCAAATGGGCGGGCGCCCAGGGTTAGGCCCCGTTTCGCCTCCGCTTCGGTCTCGTGGCTTCTGGAGTCTTCTAGATGTAAGATAATTGCGCGGCACGTTAATATCTTTACGTAATCCCGACGTGTGGGCCTTTCTTCCGTATTTCCTGATAACTCCCTGCAGAAATAGACAAACACCAAAACTCGTGGAATTCTGTCAGATAAAACCCTAAGTCTAGATCTTGATTTCATTTGGATCCTTTTCTTTATTTATTTGATAATTAAATTTGATACTTAAGGACCGTCAACAAACTCCCCCAAGCTTACCTCTTGCTCGTCCCTGAGCAAGGATAGACGCAGCTATGGATCATAAGTTGTTGCAATATCTTTAAAAATTGACGGTACACATGCTTTTTAAATAAGATCTCATCTCTAAGTTAGAGTAAACTGTCAAGACTTAAAACTTACTTACTTTACCTTCACTACGGGACTTGTAACCGTCACTTCTGTCTTAAGTGGTTAAAAGATAAAACAGTCTAGTCAAGTGCCATGTCTCTTATTCTTGATCAGCTATAGCTCTGGGTTTTTTTTTTTGCAGATTTTCAAATAAAACTCAGAGATTCCTTGTATGATTCTCTCAGGTCTATCTTTTGTGGTATTTCTGGATCCTTACCAAGCCAGTGATGGTATATGCCTTCTCTCAAGTTATGTAGTATTTGTGGTATAAGGCATAGTGACATTGCCTTCTCTCTCACCCTACTCTAATAAGGCTTTAATATCTGGAGCTCATAGGTGGGAAATAAAGTATACATACTTACAAGACATGTATTGCATAGTCAAACCATGGATCCAAAGAAACAAGCCAATGAGTTTAATCAAGATGTGCATGTGTGGCGAATGAATTATATATGGTGATGATGGTGATAACAATGGTGAAAACAATGGTGGTGGAAGTCTAATTCTACTTTGCTCTTTGAGGGGATACATACCTTCCTTGCTTTTTAAAACTTTATGAGGAGAATGAGATGCTCTTCTTTTTCTTTTCTCTCAGGTGGGTATCTTGCACCCCTAATTCTACCGTCGGACACTTGTCCATTTTTACCTCTCGTCTCACCCTCTCTTTTCTTTCGAGGTTCCGAGCACTTGCTCCTTTTTATTTCCTCGTGTTTCTCTTCTTCTTTTTTCAGAACATTCATCTCTTGAGATAATATAGCAAGTGATAGTAACAAGATAACTTGAGCATTTATTTCACAAGGGAAAACAAAAATATTTTTGGTTATTCTCTCCTGGATTAGGAGTAGAATATTTTTAGGTGGTTCTGGAGATGGAAATGGATGGATATATGTGGATGGTACTTCCGGAGTAGCATATATGAGTGAACGTGCAAGTGAAATCTTGATTTAACCACATGACAAGTTCCTAAGGGTCTACACAGCTTGACCACACTCAATGCTCATAAGCAGTAAATAGTAAATGTGTGGCTCAAAGTCTAGCAAGCATGTATATATGGCTGTGGTAGGAATTTAAACTCTCATCATACAGGAACTCATCATGCAACATTTTAAAAGATTTTCAAAGATAAAATTCTCCAGAATTCTATCATCTCTATGAACAGATAAGCAGCAGCTCAACCTTCCCATATCGTATCCGTTAACTACTTAGACTTCAGATCAAATTTTCATCCCATAAGTTTAGGTCTAGAGCAAGCTTTAAATTATAACAGTTATATCTAATCTTGAGAGAGAACTTAAAATGTGCAAATTAGGCAGAGCAACTATTCATCATATCCATGCTTAAGTTTTATTTAGATACAGATTAGCATAGCCACTTTATTTATTTATTAAACACACTAAGCAAAAGGCAAATATATAAGCACAAAATCTTTATTTGGTTTTTCATAGTTATGTATATTTAATATTCTAAAATAATATAAGTATAAAGATAGATAGATAGAAATACTTATCGAGATAAATGGGGGTGCTCTCCCCAAAGCTGAATTTTGACGTAATTTCTCTTGATGTAGCTAGCAGGTGGCAGAGGTGTATTTGAAAGTCAGCAGCATTCTGACAGCGATTAGAATGTCCTCCGTCTACTAGTCTTCTTGACTCTTAAATTATGTGGAGCTCAAATAGACAACAAAGCTTGTGGAACTGATTAAGTGTTAGCATAAATATCTAGCCTTTATCATGTTGAGACTCCTTAATAATTATTACTCCCTGTTTTTATATTTTCATTTTATAAAGCAGAAATGAAATATTTATTTTATTTTTATGCCACCACAGTGAATATAGTTATGGGTTTTATGCCACTCGTATACTCACATGGGGCTTACTGTTTTTTTATATTTTATTTTCTTTTTAAGATAGTACGAACATGATTAACTAAGTAAACTATTTTAAATAATTGAAATAATTGAAAGGGAAAGGATAACTACCAAGTTTACCTCTTGGCAAGGCGTTCGGTGTTTTTAAGTCCTCCGAACGGGACTCTCCATTTTCTTAATCATCCTGAGGTTCGTTGGGTGGCGTAGTCGGTACTTCCGGCAGCGCCTCCTCTTCTTGTATAGTTATCTTCATTTTCCATACCTGACTCGGTGCTTCAATCTCCTCTGGATAATTCTGTTTAAACTCAACATCTTCTGACTTTACAACTTCTCCTTCATAGTCTGCCCACCCGTCCTTGATGATCTGCCTCCTCTGGTTGCGGTTGCGTCTCTTTCTGACCTACTTAGATTCCTCAACGATATAGTCAGGGCCAGTAAAATAACAGTGTACCTTCTCTGAGGGGAAGTGCATATGGACTTCTCCGGTTCCAATGTAGATAATTGCTTTAACGGTGCTGAGGAACGGTCTTCCAAGAATGATGGGTGGATCGTACTCATCTTCTCCCATGTCAATAACCTGAAAGTCTGTGTAGACAAAGTGATCGTCTATTTTGACTGGGACATCAGTTACTATTCCTTTAACTTCTCGAAATGTCTGATCTGCCATCTGGAGCTGAATGTATGTTGGTCTTAGTGGCATGGTCCCGAACAAGAGCCGATAGGTGACTGCGGCTATTATGTTGACGCCCGATCCGGTGTCACAAAATGCCTTGTAGAAGTTGTATCCATTTATGGAGCAGTAAATGTTTGGCATTCCTGGGTTGTCCTTCTTGGTCAAAAGCGGTGACTTAAGTTGGTGATCTTGGCCTCCATGAACTACAGTGACCATCTTAGCTGACTCGGTCTACACTTGCTTGTTCCTGTTCCTCCTGTTGGTCCTCTTCCTTGATTCACGTCTAGATTGATCTGGAATTTGTGTAGTCTTGTTCTTGAAGAAAAATGTCTCCTTCGTCCCTTTGACGTAGAAACTGATCTTGGCAGCACTGGCGTAGATGATAGCTCCCGTGGTGTTCAAGAATGGCCTCCCTAAGATGATGGGTGCTCTCTCATCATTTCCGGTCTCTACCACTACGAAGTCTACTGGGGCATATAAGGTACCAACTAGGACACAAAGGTTCTTCACTATTCCTTTTGGAAAAGTTATCGTCTGATCTGCAAACTGCAAACACATGGTTGTTTCTAATAAAGGATATGTAAAGATTTTTTCATAGAGTACCCTGGGTATAATGTTGACACTGGAGCCAAAGTCGCAGAGTGCTTCTGGAACGTCCACCATGCCGATAGAGATCGGGATGACGGGGCGTCCTGGATCGCCTCTCTTGACCGGCAGAAGGTCAGTAGAGAATTCATTGACGGGGTTACTCCAATTACCTGCATCAAACGTGTCTACAAGATTTGCAGATTCTAATCCTTCCGGTTCTGATGGTATTCCGGGGTTAGTAGTAGGAACAGCAGCAGCTATTTGATTTAACTGAGATTCAATCATTTTATTAAAGCTAATTTGATTCTTGATGGCAGTAGATAAATTATCCATTCTATTATTTATATTTTCTAGCATTTTATCATTAGATGCCAATTTCTTAGATAGGTTATCCATTAGCTTTCCTTGATTAGACACTAACTCTCTCAAAGGTGGAAAATTATTAGCATTATTGTTGTAAGAATTGTTACCTTGATAATTACCTGAGTAGTTAGGCCTCTGTTGATTCCAACCTTGATTTTGTTGAGGACGGTTGTAGTAGTTGTTGTTGTTGTTGCTGATGTAGTTCACATCCTCAAGTATCTCAGGGCAGTGGTTGCCTGAGTGTCCAGTGTCTCCACACTCCTCACAAGTCATGTGAGAGTCGTAGATGTGCATAACTTCTTTCTTGTCTCCAGCTCTATCGTCGAGCTTCTTCATGAGCAGGTCTAGCTTTGCAGACAGCATGTCTACCTCTTTCAGCTGATGCATACCTCCACCTCTCTTGCGTGTCTGGGTCCACTCTTCATTCCAGCTTTGATTGCACGCCATCTTCTCCACAAGAGCTGTGGCTTGTGGTATAGTAAGTGATAAGAATGCTCCTCCAGCTGCAGCATCCATGGTCTCTCGGGCACTGTTGCCGAGCCCATGATAAAACGTCTGCATCAATAGCCAACTCTCCATTCCATGATGGGAACATTCTAGGATGTAGTCTTGAAAGCGCTCCCATGCTTCTGGAATAGATTCATCATTTTGTTGCTGAAAACTTGTAATCTTCCCACGGAGAGCATTGGTCTTGCCTATGGGAAAGAACTTAGCCAGGAAGTTTGTTGAGCAGAGTGCCCACGTAGTATTGTTCTCCTTTGTAGCGTAGAACCACTGCTTCGCTCTTCCTAACAATGAGAATGGGAAGAGGCAAAGTAGTATAGCATCTTTGGAAACTCCTGATATGGTGAATGTGTTGCAAATCTCCAGGAAGTGTTGTAAATGAGCACTAGCATCTTCGTGTGCCTTCCCACAGAACTGGTTGGATTGCACCATGTTGATAAGTCCAGGCTTGAGCTCAAAGTTGCCATCGATCTCTGCAGCAGGTCCAGTGCGGATGTTGTCCGTAGTGGGAGCTGAGAACTCGCGGATTGATTTGTTTGCCATGGCTTCGAACTCTGAAGACAAGTTCCGATGATCTTCTTGATTGGATGAAGCTTCTTGCTGAAGTGTTGATGATTTCTTTAGCTTGGCTCTCGTCTTCTTGAATAATGCTTCGGGATTGTCAACAAAATTTCCTGGAAGATGTCTTCTATTCATACATTCCCCTGCATAAGATGAAATAGGAAAATATCGGGGTAAAACTGTATGAGAGAATAGATAAGCTCAATCATATTAGTGATGCGAATGATAACTCAAAATCTTTTATTCCATTCCTGATTAGTAATCAACCTTCCCCGGCAACGGCGCCAAAAATGCTTGTTGGGTATTCTTAACATCATTACCAAAAGTAGACTAAGTTCTCTAAATCTAGTAACGGTGCAAAAAATGCCAAACCTATCCCTCACACCACTTAAGCCAAGTTGTCATCCCCAGCATGATATAAGAGACGCGGTATTGAAATATGCAATTGCTCTTCTAAATAAATAATGAATGGGATCTGCAAGCGCACAGATTAATACCGATGCAGCATTTTAACCGGGAAGTATTCCAGGTATCGTTATTTATATTTTTACCACTGGGAAGGGATTAACAATCATCAATAGTGATTACAGAATAGAATATGAGATTGAGCATCTATCATTGCATGTATAATTGAGAACATTATATCTAACTTTTCATACAGGGATAAGTGTCACATAAAGGATATATGAAATAATAATAGTGACAAGGATAACTAATATGATCTAGCCACATAATAAATATGATAAGCACCTCAATTAGATACTCTAGAAAGTCATTAGCATGGTATTAGAACGAACTACAAGAATATTCCCTAAGTTATTCTCAACTATATAGTCTAGCATATCATAGTTAGTGCAAGCATACTGTTGACGGTCCTTAAGTATCAAATTTAACTATCAAATAAACAAAGAAAAGGATCCAAATGAAATCAACATCGAGACTTAGGGTTTTATCTAACAGAATTCCACGAGTTTTGGTGTTTGTCTATTTCTGCAGGGGGTTATCAGGAAATAAGGAAGAAAGGCCCACACGTCGGGATTACATAGAGATATCAACGTGCCGCACAATTATCTTACATCTAGAAGACTCCAGAAGCCACGGGAAGGAAGCGGAGACCGAACGGAGTCAGGGACAGGGCGCCCGCCCAAGTCCTTAGGGCGCCCACCCACCTTTTTCGGCCAATCACGCTCAATCTCGTGGATTATGCTCCACCGACCTAAAGGATCAAGAATAACCGTTCAATCAATGTCGGTTTGATCCGACGGCCCAGGTTCACTTGAGGAGACTATAAAACCAGACCCCCTGGCCCCTGGAGGAGGCACCCCTTGATCATTATTCATTATTCATAGACAGAGCAAAAGCTAGGGTTTAGAGATGAGAGCTCTCCTCTCTTCTCTAAACTAGAGTAGATCTAGATAGTAGCGAGATGGAGAGCGAAGGAGGATTAGAGGAGAGGCCGGCCTGTCGGTTCTTCCTCCGGTTGTACTTCGCCATGATCAAGCTCTAATCAAGCTTGCTCATGGGATGACTCTGGTAATCTACTTCTAATTCATTATGCAATTACTAATCATGTATGTTCTGGTTCACAACTCTTTTGAGTACTTCTAATCTATAGGACCCTATAGGTTAGAGTTGTAGTATAGGTGTAAGCGTGGTGCTTAGACCTAGATTACTTGTGGATATCCCCTGACTAGCTGGATCGTGTGGTAGGCCGCGTAGGTGACAGTTACGTTGGTCCCCTGTAGTCCACCTCTCGTTAGCAGGACGGGTAGGGTTTATCGGCCTATGGATAAGCATCCTTTGTGGTGTACTCTTATCACGTGGTTCGTCCCAGACATAGACATACCCCTTTGAAGTAGAGAAACCATAGTAATCCTGTCTATTCTGCTACCATCGCCCATATACTAGAATTGCTCTACTCTCTATTCCCATATTATCACTCACTTTTATCTTACCTTTAATATTGTTCTTATTCGATTCTACCATCTTTCCTATTCACACCTATTTAATTATCTTGGTTAAGTTAGAGCGTAGATCAGTTCTCCCGTTTCCCTGTGGATACGATAAAACCTTTAACTGGGTAAAAGCTTCTACGGTATCCGTGCGCTTGCGGATTATCTGTGTGCGTATAAATACCATAGTACACTCTAGTGCCACGCTGGGGATGACAACCTAGTATTCAAGTGGTGTTAGCAAGTGTCAACAAGCATTTTTGGCGCCGTTGCCGGGGAAACGGTTGCTGAGTTGACTACGAACTAGTTTAATCATTTTATAAAAAATAAATAAATAAAAAAATATTTTCCTTTTATCCTTTGCGTCATCTCTGCTATTCTTTCTTCTTATCTAATCCTTGATCTCTGGTCTATTATGAATTCAAACATGTCTATCTATGAATTTCATAGACCTATGGGCACACATCTCGAACCACCAAAATCTTCAAAGCCTATCATAGCATCCAGTTTTGAGATAGACCCCGAATACATAGAATTTATTCAAAAACAACCTTTCTCGGGAAAAGGTGAGGAAAACCCATACACACACCTAAGAGAGTTTTATCGAGTCTGTGACCTCCTTCGCATAGAAGGCATGTCCGATGAGACCCTTAAATGGAAGCTCTTTCCGTTCTCTTTAACGGGAAAAGCTAGACATTGGTATAAACTCAAAGTAGGGAGTGTTCATGGAGATTGGAAGGAGTTATATAGTAGTTTTCTTTCTAAATATTTTCCAATCTCCAAAGTGGTGGAACTTCGGCGTGAGATTCTTTCTTTTAGACAACTGGAAGAAGAATCTCTTAGCAAATCATGGGACCGCTTTATTAACCTTACTCTCACTGGCCCAAAACTTTCTATTCCAGAAGAAGTTCTTCTAATTCACTTTTTTGAGGGCCTTAGTAGGAAAAATAAGCAAACCCTTCATGCGGCCTCTGGAGGATCTTTCCACCACCTATCCGCTAGTGAAGCTTGGAATTTGATTGATTTAATGAGCGGAAAGTCTCCTAGCTTTTATATCCCTAAGAAAGAGAAAGAACCAGTTCCTAGAGAAGAAGAAGAAGTTTCGATAGCCAGATCACAACCACTTCAATCTCAAACTTTAGCTATCGATCCTAAACCATCAATACCTCAAAATTCTCCAAGGGAGGAAGGAATTCCGACCTTAAATCTTTTAGATGCTGATGGTTTAGACTTCTGGTTCTATAAGAGACCTTCAAGCAGGGATAATTCAAATCATTGCAATAATGTTTCTCTTAGAGAATGTCCTGGTTCCTATCATGAAGAAGTCGAGGATGACACATCAAGTGAAGGAGAGCTAAGCCATATAGACAATTCTATCTACTCCCCTTCCATGTTCACAAGTTCTAAATCCATCCTTGACCTTAGAGATCCCTCTTATCCCTCTTCTTTTCAGTCTCATGATGATCCTAGCAATTCACCAAGACGACCAAACTATAGGAGTCATGAAGACCATAAGGATGGCATGTCAAGTAATGCCATAGAAGGAGAGCTAAGCCATATAGAAAATTCTAACACCTCCCCTATTTTGATCACAAGTTCTAAATGGCTAGAATGTGTAGAATGGATGGATAAGGAAGAATCCTTAATAGGTTCTGACTTTGGCTCAATTTCAAATGGTGAGTTCTTGACTCCCTTTGAAGATGAGATTCATCCAACTATAGAAGAGGACATAGGTGAGACCAATCCAGGAGAAACTCCGAACATTCAGATTAGAGACGAAAATAACATTAATGAGCATGGAATTTATTTCATAGCCACTTTGTTTACTCCATGCTCATATGCAACATCTTCCCAATCTATTGGTCTCTCCGACATCACCACACTTGAGATCTCCAACCCCCTCTTCCTTTCTATTTATAAAAACTTTAAAAGGGCGGTTGTCGATGCATATGTCTATAATCAATATTGCAGATCTCGTTGAGTTGATCTAGATATAGGTTGGCGTCGGAGGGGAAACCACTTCGCCAACATAAACTGATAGTTTCCCAAGGACAAGCTTAGTGTCTTAAAATAAGCATTGATCAGATCGTAACATGAGCCTTTAATTATTTGCAACATTACCTTGTGTATTGAGCATATAAGGATAATTGTAAAAAAAAAATACCCTTCGGGTATTCTTGTCACTAACCTTTCTAAGATTGGAGCAAGAAGATCGGATGAATGACAAGCACAAGGTATGTCCAACCAATCATAATACAACATTGAATTAAATTCATCCAAACTTGAATTTTGCAAAATTCAAGCTTGGGGGAGTACTTTACATAAAAACATCCTTTGCCATGTTGCTATGCTGGTTGTCCCTACCTTTGAGACATGCTCAATTTGTTAAATACTAATCACACTACTTCATCTCCACTTGAGTAGATCTCTATAAACGCTGTCATGCTACCTTTGTCTATTTACTAGCAAGTGTTGGTTTGGAAGTACTCACCATACTTCCATTGGCATTTAAATTAAGCATGGTGCTTAGGTTAAATAGCCTTCCTTAATCTGATTAGACATGGAGTCTAGTTTGGTTATTGAACTAAAAAAACTGCTTGAGTAGATATTGGTATATTTTGTCGGACTAACCCCTGCAGAAAAACTTTCAATATCAATTTGGGAAGTCCTGAGATAAACTCACATCAGAGACGAAGAGAGTGACACATGAAGTTTAACAATTTGCACAAGAAGGACATAGCTCATTCATCATAGAGAGATGATCCATGGAGGGTGCCACAAACACGACGCACAACCGCTAAGAAAGGAAAGCTTCCACAAGATGATACTGTACCATCACTCTTCGAGCAAGGTAACATCTTAAGGTACTTGACTATCTCTTTTATAAGCTTCTCCTTGGTTCTGGCGTTCATATAAATAAAAGAGACAAACGTGTATGATTTACAACTCTAGATTAACCAACCCAACTGATTCAACATGTTTAGTCCTTTAATCCTTGTTCTTAGTACTACCTCCATGATCCCACACTCCTAATCATATGAGCTAAAATGTTACACATTCAATCATTGAGAGATATAAAGAAAAAGACATATACATAGATAGATTATCTTTCCATAAGGTTGAGCGATCTGATCTGACAAATGTTATAAGTGCTACACTCATGAACTTATCATCCATCAACTTGTCTTGCTCACTATGCTTAAGGTTAGAGAAGAACAAATACACTTTTGGTTCTGTTGGTGTTTTCCACCAACAGGGCCCATGCACTTGATCTCTGTCTTGTCTCTATGAGCAGGTACACTACGAGCACAAACACACTGAGCAAGATACTGCTAACACCGCACTTCGAACTGCTGGGCAAACGAAAAACATGGGTGACACCGTATTAAAAGGTGCAGACGTCAAGGTCCGCACCTGAATCAAATGATGCACCTGAAGAATGAACACGGTGAGAAGTCTTGTCAAGAAGACTTAAAACATTGAACCCTCGCCGAAAGGTAAGATTGGTAGTTATCCATATTTATCCTTTCTGCATTCCCTTTTCCATTTAATTATTTACTTTCCTTAAATAGATTATCTTGAAAAGAAAATAAAAATGTTAAAAAATACTAAGCCCCATGTGAGTATACGAGTGGCATAAAACCCATAAGTACCTTCACTGTGGTGGCATAAAAATAAAATAAATATTTCTTTTCTACTTTATAAAATAAAAATATAAAAACAGGGAGTAATATTTATTGAGGAAGCTCAACGTGATGAAGGCTAGATATTTATGCTAACACTTAATTAGTTCCACAAGCTTTGTTGTCTATTTAAGCTCCACAGAATTTAAGAATCAAGAAGACTAGCAGACGGAGGACATTCTAATCGCTGTCAGAATGCTGCTGACTTTCAAATACACCTCTGCCACCTGCTAGCTACATCAAGAGAAATTACGTCAAAATTCAGCTTGGGGGAGAGCACCCCCATTTATCTCGCTAAGTATTTCTACCTATCTTTATACTTATATTATATTAGAAAATTAAAATACATAAACTATGAAAAACTATATAAAGATTTTGTGCTTATATATATATCTTTTGCTTAGTGTGTTTAATAAATAAATAAAGTGGCTATGCTAATCTGAATCTTAATAATAAAACTCTAGCATGGATATGATGAATAGTTGCTCTGCCTAATTTGCAAATTTGAAGTTCTCTCTCAAGTTTAGACATAACTGTTATAATTTAAAGCTTGCTCTAGATCTAAACTTGTGGGATGAAAACTTGATCTGAAATCTAAGTTGTTAACGGATATGATATGAGAAGGTTGAGCTGCTGTTTATCTATTCCTAGAGACGCTAGAATTCTGGAGAATTTTATCTTTGAAAAATCTTTAAAATGTTGCATGATGAGTTCTTGTATGATGAAAGTTTAAATTCCTACCACAGCCATATATACATGCTTGCTAGATTTTGAGTCACACATTTATTATTTACTGCTTATGAGCATTGAGTGTGGTCAAGCTGTGTAGAACCTTAGGAGCTTGTCATGTGGTTAAATCAAGATTCACTTGCACGTTCACTCATATATATGCTACTTCTACTCCGGAAGTACCATCCACATATATCCATCCATTTCCATCTCCAGAATCACCTAAAAATATTCTACTCCTAATTCGGGAGAGAATAGCCAAAAACATCTGTGTTTTTCCCTTGTGAAATAAATGCTCAAGTTATCTTGCTACTACCACTTGCTATATTATCTTAAGAGATGAGTGCTCTGAAAAAAAAGAAGAAAAAAAAAGAGAGAAAAGAAAAAAAAATATAAACGAGGAAATAAAAAGGGGCAAGTGCCCGGAACCTCGAAAGAAAAGAAAAAGAGTGAGATGAGAGGTAAAAATGGACAAGTGTCCGACAGTAGAATTAGGGGTACAGGATACCCATCTGAGAGAAAAGAAAAAGAAGAGCATCTCATTCTCCTCATAAAGTTTCAAAAAGCAAGGAAGGTATGTATCCCCTCAAAAGAGCAAAAGTAGAATTAGACTTTCACCATTGTTATCACCATCATCACCATACACTATTCATTCGCCACACATGCACATCTTGATTTGGCTTATTGATTTGTTTCTTTGGATCCATGGTTTGACTATACAATAAATGTCTTGTAAGTATGTATATTTTATCTCCCACCTATGAGCTCCAGATATTAAAGCCTTATTAGAGTAGGGTGAGAGAGAAGACAATGTCAATATCCCTTATACCACAAATACCACATATTTTGAGAGAAGGCATATACCATCACTGCCTTGGTAAGGATCCAGAAATACCACAAAAGAGAGATATGAGAGAGTCATACAAAGGAATCTCTGAGTTTTATTTGGAAATCTGCAAAAACTCCAGAGCTATAGCTGATCAAGAATAAGCGACATGGCACTTGACTGGATTGTTCTATCTTTTAACCACTCAAGACAGAAGTGACGGTTACAAGTCCCATGGTGAAAGGTAAAGTAAGTAAGTTTTAAGTCTTGACAGTTTACTCTAACCCAGAGATGAGACCTCATTTAAAAGCATGTGTACCGTCAATTTTTAAAGATATTGCAACAACTTATGATCCATAGCTGAGTCTATCCTTGCTCAGGGACGAGCAAGAGGTAAGCTTGGGGGAGTTTGTTGACGGTCCTTAAGTATCAAATTTAACTATCAAATAAACAAAGAAAAGGATCCAAATGAAATCAACATCGAGACTTAGGGTTTTATCTGACAGAATTCCATGAGTTTTGGTGTTTGTCTATTTCTGCAGGGGGTTATCAGGAAATAAGGAAGAAAGGCTCACACGTCGGGATTACATAGAGATATCAACGTGCCGCGCAATTATCTTACATCTAGAAGACTCCAGAAGCCACGGGAACGAAGCGGAGACCGAACGGAGTCAGGGACAGGGCGCCCGCCCACCTTTTTTGGCCAATCACGCTCAATCTCGCGGATTATGCTCCACCGACCTAAAGGATCAAGAATAACCGTTCAATCAATGTCGGTTTGATCCGACGACCTAGGTTCACTTGAGGGGACTATAAAACCAGACCCCCTGGCCCCTAGAGGAGGCACTCCTTGATCATTATTCATTATTCATAGACAGAGCAAAAGCTAGGGTTTAGAGATGAGAGCTCTCCTCTCTTCTCGAAACTAGAGTAGATCTAGATAGTAGCGAGATGGAGAGCGAAGGAGGATTAGAGGAGAGGCCGGCCTGTCGGTTCTTCCTCCGGTTGTACTTCGCCATGATCAAGCTCTAATCAAGCTTGCTCATGGGATGACTCTGGTAATCTACTTCTAATTCATTATGCAATTACTAATCATGTATGTTCTAGTTCACAACTCTTTTGAGTACTTCTAATCTATAGGACCCTATAGGTTAGAGTTGTAGTATAGGTGTAAGCGTGGTGCTTAGACCTAGATTACTTGTGGATATCCCCTGACTAGCTGGATCGTGTGGTAGGCCACGTAGGTGACAGTTACGTTGGTCCCCTGTAGTCCACCTCTCGTTAGCAGGACGGATAGGGTTTATCGGCATATGGATAAGCATCCTTTGTGGTGTACTCTTATCACGTGGTTCGTCCCAGACATAGACATACCCCTTTGAAGTAGAGAAACCATAGTTATCCTCTCTATTCTGCTACCATCGCCCATATACTAGAATTGCTCTACTCTCTATTCCCATATTATCACTCACTGTTATCTTACCTTTAATATTGTTCTTATTCGATTCTACCATCTTTCCTATTCACACCTATTTACTTATCTTGGTTAAGTTAGAGCGTAGATCAGTTCTCCCGTTTCCCTGTGGATACGATAAAACCTTTAACCGGGTAAAAGCTTCAACGGTATCCGTGTGCTTGCGGATTATCTATGTGCGTATAAATACCATAGTACACTCTAGTGCCAGGCTGGGGATGACAACCTAGTATTCAAGTGGTGTTAGCAAGTGTCAACACATACTTAGCAATCATTGCGAGACAAGACTACGCCCATGCATAGTGATATTAGCAAGGAATATGAGAAACATAGCAATCACTCCCCTGTAATAATGTTGCTCTGCCAGCCCAATACATGAGAGGGGGACTATATAAGAATCAATGAAGCTGTCACTATCACGAACCACCCCACGATCTGGCAAATTGGGTACAATCGCAGATAAATACGGTATAAGCACCACGCCTACACAATATCTATCATTTACCCATGGATCCGATGGATAAATGCTATACGATCCTAAGCATGTATATAGATCCAATCTAACTAAGCCAAGTACATAACTATGATAAACTAAGAACAATACAATCTTGAATATAAGCAAGTAGAGCAAAGTCATAAGCAATATATTGAAGTAGAACAAAGTCATATTCATAATATTGAAGAACAAAGATAATTAGAAAGTAATTAGAAGCACAATTAGAGAATTACCAAGAATCCTCCTGACAGATCTGGAAACCAATCGAAGATTGACTCCTTCTAGTTCTAATCCTATGTTGCTATGCTAATCTAGATATCCAATTGATGTGGTGGCTCTAATCTTGATCAGAGGCTTCTTCTCCCTTGATGGAACAATGCATTAGGGTTGAGAGGCTCTCTCCTCCAGGGGCCAGAGGGTCTGGTTTTATAGTCCCTTCAAGTGAATATGGGCCGTTGGATCAAACCGACATAGATTGTATGGTTTAGATTCATCCTTTAGGTCGGTGGAAATCTCCCGCAAAGCAGAGTCCTGATTGGACTCAGGAGGTGGGCGGGCGCCCTGACCAACTGGGCGGGCGCCCAGGGTCAGGCCCCGTTTCGCCTCCGCTTCGGTCTCGTGGCTTCTGGAGTCTTCTAGATGTAAGATAATTGCGCGGCACGTTAATATCTTTACATAATCCTGACGTGTGGGCCTTTCTTCCGTATTTCCTGATAACTCCCTGCAGAAATAGACAAACATCAAAACTCGTGGAATTCTGTCAGATAAAACCCTAAGTCTAGATCTTGATTTCATTTGGATCTTTTTCTTTATTTATTTGATAATTAAATTTGATACTTAAGGACCGTCAACAATAACGGCACCAAAAATACCAAACCTATCTCTCATACCACTTAAGCCAAGTTGTCATCCCCACCATGACATAAGAGACGCGGTATTGAAATATGCAATTGCTCATCTAAATAAATAACAAATGGGATCTGCAAGCACATAGATTAATACCGATGTAGCATTTTAACCGGGAAGTATTCCAGGTATCGTTATTTATATTTTTACCACTGGGAAGGGATTAGCAATCATCAATGTTGATTATAGAATGGAATATAAGATTGAGTATCTATCATTGCATGTATAATTGAGAACATTTATCTAACTCTTTCATATTGGGATAAGTGTCACATAAAGGATATAAAGTAATGAATAGTGACAAAGATAATTAATCTGATCAGCATAACTTAGCCACATATAAATATGATAAGCACCTCAATTAGATATTCTAGCAAGTCATTAGCATGGAATTAGGATGAACTACAAGAATATTTCCTAAGTTATTCTTAACTATACAGTCTAGCATATCATAGTTAGTGCAATTATACTTAGCAATCATTGTGAGACAGGACTACGCCCATGCATAGTGATATTAGCAAGGAATTTGAGAAATATCGCAATCACTCCCCTGTAATAATGTTGCTCTGCCAGCCCAATACACGAGAGGGGGACTATATAAGAATCAATGGAGCTGTCACTACCACGAACTACCCCGCGATCTGGCATATAGGGTACAATCGCAGATAAATACGGTATAAGCACCATGCCTACACAATATCTATCATTTACCCATGGATCGGATGGCTAAACGCTATATGATCCTAAGCCTGTATATAGATCCAATCTAACTAAGCCAAGTATATAACTATGATAAACTAAGAACAATAGGGTTGAGAGTCCTTTCAAGTTATATAGTCCTTTCAAGTGAATATGAGCCGTTGGATCAAACCGACATTGATTGAACAGTTATCCTTGATCCTTTAGGTCGGTGGAGTGTAATCCCCGAAGAGATTCCTGATTGGACTCCAGGTCAGGGCGGGCACCCTAGGGGGGAGGGCAGGCGCCCTACCCTCGGCCCCGTTCGACCTCCAGTTCGTTCCCGTGGCTTCTGGAGTCTTCTAGATTATAAAAAATTGCGCGGCACGTTAATATCTCTATGTAATCCCGATGTGTGGACCTTTCTTCCTTATTTCCTGATAACCCCCTGCAAAAATAGACAAAAACCAAAACTCGTGGAATTCTGTCAGATAAAACCCTAAGTCTTGGTGTTGATTGCATTTAGATCCTTTTCTTTATTTATTTGATGATTATATTTGGTACTTAAGGACCGTCAACAACTCCCCCAAGCTTAACTCTTGCTCGTCCCTGAGCAAGGATGAACTCAAGAGTTTCTGCAGTGGTTTCATGCGTTAAAAGTACACATGCATTCAAGCAAGATCTCATCTCTAGGTTAGAATAAACTGTTAAGACTTAAAACTCACTCATTTTACCTTTCACCATGGGGCTTGCAACCGTCACTTGTGTCTTGAGTAGTTAAAAGATAGAACAGTCTAGTCAAGCGCCATGTCTCTTCTTCTTTGATTAACTATAGCTCTGGAGTTTTTGCAGATTTTCAAATAAAACTCAGAGATTCCTTGTATGACTCTCTCAAATCTCTCTTTTGTGGTATTTCTGGATCCTTACCAAGGCAGTAATGGTATATGCCTTCTCTCGAAGTATGTGGTATTTTTGGTATGAGGCATAGTGATATTGCCTTCCCTCTCACCCTACTCTCATAAGGTTTTGATATCTGGAGCTCATAGGTGGTAGACAGATAATACATACTTACAAGACATTTATTGCATAGTCAAACCATGGATCCAGAAGAACAAGTCATTAAGTCAAATCAAGATGTGCATGTGTGGCGAGTGAATGGTGTATGGTGACGATGGTGATAACAATGGTGAAAATCTAATTCTACTTTTGCTCTTTTAAGGGGATACATACCTTTCTTGCTCTTTGAAGTTTTTTGAGGAGAATGAGATACTCTATATTTTCTTTTTCTTTTTCTCTCAGGTGGGTATCTTTTTACCCCTAATTCTACTGTCGGACACTTGTCCATTTTTACCTCTCGTCTCACTCTTTATTTTCTTCGAGGTTCCAGGCACTTGCCCCTTTTTATTTCCTCGTATCCTCTTTTTTTTAGAGCACTCATCTCCTTAAATAATATAGCAAGTGGTAGTAACCAAGATAACTTGAGCATTTATTTCACAGGGAAAAACATAAATGTTTTTGGCTATTCTCTCCCGGATTAGGAGTAGAATACTTTTGGGTGGCTCTGGAGATGGAAGTGAGTTGATATATGTGGATGCGTACTTCCGGAGTAGAAGGAGCATGTGTGAGTGAACGTGCAAGTGAATCTTGATTTTAACCACATGACTAGCTCCTAAGGGTCTACACAGCTTGACCACACTCAATGCTCATAAGTAGTAAAAAGTAAATGTGTGGCTCAAAGTCTAATAAGCATGTATATATGGCTGTGGTAGGAATTTAAACTCTCATCATACAGGAACTCATCATGTGTTATTTTAAAAAATTTTAAAGATAAGATTCTCCAGAATTCTAGCATCTCTAGGAATAGATAAACAGCATCTCAACCTTCCCATATCATATCCGCTAACAACTTAGACTTCAAATCAAGTACTCTTCCCACAAGTTCAGGTTTAGAGCAAATCTTAATTCATAACAGTCATGCCTAAACTTGAGAGAGGTTTCAATTTTGAGAACTAGTCATGGCAGAGCAACTATTCATCATTTCCATGTGAGAGCTTATCATAAGGGTTCATAGCAAACTTTATTTATTTATTTATTTAGCAAACTAAGCAAAGATATATATAAAATCACAAAATCTTTATTTGGATTTTCATGATTATGCATCTTTTTATTATTTGAGTAAAGTATAAACGCGAGTAGAAACACTTAGGTGGATAAATGGGGGTGCTCTCCCCCAAGCTAGATTTTGATGTAATTTCTTCTGATGTAGCTAGCAAGTGACGGAGGTGTATTTGAATGTTGGCAACACCCTAACAGCGATTAGGATGTCCTCTGTCTGCTAGCCTTCTTTGATCCCTGAATTCTGTGGAGCTCAAATAGACAACAAAGCTTTGTGGAACTGGTTAAGTGTTAGCATAAAATCTCTTAGGCTTTATCATATTGAGCCTCCTCAATAAATGTTACTCTCTTTAGTAGGGTCATAAAATTATTATTTTTATTTTTATAGGATAGGAATATATTTATTTTATTTTTATGCCACCACAGTGAATGTACTTATGGGTTTCATGCCATGAGCATACTCACATGGGGCTTACTATTTTTAACATTTTTCTTTTCTTTTCGAGATGGCATGAACCTGATTAACGAAGCAAACTATAATTGAATAATTGGAAGGAAAAGGATATCTAGCAAGTTTACCTCTTGGCAAGGCGTTCGGTGTTTTTAAGTCCTCCGAACGGGACTCTCCGTTTTCTCAGTCGTCCTGGGATTCGCTGGATGGCGTAGTCGGTGGTTCCGGTGGTGCCTCCTCTTCATGTATAACTATCTTCTCTCTGCACACCTGACTCGGTGCTACGGTCTTCTCAGGACAGTTCTGTTCAAGCTGTATATCTTTGGACCTTACCACTTCTCCTTGCCCATCCGTCCTGATGATTTGCCTCCTCTGGTTTCGGTTGCGTCGCCTTCTTCAGAGGAAAGTGCATGTGGACTTCTCCGGTTCCAATATAGATGATGGCTTTGATAGTGTTGAGGAACGGTCTTCCAAGGATGGTGGGTGGATCGTAGTCGTCTTCTCTCATGTCAATAACCTGAAAATCATCTCAAGCTGAATGTATATTGCTTGTAGGGGCATGGTTCCATGCAGGAGCTGATAAGTGACTGTGGCCATTATGTTGTCGTCAGATCCGGTGTCGTAGAGTGTCTTCTGGAAAGAGTATCCATTGATTGTGCACGCGATGCTTGGAACACCAGGGTCGTCCTTCTTGATCAGGAAAGGCAACTTGAGTCGACGATCTTGACCTCCTCTGATAAGGATCCAGTGTTTTAAGTCTTCTGGACAAGACTTCTCACCGTCTTCATCCTTTAGGTGCATCATTTGATTAGGTGTGGACCTTGACGTCTGCACCACTTGATACGGAGTTACCCATGTTCTTCGTTTGCCCAGCAGTTCGAAGTGCGGTGTTGGCAATATCCTGCTCAGTGTGTTTGTGCTCATAGATCCAGGTCCTTCACTTGGTGGAGTCTAGGAGTTGTAAAACTCCACCATGTTTTGCTTGAAGTGTACATGTTCATAGAGACAAGGCAGAGATCAAGTGCATGGGCCCTGTTGGTGGAAAACACCAACAGAACCAAAAGTGTATTTGTTCTTCTCTAACCTTAAGCATAGTGTGCAAGATAAAGTTAATGGATCATGAGTGTAGCATTTGTCAGATCAGATGGCTCAACCAAATGGAAAGATAATCTATCTATATTTATGCTTTGTTTATATCTTCCAAAGATTGAATGTGCAACATTTTAGCTTATATGATTAGGAGTGTGGGATCACGAAGGTAGTACTAAGAACAAAGATTAAAGGACTAAACATGTTGAATTAATTAGGTTGGTTAATTTGGAGTTACAAATCATACATGTTTGTCTCTTTATTTTATGTGAACGCCAAAACCAAGGAGAAGCTTATAAAAGCGATAGTCAAGTACCTTAGATGTTACCATAATTGAAGAGTGATGGTACCATCTCACCTCGTGGAAGCTTTCCTTTCTTAGCGGATGTGCATCGTGTTTGTGGCACTCTTTGTCTCGTTCCATGGATCATGTCTCTATGATGAATGCGCTATGTCCTTCCTTGTGCAAATCATTAAACTTCATGTGTCTCCTTTGTCTCCAATGTGAGTTTGTATCTCAGGACTTCCCAGGTTGATATTGAAAGTTTTCCTGTAGGGGTTAGTCCGACAAAATATACCAATGCCTACTCAAGTAGTTTTTAGTTTAGTAACCAAACTAGACTCCATGTCTAATCAGATTAAGGAAAGCTATTTAACCTAAGCACCACGCTTAATTTAAATGCCAATGGAAGTATGTCCAGTACTTCCAAACCAACACTTACTAGGATAAACATAGGTAGCATGATGGTTTTTATAGAGATCTACTCAAGTGGAGATGAAGTAGTGTGATTAGTATTTGACAAATTGAGCATGTCTCAAAGGTAAGGACAACCAACATAGCAACATGGCAAATGATGTTTTTATGTAAAGTACTCCCCCAAACTTGAATTTTGCAAAATTCAAGTTTGGATGAATTTAATTCAATGTTGTATGATGATTGGTTGGACATACCTTGTGCTTGTCATTCATCCGATCTTCTTGCTCTAATCCTGGAAAGGTTAGTGGCAAGAATACCCGAAGAAATATTTATACAATTATCTTTATATGCTCAATACACAAGGCAATGTTGCAAATAATTAGAACTTCATGTCACGATTTGATAAGTGCTTGTTTTAGGACACTAAGCTTGTCCTTGGGAAACCATCAATCAACTCAACGAGATCTGCAATATTTGTTATAGACATATGCATCGACAACCACTCTTTTAAAGTTGTTATAAATAGAAAGGAAGAGAGGGTTGGAGATCTCAAATGTGGTGATAGCACATGGATTTTTAATGCCCTCTAGCCATTGATGTTCCTCTTCTCGATCCTCCTTGTGGTTTTGGTGACTCTTATGAATGGGATGTCTAGAGAGATTCATAGGATTATCGGGAGGTTCAAGAGAAAGAGCATAGTAGAAATTATTAAACTCAAGGATGGGTTGGATAGCCGAATCATGGGATTGAAATGTTTGGAAATTGGCTATTGAAACTTCCTTTCCTTGTCTGGGAGATGATTCCTTCTCTATCTCTAGGAATTTTTTATGAAGACTAGTGGAAGAAGGATGTCCACGAATAAAGACATACCTTCCTTTACTAATAGAAAAAGAAAGAAAGACTCTACCTAAAGTTATATGATTAAGACCAATGTGAAAATATCGAGAAAAAACATGGTCTTGTAGGGCTAGGTTTAAACCAGAATTTATAGAAAGATTAAAAGATTCCCTAGGTGTAGCTAAAAGTTCATTATCTTCTTGATTAAAAGATAGGATCTCAGCTATAGAAAAGGGTTGGTTTTGACCTATTGCAATCAACTCCGGACACAGATCATAATTAGGGGCAGGACTTGTTGACTCCCATGGTCTATGGCTGGTCTCCGAAGGTGCAAAGAATTCAATAATAGGTATGGAATTTGAGTTATCCATAATGATGGAAAAAATAAAAAGATAAAAGAATAAAAGTATAAAAGTATAATACAAGATAATAGCAAGACTTAAATTTATCTCCGCAAACCGTCTTTCTCCCCGGCAACTGCGCTAGAAATGCTTGTTGATATCGGTGAGCACTTCACCTAGGAGGTTATCCAGAGTATCGTATTTATATTTTTACCACTTGGAGAAAGCGTGCATCTGACTAACCAAATCTATTGCTACTACCCTTTAGGCTACAAAGAATGTTTCTCGATGTGAGCGATGTATAGAGAAGATTGCAACCGTAGTCTCGTTCAACCTTGGTAAGGATGATCTACTATACTATTGGGGAAGCTTATGGAATCTAGACACCACAAAGGATGTTCGACCCACACCTATAAACCCTACCCGTCCTGCTAACAAGATGTGGGCTGCAAAGGTAACTCGGAAATGTCACGTTCCTCGCTACTACCACGGTCCAGCTAGTCAGGGGATATCTATGAGTACCCTAGCCCAAATACCACGTCTACGCTAGAGATGATTACTCTAAACTCAACCGAAAGAGATTAAAGTAAACTCATAAACCAAAGAACAATAAAACAAGAACTTACTAGAATTTAGAAGTCGAATTACTGAAGAATCCTAGGAGCAAGCCTCGGGTTAGGAGACTTGATCCCGCAGGTACAACCTCGGAGTAGACACCGACAGGCCGGGCTTCCTTTGATCTACACCTCCACTCTATCTCTCTCAATCTAGTAGAAACTAGAAGATCTAATTCTACTCACACTGGATGCTAAGCCTAAAAGAAATTTTATTTAGAGGAGAGGTATTCCTTGGAGGGCTCCTCTCAACACTATGATGAACTTGTTCTCCTCTAGGGGCCAGGGGGTCTGGTTATATAGTCCTTTCAAGTGAATATGGGCCGTTGGATCAAACCGACATTGATTGAACGGTTATCCTTGATCCTTTAGGTCGGTGGAGCGTAATCCCCGAAGAGAGTCCTGATTGGACTCCAGGTCAGGGCGGGCACCCTAGGGGGGAGGGCGGGCGCCCTGCCCCCGGGCCCGTTCGGCCTCTCGTTCGTTCCCGTGGCTTCTGGAGTCTTCTAGATGATAGAAAATTGCACGGCACGTTAATATCTCTATGTAATCCTGACGTGGTGGCCTTTCTTCCTTATTTCCTGATAACCCCCTGCAGAAATAGACAAACACCAAAACTCATGGAATTCTATCAGATAAAACCCTAAGTCTAGGTGTTGATTGCATTTGGATCCTTTTCTTTATTTATTTGATGATTATATTTGGTACTTAAGGACCGTCAACATCAACTTTCGTCTGCAGGATGTTCAAGAAGGTGAAGAACGTGGGCAAGGCCTTCAAGAACATAGGTACGAGGAGTTCGTCCCGACACTCCTCGCACCATTTAGAGATGAGCGTCGACCCGACGCCCACGCAAGCTCCGTCATCTTCAGCTGGTCCACAAGTCAAGGTCCTCCTCAAGATAGGAGACCTTGGACTGAAGACCCGCAGGGAGAAGGAAGTTTTCCAGCAGCTAAAGAACAAGGATTTCATTCACACCCCCACTATTGATCCTATCCTACTACAAGAAACAGGTATGGATACTGAATTTGACTTGATCTTCCAGATGGTGGGATGGACAAATTTTTGGAACATAACTGAGCTGCGTTCCCGTCTTCTCACCCTTGAATTTCTTTGCACTTTGCAATATTATGAGGGTGGATCGCTTTTCGGATGTTCAAACAGGACATTATGTTGTCTTGGAGAGAATTGAGCGACCATTTCGGTTTCTCTTCAAGATGCATCCTGGACATTGACTCCGACTTGCCCAATTTTGAGAGGCACCAGTTCTGGAGAGAGATATCTAGGGGTGAGTTTTATAGTCAAGCCGGAACCAACGACATGGAACACCCCACTCTTAGGATGTTCCACAAATGGCTCAGGTACAATCTTTTCCATCGCGATGATATTAGAAAAGTAAGAGTAGGAGACTTACAACTTCTATATGCTGCTATAAATAAAACACCCACTTCACCTGTTACTCTTTTGGTTTCTCATTGGCTTAGTATACCTAGTCTTCAGGGACCTGTCGGTTGTACTTCACTCATCACTCGTCTAGCTTCTAGTCTTCATTTGCTAGAAAACTCGTCATTGGAATTCATTGACGAGTTACGAATTTATCATGGCTATGACACCTTTAGGCAAGCTCGGATGTTGAAAAAAGAGGGGAACGTAATATATGTTATACGATAATAAAGGCAAGATTCGGTTACCTAACCCAAACCTTGGCCTCTATGTCATTCAAAATTATTTGATTGAAATTGCAGTGGCTCCGGTAAGCTAGAGAGCTCCACAGCAAGTGGCATCCGAAAGGATGACCACCCATCAAGAACGCACCTGGTATGGAGCTGATCCCGGGCTGGAAGAAGCAGCGCACCTGCATTACTGCGACTATAACCCCCGAGTCCTTCGGGACCCATGGGATTGACATGCTCAGCCGCAGGGACCGACACAGGAGACATGGCCAAAGGGCCAAGATCACCAGTGGGTAAACCCACCTTTCCGTACAAATAGGTACTCCACTGATCCATATGGAGCTCTAGGGTCCAGACCCCAGCCCCAATTCGATGCAGGACGGTACTCCGACGCCTCTTATGCTTTTACGAACGACTACTACCAAGAGGCCGACGCCTTCTTCACCCGTACCGACAACACCCTCCTCGACATCCAGAATACACAAGCAGAACATGGACGACTCCTGAAATAGTAACAAAAGTGGAACCAGGACCATGCCGCTGCAGTACAAGAACTGAGGCAAGACACCACGACGATGAACGACAACATCACCACCATGATGCAATTTTGGAACATTGGATAAGACCGACAACCACATCCAGCTTGGGGGAGTTCCCATTTTATCAAGTAAGTTTTTATTTGCTCTTCTTATTTATTCTTTTCTGTTTTAGTGTTTTATTTATCTTAAAAGAGAAAAAAACTTAGAAAACCCAATAAATATTTTTCTTGCTTTAATTTACTGCAGTCTATAAACATGAAAACAAAATAAAAAGAGTGTGTAGATAAGTGTGCTTTATTTTCCCTCCTAAGTGTTAATCTCTAGAAAAATAAAAGACCAAAAAGATGCATGATGGAAATGATGAACAGTTGCTCTGTTTGCTTACTTTCAAGTACCTAGCTTTTATATTAGAGTTCTCCTAGGAATTACTAAAATTGAAATTTACTATCTATGGGAGCATGAGCCTAAACTAAAGTCTAGGTAAGAGAAAGCATGATATAAAGTTTGAGCTACTGTTTATCTTGTTCTTACAACACTGAGTTCTGGAGATTTATTTTGAAAACTTGAAAATCACATGATGAGTTCCTAGCATGACAAAATTCCTACCACAGCCATACTTGCTATAACATCCTTTGCTACTTATATTCACATTGAGTTTGATCGAGCTGTGTAGACCCATAGGACTTTTTATGTGGTTAAATTAAGATATTCACTTGCACACATCTACTACACCATCCACCACCATTCATTAAATTGCTAAAAATATTATTATCACTCACTATCCCAAGTGTTATTCTCTCTCTCCAAAAAGATTCAATGCAGAAGAGGCATGGGTTATGCAAAAATATGCAAGGAAATAAAAAGGGGCAAGTGCCCGGAACCTCGAAAAAGAAAGAAAAAGAGTGATACGAGAGGTAAAAATGGACAAGTGTCCGGAGTAGAATTAGGGGCACAAAGATGCCCACCTGAGCGGAAAAAATGGACAAGTGTCCGACAGTAGAATTAAGGGTATTTACTACCCACCTGAAAAAAAAGAAGAGAAGAAAAAAAAGATAGCCCATGTTCTCCCAAAGCAAAGATCAAGAAAGGAGGAGAAATAGCAACATGAGGAGCAATGAGAAGTAAGTTTTATCATTACTTATATTTTCACCATTACTATCATTTACTCCACCACACATGCACATCTTGATTTAATTATATGCTGAGTTTCTTTGGATCCATGGCTCGATTAGACAACATATGTATGAGCTGTTTTTCACTCCTATAATTTCCACTTAAATATTCCATTAGTTATATGTAAATGACATTTTTTGGTAAGGATCCACAAATACCACATATAGAGAGACTTGAGAGAATCATAGCTGGGAACTCTGAGCTTTATTTTTGAAAACATATGCAAAACTCCAGAACAAAGGTGAAGTATAGATAGGAGGAACAGTGCTTGACTTAATTATTTTGTCTTTCGATTACTTCAGACTTAAGTGCAGGTACTAAGCTCCATGACACTTCACTCTAATCTGGGAGAATTTTTATTTGAAAGCAAGTGTGCTTGTCAGGAAAGAAAATATCGAAGCAACTCCTGATCCATTTCAGTTTAGCTATTTTCTCAGGGACGAGCAAAGAGTAAGCTTGGGGGAGTTTGTTGACGATCCTTACGTACTAAATTTAACCGTCAACTAAACATGGAAAAGGATCAATATGTACCAAACATCTAGAATTAGGGTTTTATCTGATAGAATTCCACGGGCTTTGGTGTTTGTCTATTTCTGCAGGGGGTTATCAGAAAATATGGAGAGAAGGCCCACATGTCAGGTTTACAACGAGATAATTACGTGCCGCGCAATTTTCCTTAATCTAGAAGAGTCCAGAAGCCACGGGAACGAACGGGAGGCCGATCGGGCCCGAGGGCAGGGCGCCCGCCCTGCCCTGGTGGCCAATCAGAGCAGGTCTCGTGGATCGTGCTCCACCGCCTCTAATCTTCAAGAATAACTGTGCGATCAATGTCGGTTTGATCCGATGGCCCAAATTCATCTGAGGGGGCAATATAAGCAAGGCCTCTCCACCCCAAGGGAGGAGGAGAAATCATTATCAGAGGAAGCCATCAAAGTTAGGGTTTAGGAACTTCTCTCCCACAGAGAATTAGAATTAGCTACTCCCAATTCCTTTAAGTTCTATAGGATTGATTAGATAGAATTAGAGAAGTAGAGTCTAGCGCTCTGGTTTATGGATCTTCATCAATAAAGATTGGTATTATTTTATCTTTCTCTACTACTTTATTCTAATTACATTATGTCTCTATTTATTATGTTCTTAGTTTACTCTAGTTCTATATTTGATATAGTTATGATTGATAATGAGTTTATGTATATGTTTGCAAAGCGCTTAGCTCTTGACATGCGGGAGTTAAGTGGTAGATCACATGTGGGCGTGGTGCTTAGATGTTATTTACCTGCAAATGTATCCTATTGGCCGGGTCGTGTGGTAGTTCACGATAGTGACAGCTTCGTTGATTCTTATATAGTCCACCCTCCGTTGATAGGACAGGCAGAATTTGTATTGCGGAGTAAGTCTTGCGATGTTCTGATTTACTTTAGCAATGTTCCTTATACATGAATGAAGAGTCTTTTATGCTATATATGATCTTGTAGATAACTAGAGTAGATTATGACTTAGTAGGTAGTAGATAACTTAGAATCCATTCTCTAGCTAATCCGACGTTACCTTACATATATGAGGAGTAGTCTATTTTCTAATCGCTGTGTTATTTACCCATGAGCTTATATTTCATTATCATTATTATTATGGCTTACCCCTTGCCAAAGCAAGTGATTGTGTGACGAGTTTCTCATTAGTAATCATGTTCTTACAGGTTTATCTCTGTTGACGGTTCTTAAGTATCAATTTTAATTATCAAATAAACAAGAGAAAGGACCAATATGCGAACAACACCTAGAATTAGGGTTTGATCTGACAGAATTCCACGAGTTTTGTTGTTTATCTGTTTCTGCAGGGGGTTATGAGGAAATAAGGAAGAAAGGCCCACATGTCGGGATTACATAGAGATATCAACGCACCACGCAATTTTCTACCATCTAGAAGACTCCAGAAGCCACGAGAAGGAAGCGGAGGCCGAACGGGGCCAGGCACTGGGCGCCCGCCCCTCCTGGAGTTGGATCAGGACTCTTTTCGCGGACGACGCTCCACCGACCTAAAGGATCAAGGATAACCGTCCAATCAATGTCGGTTTGATCCAATGGCTCACGTTCACTTGAGGGGACTATAAAACCAGACCCCCTGGCCCGTGGAGGAGACAAGTTTATCATAGAGTTGAGAGGAGCCCTCGAAGGAATACCTCTCCTCTAAATAAAATTTCTTTTTAGGCTTAGCAACCAACATGAGTAGAAATAGATCTTCTAGTTTCTACTAGATTGAGAGAGATAGAGTGGAGGTGTAGATCGGAGGATGCCCGGCCTGTCGGTATCTACTCCGAGTTTGTACCTACGGGATCAAGTTCTCCTAACCCGAAGCTTGCTCCTAGGATTGTTCAGTATTTCGACTTCTAAATTCTAGTAACTTCTTGTTTTATTGTTCTTTTGGTTTATGAGTTTACTTTAATCTCTTCGTGTAGAGTTTAGAGTAACCATCTCTAGCGTAGACATGGTATTTAAGCTAGGATACTCATAGATATTCCCTGACTAGCTGGACCGTGGTAGTAGTGAGGAACGTGATAATTCCGAGTTACCTTTGCAGACCATATCTCGTTAGCAGGAAGGATAGGGTTTATAGGTGCGGGTTGAACATCCTCTGTGGTGTCTAGATTCCGTTAGCCTCCCCAACAGAACAGTAGATCATCCTTACCAAGGTTAGAAAGAGATTACGGTTGTAGTCTTCTCTATTTATCACTCACATCGAGAAACATTCTTTGTTGCCTAAAGGGTTAGTAGTAATAGACCGGGTTAGTCAGATGCACTCTTTCTCCTAGTGGTAAAAAAATAAATACAATATTGTGGATAACCTCCAGGGTGAAGTGCTCACCGATATCCGTGCGCTTGCGCATCAATTCCTTATTGCGTTCCCAAATATCAACAAGCATTTCTGGCGCCGTTGCCGGAGAGAAAGACGGTTTGCTGAGGTAACCTTGAGTCTTACTACTAGCTTGTATCTATACTTTTATCTTTTCTTTTATATTCTGTATTTATTTTCTTTACTCTTACCTTATGGAAAACCAAGATTCTAAATCAATCTACCAATTTGCAACACCTTCGGAAACTGACCTTTTACCATGGGAGTCATCACAGCTTATCCAAACATCCTAGTATAGGTTAAGTTCTAGGTTGATTGCCATGATACAAAACCTATCTTTTTTCGGGAAAGGAAGACGAAAACCCTTACCTTCATATTAGAGATTTTGAGCAAACATGTGATTGTCTTCGCATTGAAGGCATTTCTGATAAAACTTTACGTTGGAAGCTTTTTCCTTTTTCCTTAAGGGGAGGAGCTAGACAATGGTACAGTCAGAAGGTAAGTCAACAACAAGGTGAATGGGGAGTTTTACGAGCCAATTTTTGTCTAGATTTCTATTCCCTCGACCGTATCGGCGACCTTAGACTCGAAGTCCTATCTTTTAAACAAAAAGATAATGAAACTTTGGGAAAATCCTAGAAACATTTTTCTGATCTTTTAGAATCTGGTCCAAACCTTAATCTTGAAGACCCTGTTCTTTTATTTCACTTTTTTTGAGGTCTTTAGAAAGATCACAAACAAATGCTACACACAATGTCTAGAGGTTCTTTCTTTCGCATCCCTACTGATGAAGCTAGAGTGATCCTAGATAGAATCCTAGAAGCTGAGATAGATAATACCCTTCATGATGAAACCTACGAAGCCGAAGTAGACAATCTGCCAAATTCTTCATCTACTTTAGCTATTCCAAATTCTGAGCCACAAGAGGAAGAAATTCCACCACCGGACTTCATGCTGGATATAGAATCTGATCTTTTTGCCGATTTTGGAAACATTTGAAACTACCATTCTACTAACAGACCCCAAAACGGCCATCTTAGCATTTGTTTGCCAAGTGATTATCAATTAAGAGAGCTTATCTCAGTCATGAGTAGCGAGTGGTTGGAGGAATCAGAGCTTTCCTCTGATGTGATCCATTTGGACACACCCTCTATAACTATACGCTGTGCTTATAATTCTGATCGATTTGATGCTCTCTATATTCCTGTTGTGGGGATCAACATCATGTCTGAATCTTTTGCACTTAAACTATTTAAAAACTTGTTCTTAACCCCCACAACAAAGGTCATAAAGGAATCTTCGGGACGATTAGTCCCCAGTCTTGGAATTATTAATGTCCTACCTCTTACAGTAGAAGGCTCCATGGTTCATTTGAACTTCTATGTCTTTGATAGATGGGACTTCGACCTATTGATAGGACAACCTTTTAGAAGACTCCTTTATGAAGGTCATACTGGAAAGCTACACATTTCTTTTGGAAAAGCCTTTAAAATCCCAATAACAATTTCACACTCCATAAACAATAAGGCCGAGTCATATCTTTTGCCTGATCCTATGGAGGAGGTAAAGGCTGCATCTCTTGAGCTTTTAGATGAATCAGACTTAGAAGACGAAACTACTTTTTTCATGGAAGAAGAAGCCGAACCTTCTGAACCTGAACCCTTAGATGAGTTTGCCGAAACACCTAGACCTCCCATAGAGCTTAAAATTTTACCACCCGGTCTTATCTATGCTTTCCTAAACAATAATCCAGAGTTTCCTGTGATCATTAGTGATAAACTCACTCAGGAGCAAACTCTGCGATTGATGACCATTCTTGAGAAACATCGCTCAGTTTTTGGCTACTCACTCCAAGATCTTACAGGAATCAGTCCTATGATTTGTACCCATCGTATTCCAACAGATCCTTCTGTTTCACCTTCTCGAGAACCCCAACGTAGACTTAACAACACTATGAGAGAGGTAGTTAAAAAGGAAGTTATAAAGTTGCTGCATGCAGGGATTATATATCCTGTGCCGCATAGTGAGTGGGTGAGCCCAGTTCAAGTTGTGCCTAAAAAGGGAGGCATGACTGTTATTATGAATGAAAAGAACGAGCTAATTCTGCAACGCACCGTCACACGATGGCGGATGTGCATAGACTATAGAAAACTAAACAAAGCCACGAGAAAGGATCATTTTCCTTTACCTTTTATAGATGAGATGCTAGAGCGATTAGCGAACCATTCGTTCTTCTGTTTCTTAGATGGATATTCAGGGTATCATCAGATCCCGATCCATCCTGATGATCAAAGCAAAACCAGTTTTACGTGCCCATATGGAACTTATGCTTACCGAAGAATGTCATTTGGGTTATGTAATGCACCAGCCTCTTTTCAAAGATGCATGATGTCTATATTTTCTGATATGATTGAAGAGATTATGGAAGTTTTCATGGATGATTTTTCTGTATCTGGAAAAACTTTTGATAGTTGTCTTGAAAACATAGACAAGGTTTTGCAAAGATGTGAAGAAAAGCACTTAGTCCTTAATTGGGAAAAAGGTCATTTTATGGTTAGGGAAGGAATAGTGCTAGGACACCTAGTGTGTGAAGGAGGTATTGAGATAGACAAAGCTAAAATTGAAGTAATTGAACAACTACCTCCACCTGTGAATATAAAAGGAATTCGTAGCTTTCTTAGCCATTCTGGTTTTTATCATAGATTTATAAAAGATTTTTCATTCATTGCTAGACCACTTACTCTTTTGCTAGCCAAGGATGCTCCTTTCGAATTTGATGATGCATGTCTAACATCTTTCAATTTATTAAAGAAAGCACTCATCTCTGTACCAATCATTCAACCCCCTGATTGGTCGTTGCCTTTTGAAATTATGTGTGATGCTAGTGATTATGCTGTGGGGGCAGTATTGGGAAAAACTAAAGATAAGAAGCATCATGCAATTGCTTATGCCAGTAAAACTTTGACAGGAGCTCAACTTAACTATGCAACCACTGAAAAAGAGCTTTTGGCTGTTGTCTTTGCCATTGACAAATTTAGATCTTATTTAGTTGGAGCTAAAATAATTGTTTACACTAATCATGCTGCACTAAAATATTTACTCACTAAAAAAGATGATAAACCTCGCCTGATTAGATGGATCTTATTACTCCAAGAATTTGACTTAGAAATAAAAGATAAAAAGGGAGTAGAAAATTCTGTTGCTGATCACTTGTCTAGAATGTATTTTAAGAGTCCACAGGAAACCCCCATCAACGATTCACTCCGGGACGACATGCTCTACGGGATTAACAGATCTGACCCCTGGTATGCAGATATTGTTAATTTTATGGTTTCAGGGTATGTACCACCAGGAGCAAACAAGAAGAAGCTTATTCAAGAAAGTTGTTCACATATATGGGATGAGTCATACCTCTTCCGAGTATGCTCTGATGGCTTACTCAGGAGATGTGTGACCACTGAGGAAGGATGGAAGATCATCGACAGATGTCATTCATCACCATATGGAGGTCACTATGGAGCATTCCGTACACATTCAAAGATCTGGCAGTGTGGATTCTACTGGCCTACAATATATGAAGACACGAAGCAATATATCAGAAGATGTGGGCCATGTCAAAGGCACGGAAACATAAATACAAGGGATGCAATGCCACTCACCAACAACCTTCAGATTGAGCTCTTTGATGTCTGGGGAATAGACTATATGGGTCCATTTCTCCCATCAAAGAAGTGTGAGTACATCTTGGTGGTAGTTGAATACGTCTCCAAGTGGGTAGAGGCATTACCTTGCAAGCATGCCGACAACATCAGTTCAAAGAGGATGTTTGAAGAAATTATATTTCCAAGATTTGGAGTCCCCAAAGTAGTGATAAGTGATGGAGGAGCACACTTCATCGACAAACGCTTCAAGCATTATCTATCAAAACATGGAATCCGTCATAATGTCCCTACCCCCTACCATCCTCAGACAAGTGGCCAAGCAGAGACTTCCAACAAGCAAATCAAGAATATTCTTTAGAAGACAGTCAATGAAATGGGAACGGCATGGAGAGACAAGTTACCCGATGCACTCTGGGCATACCGGACAGCATACAAGACCCCAATTGGAATGTCTCCATACCAATTGGTGTACGGGAAGACTTGCCACCTACCTGTGGAACTAGAATTCAAAGCACACTGGGCCATAAGGAGATGGAATATGGACCTAGATGTCACTAGAGATCATAGAAGAACGCAAATATCAGAATTGGAAGAATGGCGAGAGAAAGCATATCACAATTCAAAGATCTACAAAGAAAGAGTCAAAAGGTGGCATGACAAGAGAATCAAGAAGAAGGAGTTCGCACCTAGAGATAAGGTATTACTTTTTAATTCCAGGGTGAAGCTTTTTGGGCATGGAAAACTCTGGAGTAAATGGGAAGGACCATTCAAGGTAATCAATTCATCATCCCACGGAGCTATCACACTTCAAAATAACGAAGGTACGTTATTCAAGGTAAATGGTCAACGTCTTAAATTGTTTTTAGAGCCCAATAAAGAATTAGAAGAAATAGACATAGTCCATTTTTACCTTCTTATGGAGAATTAGAGCCCGACCTTTTTAGTCTGACGTTTTTGGGTCATATATATATATTCCTAATTAAGTCTGCATCTAGAAACACGCTCGAGGAAGCGGGCCCGCAGCGGAGCCAGAGAGAGGGCGGGCGCCCTGATCAGGTGGGCGGGTGCCCAGCTCCTGTTCCCCCTCGGTCCCGATTTTCTCTGTTATGGAAAATACACTTATAGTAATCCGAATAATCCCTTAGATGGAAAGTTTCTCACGCACATCGACGGGAGCAACCAGAACAACCCCTAGAGGCACTTTTTGACACCTATATAAACAAACCCCTGACATCAATTTTCAAACACCAATCCACCAAGCCTTCTCTTCTTCTTCAATTAGAGCTTGTTTAGTCCCTCGCTGCTCCAATGGCCGAGAAGTTCCATGATGATTGGGAAGTTGTTGACGGTCCTTAATGCTCACAATTAACCATCAACTAATCATAGAAAAGGATCCAAATGCAACCAACACCTAGTCTTAGGGTTTTATCTGACAGAATTCCACAAGTTTTGGTGTTTGCCTATTTCTGCAGGGGGTTATCAGGAAATACGGAAGAAAGGCCCACACGTCGGGTTTACATAGAGATATTAACGTGCCGCACAATTATCTACCATCTAGAAGACTCCAGAAGCCACGGGACCGAAGCGGAGGCCGAGGGGGCTCAGGCACTGGGCGCCCGCCCTACCTTACTGGGCGCCCGCCCTCCCCCCTGGACCAAACAAAGTCCAATTCGGGGACAACGCTCCACCGACCTAAAGGATCAAGGAAAACCACACGATCAATGTCGGTTTGATCCGACGGCCCAGATTCACTTGAAGGGACTATAAAACCAGACCCCCCCTGGCCCCTGGAGATCATACCTCTTCTACAGAATCAAAGCTAGGGTTTCAATTCTTCATCCAAGTAGAGAGGATCCCTCTAGTTCTTCTAGTTCTACCTCTAGTTCATCTAGATCTAGTTCTAGTTCATCTAGTTCTAGTTCTAGTTCCTCTAGTTCTAGTTCTAGTTAGTTCTAGTTGTAATCTAGAAAATAGGGAGAGAGAAGAGGAGAGCGGAGGAGGAGCCGGATCTGTCGGATCTTCCTCAACATTATACTTTTGCAGCATCTGGTTCGTTCTTCATCGTTCTCCAGGTTCTTCAATTCATAATCCTGAGTTCTTTAGTTACTTTTATTTACATTCAAGTTATTTATTGGATTCCCGCTAGCATCAAGTGCTCTAGTCTTTATAACGCTAGAGTAATAATTAATAGATTAGACGTGGTGTTTAGTCTTGCAATTACCTGGAATTGCACCCAATCCTGCGGATTGTTGTGGTAGCCTTAGGGTAGTGACAGCTCTAACGGTCGACGTATTCCACCACGTTCGGATCGGTGTTTGTAGGACCGTAGTCATACCTTCCTAGCCCCCTTCTCATCTCTTTCTGTGGTTAGTGCTCTGATGTCCCGATATAGATAATCTTGAAGTAATTCTCGATTCTTAGATCAACTAGAGAACTCTCAGGAAACTTCCTCTCTTCCCACCAAAAATAATTATATAGTTATCCTTGGGCGATCTTGGATCTTAATTAGTACACACACGTTCTCTGTGGAAAATCGATACTCTGGAATACTCCCGGGTGAAAGCTACATCGGTATCCGTGCGCTTGCGGATTTTTCTGTTTGCGTTTAAAATACCCAACAAGCTTTCTGGCGCCGTTGCCGGGGAACGGTAGCTGTGCTAGTTTCGAACCAAGTCGTCCGTGTATCCTTTTTTACCACACTCACCTTGCCATTTTCACCACACCACATGGATTTCACTTTAAGCATTAATGAGCATGGAATTTATTTCATAGCCACTTCATTTACTCCATGCTCATATGCAACATCTTCACAATCCATTGGTCTCTCCAACATCACCATATTTGAGATCTCCATCCCCGACTTCCTTTCTATTTATAAAAACTTTAAAAGGGCGGTTGTCGATGCATATGTCTATAATAAATTTTGCAGATCTCGTTGAGTTGATCTTGATATAGGTCAGCGTTGGAGGGGAAACCACTTCACTGACATAAATTGATGGTTTCCCAAGGACAAGCTTAGTGTCCTAAAACAAGCACTGATCAGATTGTAACATGAGCTTTTAATTATTTGCAACATTAACTTGTGTATTGAGCATATAAGGATAATTGTAAAACAATTCCTTCGGGTATTCTTGTCACTAACTTTTCCAGGATTGGAGCAAGAAGATCGGATGAATGACAAGCACAAGGTATGTACAACCAATCATCATACAACATTGAATTAAATTCATCCAAACTTGAATTTTGCAAAATTCAAGCTTGGGGGAGTACTTTACATAAAAACATCCTTTGCCATGTTGCTATATTGGTTGACCCTACCATTGAGACATGCTCAATTTGTTAAATACTAATCACACTACTTCATCTCCACTTGAGTAGATCTCTATAAATGCTCTCATGCTACCTTTATTTGCTTTAGTATATGTCTAGGTTTGGAGTAGTTTCATTTATCTCTTAATTGAGCTTGGTGCTTAGTTTAGGAATGATGATCTTACTTCCAAGGGGTTTTAAATTAAGCATGGTGCTTAGGTTAAAAAAGCCCTCCTGAATCAAATTAGACATGGTGTCTAGGTTGATTTTTGAGCCGATAGTATGCTATAGTAGATATGGGAAATTTTGTTGGACTAACCCCTGCAGGAAAACTTTCACTATCGACCTGGGAAGTCCTGAGATACACTCACATTTTTGACAAAGAGAGAGGCACATGAATTTTAACAATTTACACAAGGAAGGCATAGCTCACAAGAGATGATCCATGGAGGGTGCTACAAACACGATGCACAACCGCTAAGAAAGGAAAGCTTCCACAAGGAGATACCGTACCATCACTCTTCAAGTAAGGTAACATCTTAAGGTACTTGACTATCTCTTTTATAAGCTTCTCCTTGGTTCTGGCATTCACATGGATAAAAGAGACAAACATGTATGATTTACAACTCTAGATTAACCAACCCAATCGATTCAACATGTTTAGTCCTTCCACCTTTGTGATCTCATACTCCTAATCATATGAACTAAAATGTTGCACATTCAATCTCTGGAAGATATAAACAAAACATAAATATAGATAGATTATCTTTCCATTAGGTTGAGCAATCTGATCTGACAAATGTTATAAATGTTATACTCATGATCTTATTTTATCCATCAACTTTGTCTTGCTCACTATGCTTGAGGTTAGAAATACACTTTTGGTTCTGTTGGTGTTTTCCACCAACAGGGCCCATGCACTTGATCTCTGCCTTGTCTCTATGAGTAGGTACACTTTGAGCAAAATATGAAGGAGTTTTACAACTCCCAGACTCCACCAAAGTGAATAACCTCGATCTATGAGCACAAACACGCTGGAGATACTGGACACTCATGCAAACACTGCCCTGAGATGCTTGAGGATGTAACTACTGGAGTAACCCGTGGAAGTAATTACTGACCTTCTACCGGTCAAGAGAGGCGATCCAGGACGCACCGTCATCCCGATCTCCATTGGCATGGTGAACTTCCCAGAAGTACTCCGTGACTTTGGCTCCAGTGCCAACATTATGCCCAGGACTTCATGGTGATAGAGACTGATACTGATGAGAGGGCACCCATCATCCTAGGGAGGCCATTCCTGAACACCTCGGGAGCTGTCATCCATGCTAGTGTTGCCAAGATCAGTGTCTACATCAAGGGAAGGAAGGAGACGTTTACCTTCAAGAATAAGACTACACAAATCTCAGAGCAATCCCGACATGAAACAAGGAAGAGGACCAACAGGAGGAACAGGAACAAGCAAATGTGGACCAAGTCAGCAAAGATGGTCACTGCAGTTCAAGGAGGTCAAGATCGTCGACTTAAGTCACCGTTCCTAACCAAAAAGGACGACCCAAGTATGCCAAGCATCCAGTGCTCCATTGATGGATACAACTTCCAGAAGATGCTTTGCGACACCGGGTCAGGCGTCGACATAATGGCCGCCAGTCACCTATCAGCTCCTATTCAGAACCATGCCCCTAAAATCGACATACATTCAGCTTCAGATGGCAGATCAGACATTCTGAAAGATTGAAGGTTATTGACATGGGAGAAGACGAGTACGATCCACCCATCATCCTTGGAAGACCGTTCTTTAGCACCATTAAAGCAATCATATACATTGGAACCAGAGAAGTCCACATGCACTTCCCCTCAGAGAAGGTACGCCACTGTTTTACTGACCCTAACAATATAGTTGAAGACTCTAAGCAGGTCAGGACAAGAAGACGACGACGCAACCGCAACCAGAGGAGGCAAATCATCAAGGACGGATGGGTAGACTATGAAGGAGAAGTTGTAAGGTCTGAAGACATAAAGCTTGAACAGAACTGTCCTGAGGAGACCGTAGCACCGAGTTAGGTCTGGAGAGAGAAGATAGTTATACACGAAGACGAGGCACCGCCGGAACCACCGACTACGCCATCCACCGAATCCCAGGACGATTGAGAAAACAGAGAGTCTCGTTCGGAGGACTTAAAAACACCGAACGCCTTGCCAAGAGGTAAACTTGGTAGTTATCCTTTTCCTTTCAATTATTTAAAATAGTTTGCTTAGTTAATCAGGTTCATGCTATCTTGAAAAGAAAATAAAAATGTTAAAAATAGTAAGCCCCATGTGAGTATGCTCATGGCATAAAACCCATAAGTACATTCACTGTGGTGGCGTAAAAATAAATATATATATTCCTGTCCTATAAAAATGAAAATATAAAAATAAATTTATGATCCTACTAAAGAGAGTAACATTTATTGAGGCTCAACATGATAAAGGCTAAATATTTATGCTAACACATAACTAGTTCCACAAAGCTTTGTTGTCTATTTGAGCTCCACATAATTCAAGGATCAAAGAAGACTAGCAGACGGAGGACATCCTAATCGCTGACAGAGTGCTGCCGACATTCAAATATACCTCCGCCACCTGCTAGCTACATCAGAAGAAATTACGTCAAAATCTAGCTTGGGGGAGAGCACCCCCATTTATCCAGCTAAGTATTCTACTCATGTTTATACTTTACTCTAATAATAAAAAGATGCATAATCATAGAAACCCAAATAAAGATTTTGAGCTTATATATATCTTTGCTTAGTTTGCTAAATAAATAAATAAATAAAGTTTGCTATGAACCCTCATGATAAGCTCTCACATGGAAATGATGAATAGTTGCTCTGCCATGACTAGTTCTAAAAATTGAAATCTCTCTCAAGTTTAGGCATAACTGTTATGAATTAAGATTTTCTCTAAACCTGAACTTGTGAGGAGAGTACTTGATCTGAAGTCTAAGTCATTAACGGATATGATATGGGAAGGTTGAGCTGCTATTTATCTCTTCCTAGTGATGCTAGAATTTCTGGAGAATTTTATCTTTGAAAAAAATCTTTAAAATGTTGCATGATGAGTTCCTGTATGATGAGAGTTTGTTGACGGTCCTTAATGCTCACAATTAACCATCAACTAATCATAGAAAAGGATCCAAATGCAACCAACACCTAGTCTTAGGGTTTTATCTGACAGAATTCCACAAGTTTTGGTGTTTGCCTATTTCTGCAGGGGGTTATCAGGAAATACGGAAGAAAGGCCCACACGTCGGGTTTACATAGAGATATTAACGTGCCGCACAATTATCTACCATCTAGAAGACTCCAGAAGCCACGGGACCGAAGCGGAGGCCGAGGGGGCTCAGGCACTGGGCGCCCGCACTACCTTACTGGGCGCCCGCCCTACCTTACTGGGCGCCCGCCCTCCCCCCTGGACCAAACAGAGTCCAATTCGGGGACAACGCTCCACCGACCTAAAGGATCAAGGAAAACCACACGATCAATGTCGGTTTGATCCGACGGCCCAGATTCACTTGAAGGGACTATAAAACCAGACCCCCCTGGCCCCTGGAGATCATACCTCTTCTACAGAATCAAAGCTAGGGTTTCAATTCTTCATCCAAGTAGAGAGGATCCCTCTAGTTCTTCTAGTTCTACCTCTAGTTCATCTAGATCTAGTTCTAGTTCATCTAGTTCTAGTTCTAGTTCCTCTAGTTCTAGTTCTAGTTAGTTCTAGTTGTAATCTAGAAAATAGGGAGAGAGAAGAGGAGAGCGGTGGAGGAGCCGGATCTGTCGGATCTTCCTCAACATTATACTTTTGCAGCATCTGGTTCGTTCTTGATCGTTCTCCAGGTTCTTCAATTCATAATCCTGAGTTCTTTAATTACTTTTATTTACATTCAAGTTATTTATTAGATTCCCGCTTGCATCAAGTGCTCTAGTCTTTATAACGCTAGAGTAGTAATTAATAGATTAGACGTGGTGTTTAGTCTTGCAATTACCTGGAATTGCACCCAATCCTGCGGATTGTTGTGGTAGCCTTAGGGTAGTGACAGCTCTAACGGTCGACGTATTCCACCACGTTCGGATCGGTGTTTGTAGGACCGTAGTCAGACCTTCCTAACCCCCTTCTCATCTCTTTCTGTGGTTAGTGCTCTGATGTCCCGATATAGATAATCTTGAAGTAATTCTCGATTCTTAGATCAACTAGAGAACTCTCAGGAAACTTCCTCTCTTCCCACCAAAAATAATTATATAGTTATCCTTGGGCGATCTTGGATCTTAATTAGTACACTCACGTTCTCTGTGGAAAATCGATACTCTGGAATACTCCCGGTTGCAGCTACATCGGTATCCGTGCGCTTGCGGATTTTTCTGTTTGCGTTTAAAATACCCAACAGAAGTCATCCCCTTCCATCTCAACATGAAACCTGAGGAAGACCCTGATGCCCGTGCTCTCGTCCCGGCCAACACAGAGCGACAGCTAGAAGCCATGCCATTACGCCAACGCAGCTCCGCCCAATCCTATCATGCTCAACCAGTTCTCACCGCACCGCCACAACCCCTACTCCTCAAGGGGTCATCATCCAAGACGAAGACCACCATCAAGGTGCCAACTGGCACGAGAATCCTTCCACCTAGACCCAATGAGAGGGTCGTTGGAGTCAAGACCATCCGAAGCGGCGAGATCAGCAGCATACGCTACACTACGGAGGAGGAGAGACCTTACTTTGAAGGGATTAGAGCAGCCAAAGTCCATTTCATCCCTCCAAAGGCAGCCCCAAAGCATGCTCTCAATGCTTTTGAGACACCTCCTAAGCGTCGCAAGACCATAGTAGATATTGATGAGGACGTTCGCAGGCTAGACAGAGTCATCTTAGACCTCCAGTCCTCAGTTAATTCCCTCACTAGGCAGCTCTCTAACCACAACACCATTATACTAGGCCTTAGGCAGGATCTTGCCAGTGCCAATAAGAAGATCAAGGAATTAGAGCGCCGCTAAGTTATCTAGATTAGATCTTGAGGCAATTCATCTTAGTTATCTATCTCTAAATTCGGTTTAGGTTTACTATTATTGTCAGTTTGTTACTACTATCATCAGTTTGCTACTAGTCATTTGTAATAAATGCCTCAAGATTAATAAAGAGTATTATTATTATTATGTCTTGTGTGTCTCTACTTTATTTTTGTGCAAGAAAGCAGAAAACAAGTACGGGGGAGATCCCTTGACATGCCAAATATACTTCGACTACACCACTCCACGATTCAGGTACACACTCTGCACACTTATTTTACACATACACATATTATGCAGAATACTATTAAAATGTTTCTAATCATGATTAATCTCACTCTCTAATATTTCCTAAAAACTTGCAATTATTGAAAATCATTTTTTTTAACCCCATGCTACTTAAGTCATTGTGGAATGTGAGATAGTATAGTATGAGTTTCTTATTCTTGATATCATTGTTGCTTGGAGAATTTATTCAAAAATTCTAGATACCATCCTCAGTGTTTTATATGCCTGATAATACTGAAAATATTAATTATGATTATAAAAGCTATCTACTCTGTATTGAGTTTGTTCAAAATGAGTTAGACCCTTGTTGAGAGATTTATCATGCTCCTAAGATCAAGACATTATTCAGAAAGATTCACTCTTCTGAAGTATTATTGCATTAGAGGCATGGGCTATGCAAAAATAAGGATATTTCGAGGAAATAAAAAGGAGCAAGTGCTCGATAACCTCGCATAAAAAATGGACAAGTGTCCGGCAGTAGAATTAGGGGTACCTCGGTATCCACTTAAAAAATGATAGCCCATGGTCCCTCTAATAAGCAATATGCCAGTAAGAGTTGACAAAGATTTTAATTTCCAAAGTCTTTGATCTAAGAGTATGACATTCTTCTCCTCGGATCCCGTTTTGATCAGACAATAAACGCAAAGTAAGTATGCTTGAGAATTTTTGCAAATTAAAACAGCCTCAGTGAGATATATAAAAGACAATGAGTGATCTGAGAAAACTTATGAGGATAAAAGGTATGCTAACTTTCTTTTCAAAAATATACAAAAACTCCAAGTGATAGGATTGAAAGGAAGAAAGGATCTCATTTCTTAACCATATACTTCCCTGACTATAGTACACAGTGGATTTTTACACCCTGCAGATATGAAGAATGTTTTAAAATGTTTTACCCCAGATATTGTTCTTAACCATCCTTTTCTCAAGGACGAGTAAAAGCCTAAGTATGGGGGTATTTGTTGACGGTTCTTAAGTATCAATTTTAATTATCAAATAAACAAGAGAAAGGACCAATATGCAAACAACACCTATAATTAGGGTTTGATCTGATAGAATTCCACGAGTTTTGTTGTTTTTTTGTTTCTACAGGTTGTTATCAGGAAATAAGGAAGAAAGGCCCACATGTCGGGATTACATAGAGATATCAACGCACCACGCAATTTTCTACCATCTAGAAGACTCCAGAAGCCACGGGAAGGAAGCGGAGGCCGAACGGGGCCAGGCACTGGGCGCCCGCCCAGTTGACCTGGGCACCCGCCCCCTCCTGGAGTTGGATCAGGACTCTTTTCGTGGACGACGCTCCACCGACCTAAAGGATCAAGGATAACCGTCCAATCAATGTCGGTTTGATCCAATGGCTCACATTCACTTGAGGGGACTATAAAACCAGACCCCCTGGCCCCTAGAGGAGACAAGTTTATCATAGAGTTGAGAGGAGCCCTCGAAGGAATACCTCTCCTCTAAATAAAATTTTTTTTGGCTTAGCAACCAACGTGAGTAGAAATAGATCTTCTAGTTTCTACTAGATTGAGAGAGATAGAGTGGAGGTGTAGATCGGAGGAAGCCCGGCCTGTCGGTGTCTACTCCGAGTTTGTACCTGCGGGATCAAGTTCTCCTAACCCGAAGCTTGCTCCTAGGATTCTTCAGTATTTCGACTTCTTGCTTTATTGTTCTTTTGGTTTATGAGTTTACTTTAATCTCTTCACGTAGAGTTTAGAGTAATCATCTCTAGCGTAGACGTGGTGTTTAAGCTAGGATACCCATAGATATTCTGTGACTAGCTGGACCGTGGTAGTAGCGAGGAACGTGACAATTCCGAGTTACCGTTGCAGACCATATCTCGTTAGCAGGAAGGATAGGGTTTATAGGTGTGGGTTGAACATCCTCTGTGGTGTCTAGATTCCGTTAGCCTCCCCAACAGAACAGTAGATCATCCTTACAAAGGTTAGAAAGAGATTACAGTTGTAGTCTTCTCTATTTATCACTCACATCGAAAAACATTCTTTGTTGCCTAAAGAGTTAGTAGTAATAGACCGGGTTAGTCAGATGCACTCTTTCTCCTAGTGGTAAAAAAATAAATACGATACTCTGGATAACCTCCCGGGTGAAGTGCTCACCGATATCCGTGCGCTTGCGGATCAATCCCTTATTGCGTTCCCAAATATCAACAATCTCTAGTCTATGCCTTGATAGATTTTACCCCTGTTTTCACTTTCTTCGTTCTCTTAAGCAAAATTATAAATAACGATACCCGGAATACTTTCCTGGTGAAATGCTACAATGAGGTATTTTATCTGTGCACTTGCGGATATAATAGATTATTTTTCTAGAGAGCCTTTACATTCCTAAATACCTTTGTACACTCTGGCACCTGTTGGCAGTCACTATGGAGGATTTTATACTGCCAACTTAGACTAAAAAGAAGAGGAATAAACATATTTAAATCACATATGCTTTTGCTATTGACATAGTTCCACTTGTAACATGGTAGTTTGTTTTGCAGGATTTATAATGTGACAAGTGGAAGAAAACAATAAAATAAAGAAAGTGGAATTTACAAAAGACGAACTCACAAGTGCGCAATCAAAAATAAACAAGAAGCCCACCTTCAACATCGAACTGGACCCAATCGTAACTGAAGCAGCAAAGGAGGTCCAGCAGGGAGCAAGCCACGCGAAGGCGGTGGCCAGGTGGGGCCCACCAGGTTGCGGGCGCACCTGGTTGCGGGCGCAACCATGGTGGCGGCAAACCGGCTCCACCTTTCTCTCACGGTTGCATGCCGCCATGCATAGGACGGTTTCACCTACTACCATATTTAGATCCCTCGAACCATCCTAGTTGGGCTATAAATAGATGGCTCCCCCTCATTTGTAAAACACACATCATTTAGAGTCTACATTTCCTCACACTTCTCACTTGTATCTTTAGTATTAGACTAGTAGTAGAGCAAGACAAGAGCTACCAAGGAGAGCTTGTCTCCTAGGAAGAAAGGATCCTCTTGGTATGAATCATAATCAGTCTTCTTCCATTAGCAAGTTCTTGTTATCTTTATATAATTGTGCTTATGAACTAGAGTATAGTTATGTCTATATCATGTTCATAGTATATGAACTAGTTCTTAGTTCTTGTGCTATGTTCTTGAGATATTCATCCCTGTTCTTCATCATTCATCTAACTTATATGAATACAAGTAGAATTAGGGATGAGATGATGGTTCACTGGGCCGTTCCGGTTGCTCTTAACCTAGCCTGTCAATCTGAAGGGTTGGGGCCCGCGGGGGTTAAGAGTTGTTTCCAAATACGTGAACATGGTGTTCAGGTGTGTGGAGATCAGTGGATATGCGGGTATCCCACGGGCAGAGGGGTAGGTGGTAGGGTGGTGACAGCCCTGTCATCCTTCGTATTCCCCCACGTTCAGATATTTGGTAGGAGTCATGTAAAGTCTCTATTTGCTAGCAGACCAGCTATGGGGATCTCCCTATCATCTCAAACCTGATCCTATCTCTAGACATGCTAGTTAAATGACTTACTAACAGTTCTTAGCACAGTTATACACGAACCATGCCTGCTCAGTAGTTATATTCTTTTATTCTTTATTTTATCTTTTATCCTTGAGGATGACCCAGATGTGTGTCCACTATCTCCAAATATCATATCTTACCCCTGTTTACTCTATGCCTACCATGCATTTTAATAAGTAATCATGTTATAACCATGCTAGATATAAATGCCTTCCTACGGGAATTATAAATACGACACCCATTTACGGGTTGAAATGCTACAATGATAGTTCTGTGCGCTTGCAGAGTTATTCTTATTTCATACTGAGCTATCGATTGGCGTACCTAAGTACCTTTACTTAAGATTGTAATCCTTGTGCACTCACCCGGCGCCGGGCCACAGCTTTGCATATCGTAAGTAAGGATGGTTAGGAAGGCCAATCTGGCATTCCTAATCATCAGTACCAGACTGCACTGCCTAGGCCCGCGCCGTAAAGAGCCTTGGGTTATCATTCTAAAGTGATGGTGGTTAGGATATGCCAAGAATGTTTCTATTGTTATCATTAGGGATGGACTCAAACTCTATCTTTAGTGATTTCGCTAAGAAACGCCAACAGCATCATGCTGGGATGACAACCTAGTATCCAAGTGGTGTTAGTAAGTGTCAACACTTATGATCTTGCAATCAATGAAACACATGATGCTACTAACCATGTTACTAAGCTTGATGTAGCCACATCTTGTGATGACTTACTTGTGAGAGCACAAGCAAATGTGTTGGTTGCAAGGGCAAGAAAGTGGTAGTGGCTGAGAGATATGATACACTATCAAGATCAAGGAAGAAAATGCCAAGCTTAAGAAAGAGTTGCAAGAGCAAGCCAAGCACAACATAATAGTGATTGAGTCACTTGATCAAGATAAGAAGCTTGCATATGAGAACAAGTTGCTCAAAGAAGAGAATCAATATCTCAAGCTTGGTTTGATGTATGACAAGTAAGAAGAAGATGAGTCATTCATCTTGGAAGAGTTAGCAAGCAACAATGACCCAATCATCAAAAAACTGACTCAAGAGAACAACAATCTAAATAAAGAGAAGGAACACCTAACCAAGGGGTTAGCAAAGTTCACAAAAGGAAAGGACCTTCAAAGTGAGCTATTCATGAACACCATCATGAAGATGGACAAGAGTGGGATTGGCTACAAGGCTCATCAAAGCAAACTCATCAAGTCACTAGCCACTCATGATCATTCAAGCAAGCCAAAGCTAAAGAGGTGCTTTGAGTGTGGTCAAGAAGGACACTTTGCTCATGAGTATGAGGCACCACTACCACCACCCTTGCCCAAGCATGCTAGACCATTTGCCTTCAATGCTCACTACATTGTAAGGAAAGACAAGAGTGGCAAGGTCAAGGTTAGCTTCATGGAGCTGCCCAATAAGCAAAGGACAAAGAAGATTTGGGTGCCAAAGCAACTAGTAGAGAAGGTCAAGGGCCCTAAGCAAATGTGGGTCCCTAAATCTCAAGCTTGATTTCTTATGTGTAGGTGAACTACAAGACCGGTGGATCACATTGGGTAATTGATAGTAGTTGCACTCAACATATGACCGGAGATCCCTGGATGTTCACCTCACTTGATGAAGATGTTGACAACCAAGAGAAGATCACATTTGGTGACAATTCAAAAGGCAAGGTCAAGGGTCTAGGAAAGGTTGCAATATCCAATGACAACTCCATCACCAATGTGCTCTATGTGCAATCATTGAGTTTTAATTTGCTCTCGGTTGGACAACTTTGTTATCTTGGCTTTGAATGTCTATTCAAGAAGAAGGAAGTAATAGTGACCAAGGAGGATGACAATGAAATGGTATTCAAAGGCTTCCGACACAACAACTTCTATGTAGTTGATTTCTCATCTGATGAAGTTGATGTCAAGACTTGCTTATTCACCAAGACCTCACTTGGGTGGTTGTGGCATAGAAGGTTAGCACATGTTGGAATGGGCACACTCAAGAAGTTGATGGAGAAAGAATTGATTAGAGGCTTGAAGGATGTGACTTTTGAGAAGGACAAGCTTTGTAGTGCATGTCAAGCCGGCAAGCAAGTTGCAAATACCGATCCATCCAAGGCTTATCTCTCTACTTCAAGACTGCTTGAGCTACTCCACATGGACTTATTTGGACCAACCATATATGCTAGTCTTGGAGGCAACAAATATTGCTTGGTCATAGTTGATGATTACTCCCGGTACACTTGGACATTCTTCTTGCAAAACAAGGCTGAAGTTGCATCAATCTTCAAGAAGTTTGCAAAGAATGCCCAAAATTAATTTGATGTCAAGATCAAGAAGATAAGGAGTGATAATGGCAAAGAGTTTGACAACACCAACATTGAAGAATATTGTGATGAAGATGGGATCAAACATGAGTTCTCATCAACATACACACCACAAAAAATGGGGTTGTATAAAGAAAGAATCTGATATTGATCACCTTGGCAAGAACAATGCTAGATGAGTACAACACTTCAGAGAAGATGTGGGCCGAGGCAATCAACACTGCATGCTATGCATCAAACCGGCTCTTTCCTCACAAGTTCCTAGAGAAGACACCATATGAGTTGCTCAATGGGAAGAAGCTTGATGTCTCATTCTTTAGAGTGTTTGGGTGCAAATGCTACATCTACAAGAAGCGCCAACACTTGGGAAAATTCCAAAGAAGATGTGACATTGGCTACTTGGTTGGCTATTCATCAAAGTCCAAGGCTTATAGGGTCTTTAACCATGCCACAAACATGGTTGAAGAAACATTTGATGTTGAATTTGATGAAACTAATGGCTCCCAAGGAGCAAGTGATAATCTTGATGATGTAGGTGGTGAACCATTGAGGGATGCCATGAAGAACATGCTGGTGGGGGACATCAAGCCAAAAGAAGATGATGATGTGAAAATCATTGAGCCACCATCCACCTCACATGTGCCACAAGATGAAGACAAGGATATGAGAGATGCTCATGAAGACACTCAAGTCACTCATGAGCAAGCGGTGGCCCAAGCACAAGATGTTGATGCTCCCCAAGCAACCTCTCAAGTGGCGCCAAGAAGATCATCACACCTCCTCCAAGATCACTCTCAAGATCTCATCATCGAGAGTCAATCTCATGGTGTAACTACACGCTCTAGACATGCTTTATTTATTGAACATCACGCTTTTGTGTCTCTTGAAGATGAACCAAAGACTGTAGAGGAATCTCTTCGTGATGCGGATTGGATCATTGCCATGCAAGAGGAGTTGAGCAACTTCTCAAGCAACCAAGTGTGGACACTTGAAGAGTGACCTAAAGATGCAAGAGTGATTGGAACAAAGTGGGTCTTCTGGAACAAGAAAGATGATCAAGGCAAAGTGGTGCGCAACAAGACAAGGCTCGTGGTAAACGGCTTTTCACAAGTGGAAGGTCTTGACTTCGGTGAAACCTTTGCACCGGTGGCAAGACTTGAAGCTATCCGTATCCTACATGCACATGCATCTAGCCATGATATCAAGTTGTTTCAAATGGATGTGAAAAGTGCTTTTTAAATGGTTACATGAGTGAGCTTGTCTATGTTGAGCAACCCCCCAGTTTTGAAGACCCTAGGTACCCCAAGCATGTCTACCGGTTGTCCAAGGCTCTCTGTGGTGTCAAGCAAGCTCCTAGAGCTTGGTATGAGAGGCTTAGGGACTTCCTCATTGAGAAGGGCTTCAAGATTGGAAAAGTTAATACAACACTCTTCACCAAGAAAATGAATGGGGAAATCTTCATTTGCCAAGTTTATGTTGATGATATTATTTTTGGCTCCACTAATGAAGATTTTTGCAAGGAATTTGGTGATTTGATGTCCAAGGAGTTTGAGATGTCCATGATTGGCGAGCTATCCTTCTTCCTAGGATTTCAAGTCAAGCAAATGAAGGAAGGAGTCTTCATCTCTCAAGAGAAGTACACTCAAGATCTTCTCAAGAGGTTCAAGATGATGGATTGCAAGCCAATCACGACTCCCATGGCATCAAATGGGCATCTCAACTTGGATGAGGGAGGTAACCCAATTGACAAAACTCTCTAACGTTCCATGATAGGAAGTTTACTTTACCTCACCGCATCTAGGCCCGATATCATGTTTAGTGTGTGTATGTGTGCTAGATATCAAGCAATGCCTATGGAATCTCACTTGATTGCCGTCAAGAGAATTCTTAGGTATTTAAAATACACACCTTGCCTAGGCTTGTGGTATCCCAAAGGTGCAAGATTCCAACTTGTAGGGTATTCTGTGTCACAGAACCGACCAAATTATAAGAGTTCAAGTGCAGAAATGATCGCCAAGCAATCAAGTTTCTAAACTTGAGCCCATATAATCCCGGTAGTCAATCGAAATCACGAAGGACTTCAAACCAACTCGCAACAAACCAAGATCATAATAGTTCAACATAAACACAGCGGATGTTACATAGTCATTCATTGCCGGCGAAGCGGCACCACATCGGAGTCATTAAGTTATTACAACCCAAGTTCGGAGTAGCGGAAGCAAAATAGTTACACACACTTGTTCAAAGTTCAGTCCACAAGTTTTTTTTTGTTACTGCCAGAGTCTATGCCATCCTTCCAAAAGCATCAGAGACGAGATTGTTAGAGAACCGTGCCCAACGGTTAGTCCTCATCCCCAGCGGGATGGAGACAGGTCTTGCAGAATCCGTCATAAAAGATGTCATCTGTAACAGGTGGGAATAAACCCTGAGTACGAGAATGTACTCAGCTAGACTTACCCGTCTAGTAAAACATAAAAGACACCAAGGATCATGCAAGGCTAAACATCAAGTGGAGCTGGTTGACTCACCTTTTGCCAAGAGCTTAAATTGCAATTGAATTATTTCGAGAGCATCATATTTATTTATCATCAGCCTACCACTAGATTAGCACCTGTACTACAGCACATCACTTGATTATTACAATCAATAATAACCATATCAAATTCATCATATGTTCTTCTTGCTATCATCATTATCATGAACCAACTTCACTAGTGAATGCTACGTTTGTCGCTGCTCTGTCAAGTTCTCACTAACCGGGAGAGACGGCGATTCGAATCGAATTTCTATCCAGCTGGAGGGTTATTCCTAGCACTCACCCAAGCATCCCCTGCCGGAGAGCCAACGGGTCACCTTTGGTACAACTCAGGAATCGCGGCTCCAATCAGCGCCGCACTCCCAGGGCTACCACTCTGCCAGGGAGGTCAGGAATTTTAACTCACCTACCTTTGGACTTACGCCAATAGTCCCCCGCACACCGCACTTCCTCCGGTAGTGCGCACTTTATACTTGCCGGTCTTCCGGCCTGAGTCATACTACTCGGTTTCGCGGTCGGAATGAGTTATCCGGCCAACTAAGTGTTAGGCATGCGTTCAACATGACAAGAGGACGTACAACGATCGGTCCTTAGCTGCCACAGACGGAGTTACTACAAACTTGCAAAACTCCGCCCGGCTTAAGTCAATTTAATCAGGATCCATCCACGATAGCACATATAGACCATCGTGATACGACATAACCCTATATCGCGCAGGCGACAGGACATCACCCGACTTCTACCGATTAAAGCATGGCTAAGCTGCTACTCGATCCTAACTCTACGACCAGGGTGTGGTGAGTTATCTGGACAAGGATAGTGATATGACCACGCCACCAAGCAAGATGTCACAAGCTCCAAGTCAAGCTACACCCACTCAAGTTTCACCTACACCGACACCAGCTCAAGTCATCGATGGACCGATTACACGTAGTCGTGCAAAGAAGCTTCAACAAGAGGTCCACGCGCTACTTTGTGAGATTCATTTTAACATTAATGATAATTATATACTACCTAAGTGTTGTACCTTGATTGTACTCAGGTATATAGAAGAAGAGAAGGAAGAATCGGACCATGAAGAATGGACCAGTGCAAGTTCCAGAAGAAGTCAAAAACGGACCAGTGGAAGTCAAAAACGGACCAGTGCAAAGAATCTTCATAACTTTTTACTCACAAAAGCTATGAAGGTCCATGAGCACTTGTTGGAAAGCTTGACAAGTCTACTTTCCAATGAATCTAGTGGCGACCAGTTTGGATACTCCATATTGCCTGCAGACCAGAATTAGTACAGACTGCTTAGAAGGTCAACAGTCTGTCGTGACAGAATGTTGGTACAACTTTCCAAATAAAAATGTACCAATCTACAAAGTTTCGTGCTGGTTGGCATACATTGCTGGAAAGCCCTTTGAGTCTAGTTTCGCACCCAAGAAACGGTTCATCATTTGGACTTCCCAATAAAAAGTTATGGTCAGTTTATTGGAAACTATTCTGGAGGCCAACAGTCACGCGAAGCCACTTCGGGAATCCATTTCGAGGGGACCTTTCACATTGTCTTCCCTCAGAAACTCTATTTCGTTTTCATACCTATCTAGCAGGGCTGTTGCTAGTATAAATACCCCCTAAGACTCATTGTAATCTCAGACTTTGATAATTGAAATACAGAACCCCTTTGTTCAGCTGCGTGCTAACAAATCCAGAGAGTGATCTCTACCCTTTTGCTCTTGTGATTTCCTCGCGGGATTACATAGGCGGCGGCTTCATCCGCTCCCAATTGGTGCTCCTACTCCCTTCAAGGTATTCCTTGATTGATTGTAGGCTGTGTTGGTTGGTTCCTTGAGAGTGTGGTTGGGCGAATCCTCGATTCAGGTTGCCGGTTAAAGACGGTGGTTGGCTTCGAGTTTTATTTGCCAGGTTGCACTAGTTATCGCTGCTTGCAGCAAGTTATCCGGCTGTTCTTCAGCTAGTTATCGGTGTTCATCCTACGTCGTGAAGATCGGGACAACGTGACGCATCATCTGGTATCAAAGCTTTCGTTACCACGGTAGGAATTTTATCCCTAGCTACATATATATTTTGCTTCGTCCTATCCACCAAAAAGCCAGAAAAATATATTGCTTAGACCTTTGTTTCAATCTGTTATTTTAGTGAGTTCGGTTAAGTCGCAGTCCATTAGAGTCTTTGTTTTAGTTGCTGATCATTTATCCTTCGCGTGTTCTTTGTGCCTCTTTTATATCTAAAAATCCCCACAAAAAAAAATCTCTATAGCCTATATCATCCTTTGTGTTAACTTTGATCCTATCTAGCTACTGGTTGTTGTTTTATTTCTATCTTTAGTTGTGCAAGTATCATAATCTGATCCCTGTTTTTAGTTCTATATATATATAAAAAGTGTGTCAAAAAAAAGAAAAGAAAGTGCAAAAAAAAAGTGAAGTGAAAAAAAAAGTTGAGAAAGGTTCAGAGAGAAAGTCTGAAAGATTAGTTGGTTTATGTGCACAAGTGCTGAAAGTTTCATATCAAGTTCTACAACCAGTTTGCTATCTTTGTTTGGTGCAAAACTTTGGTTGGGTCTGATTGCAACACTTGCATCCCAATCATACTCCTTGTTTGCATCAATTCTGAAATTTCTTTGCGTGTGTGTGATCTATTTATACACTTCGAATCTTTTGATCAGCACTAGGCAGAGAACTTCTAGTTTGGATCGTTACTTAACTTTACAACAACTAGAATTCAGATTGCATTCCTTGTGTATTACTCCCCACCAAGCTCCACATAAAAAAAAACCATCGTAATCGGTACTCTCTGTTCTTGTATTCGCCTCGCCATCACTTTCAGTTGCCACCACACATTTGTTTTCCTTGTAATCTGCAGCAGAGGAATTCATAAGAGCCTTGGTGGTTAGAGAGGTGAGTTGTGAGGGCCACCAAATTTTCATATTCCACAAATACAAATTATTTGTATTCAGCTAACTTTACAGGAAGATGGGTGATGGAATAGAGGATTGTGTCACTTTGGCACAATTTAATGAACTCCGACAAAGCATAGAAGAAAAGCAAGATAGGTTGACACAAGATCTTCAGAACCTTATGACTGAAATCAGAAGGCGTCGCCAACCTCATGATGGAGCAAGCAACCATGGTGAAGATGGAGATATGAGTGATAGAAGTGCTGCTAGTAGAAGCTCAAGGGAACAAGGAAGGAGGAACCGAGGTAGGGGAAGAGGTCAAGGTCGAAGAAATCATGATAATGAAGAATCTGAAAAAGAGGATGATGATGATCATTCTCAATATCGATATGGTCGCCGACATCGTAGAAGAGGCAATCATGAGGAGAGGCTAGGAAAACTGAAGTTTACCATGCCAAAGTTTGATGGTGGGTCTGATCCTGAAGCTTATTTCACTTGGGAGCTGAAAGTGGATAAAATCTTTCGCTTGCATAATTATTCAGAAGAGAAGAAGCTGGCAATGGCATCTCTGGAGTTTGAAGGATATGCTCTAATATGGTGGGAGCAGCTCCTCAGTGATCGTGAAGAAGATGGAAGACATCCTATTGCAACTTGGGATGAAATGAAGAGAGAAATGAGAAGCCGTTTTGTGCCGAAGCACTATCGGCGTGATCTTTTTGATAAATTGCAGAATTTGAAGCAAGGAAGTCTCTCTGTTGAAGAGTATTATAAGGAGATGGAGAAATCTATGATTAGAGCCAATGTGTATGAAGATGAAGAGCAAACTATTGCACGTTTTATGGCTGGGCTGCATCGCAATATTCAGCGCATTGTTGAGTTTCAGCCATACCGATATCTTATTGATTTGGTACATCAAGCAACCAAAGCTGAACATCAATTGCAGCAAGATGCTAAGAGCAGCAAGTCCTTGTCCTTTGGTATGAGGAACATCTCTGGAGGAAGCAAATCAATCACCAAGTTTTCTGCTGAACCATCCATGGTGAAAGGCTCAAGTGGAGGCTCACGATCTAATTTTCAGGGTACTTTTAGTGAAAAGAACACTGCTGTCCCAAGTTCAAAACCAGCAGCATCAAACACTACTTCAGTGGGTTCCACTTCCAAGAGTAGTGGAATTCAGTGCTTCAAGTGTGGAGGCCGTGGACATGTATCAAGAGAGTGTCCAAATAATCGTGTGGTCATTGTGAATGATAGTGGAAAATTTGAATCAGCTAGTGAAGAGGAAGCTGAGGAAGAACATGTTGGTGAAGCCCATGAAGATGAGGAACATACTGGCTGTGAATTTGAGCATGGTGCTGCTCTTGTGGTGACTCAAATCTTGAGTGTTCAAATGAAAGAAGCTGAAAATGGGCAGCGACATAATTTATTTCAAACCAGAGCAAAGGTACATGATAAGGTGGTGAAGGTGATTATTGATGGAGGGAGCTGCCATAATCTTGCTAGTCGTGAGATGGCTGATAAACTTGGCCTGAAGCTGCTACGACACCCTCATCCATATCATGTACAGTGGCTGAATGATTCGGGAGATATCAAGATTGGATATAAAGTAAACATTCCATTCAAGATTGGTGAATATGTTGACACAGTAGAGTGTGATGTGGCGCCCATGTCGGTGTGTCACTTGCTGCTTGGAAGGCCATGGCAATATGATCGATATAGCCAACATTGTGGGAGAACAAATCAGTTTACTATCAATCTAACGGGGAAGAAGTTTGTTCTCAAGCCTATGACACCCCAACAAATCATGGCTGAACATTTACAAAAGAAATCTGAAATTGTTCCAGTGAGTAGAGAGGAAGGAGAGCAAAAGAAATTGAGTGCCATCCACAACTCGGTGAGTGAGTGCCACAAGCCAAATTTGAGGGAGAAAAAGAAAGGAGAGGAAGAGAATTTAGTCATGCTAGCCACAAAATCTGAAATGAGAGAAGTGAGGAACAACCCCGAACAAGTGCTCTTTGTACTTGTATACAAAGACATTTTAATTTCAGCTAACGACATGACCTCTCTTCCTAGTGTTGTGTCTCATCTTTTGCAGGACTATGGAGATGTTTTTCCAGAAGAAACACCGGCGGGACTACCTCCAATTCGTGGGATTGAGCATCAAATTGATCTCATTCCAGGGGCTGCACTACCTAATCGACCACCATACCGAACCAATCCAGAAGAAACAAAGGAGATACAAAGGCAAGTGCAAGAACTTCTTGATAAAGGTTTTGTTCGTGAAAGTTTAAGTCCTTGTGCTGTTCCTGTAATTTTAGTACCTAAGAAAGATGGTTCTTGGAGAATGTGTGTTGATTGTAGAGCTATAAATAACATCACTGTTCGCTATCGCCATCCTATCCCACGTTTAGATGACATGCTTGATGAATTAAGTGGTTCCAACATATTCACTAAAATTGATTTGAGAAGTGGATACCATCAGATAAGAATGAAAACTGGGGATGAATGGAAAACTGCATTTAAAACAAAATTTGGGCTGTATGAATGGTTAGTTATGCCTTTTGGTTTGACTAATGCTCCTAGTACTTTCATGAGATTAATGAACCATGTCTTGAGAGCTTTCATTGGAAAATTTGTTGTTGTCTACTTCGATGATATCTTAATTTACAGCAAGTCTTTTGAGGAACATGTGAATCATATTCGGCAAGTCTTGGAAGAGCTTAGAAAGGAGAAATTATTTGCTAATCTTGAGAAGTGCAGTTTTTGCACAGACCATGTTGTATTTCTTGGCTTTGTTGTATCAGGAAAGGGCATAGAAGTGGATGAAAGCAAGGTGAAAGCCATCAAGGATTGGCCAACTCCAACAAATGTAAGTCAAGTAAGAAGTTTTCATGGCCTTGCTGGTTTTTATAGGAGGTTTGTGAGAGATTTCAGTACCATCGCTGCTCCTTTGAATGAATTGACAAAGAAAGGTGTTGACTTTAAATGGCAAAAATCACAACAAAATGCATTTCAAGAATTAAAGAAACGTTTGACTGAAGCACCTGTACTTGTTCTTCCTGATTTCACTAAAACTTTTGAAATAGAATGTGATGCTAGTGGAATTGGGATAGGAGGAGTTTTAATGCAACAAGGAAAACCTGTAGCATATTTTAGTGAAAAACTAGGAGGTGCTCAACTGAATTATTCTGTGTATGATAAAGAATTATATGCTTTGGTGCGTGTGCTTGAAACATGGCAGCACTACTTATGGCCAAAAGAATTTGTTATTCACTCTGATCATGAAGCTTTGAAGTACTTGAAAGGACAAGCAAAACTGAACCGTCGTCATGCCAAATGGATTGAGTTCATCGAAACATTTCCATACATTGTGAAATATAAGAAAGGTAAGGACAATGTTGTTGCTGATGCTCTGTCATGAAAGAGTGTGTTGCTAAACCAACTTGAGGTAAAGGTTTTGGGACTTGAAAGTTTGAAAGAACTGTACAGTAATGACCCTGAATTTTCAGAACCATATAATCATTGTAAAAATGGAAAAGGTTGGGAAAAGTATCATATACATGATGGATTTTTGTTTAGAGCTAACAAAATCTGTGTTCCAAATTCTTCGGTTAGATTGCTTTTGTTGTAGGAGTCTCATGGGGGAGGATTGACAGGCCATTTTGGACAAAGAAAAACCTATGAGCTGCTAGAAGATCATTTTTATTGGCCCAAGATGAGAAGAGATGTCATCAGATTCGTGGAGCGATGCGTTACCTGTCACAAAGCTAAGTCTAAACTGAACCCTCATGGTTTATATACTCCTTTACCTACTCCTAAAACTCCTTGGGAAGACATAAGCATGGATTTTGTCTTGGGGTTGCCTAGAACTCAGAAAGGAAAAGATTCAATTTTTGTTGTGGTTGATAGATTTTCAAAGATGGCTCATTTTATTCCTTGTAACAAAAGCGACGATGCTTCACATATTGCTAATTTGTTCTTCAGGGAAATTGTGCGGCTGCATGGAATGCCTAGAACCATTGTATCTGATCGTGATGTCAAGTTTGTGAGCTACTTTTGGAAAACATTATGGGCAAAGCTCGGAACCAAGCTTTTGTTCTCCACCACTTGTCACCCTCAAACCGATGGACAAACTGAAGTGGTGAATCGCACATTGTCAATGTTGCTGCGAACTATGATGAAAAAGAACCTGATGGTTTGGGAGGAATGTTTGCCACATGTGGAGTTTGCATATAACAGGGCAGTACACTCTACCACTAATATGTGTCCTTTTGAAATTGTATATGGGTTCAAACCTATTGCTCCGATAGATTTGTTGCCCCTTCCATTGCAGGAAAGAACCAATATGGAAGCCTCCAAGCGTGCTGCATACATCAAGAAGATACACGAGAAGACCAAGGAAGCAATTGAACTCAAGGCAGGACGCAAGGCTGCAAGTATGAACAAACATAGGAAGAAGGTGTTATTTGAACCCGGGGATTTGGTGTGGATACACTTGCGCAAGGATCGCTTTCCTCAGCAGCGCAAATCAAAATTGCTGCCACGAGGAGATGGTCCATTTCGTGTTCTTGAGAAGATCAATGACAATGCATACAAGATTGATCTTCCTGCAAGTTATGGCGTGAGCAACTCCTTCAATGTTGCTGATCTCTCACCATTCACAAGTGAAGACACTTTAGAGTCGAGGACGACTCCTTTTCAAGGGGGGGAGGATGATATGACCACGCCACCAAGCAAGATGTCACAAGCTCCAAGTCAAGCTACACCCACTCAAGTTTCACCTACACCGACACCAGCTCAAGTCATCGATGGACCGATTACACGTAGTCGTGCAAAGAAGCTTCAACAAGAGGTCCACGCGCTACTTTGTGAGATTCATTTTAACATTAATGATAATTATATACTACCTAAGTGTTGTACCTTGATTGTACTCAGGTATATAGAAGAAGAGAAGGAAGAATCGGACCATGAAGAATGGACCAGTGCAAGTTCCAGAAGAAGTCAAAAACGGACCAGTGGAAGTCAAAAACGGACCAGTGCAAAGAATCTTCATAACTTTTTACTCACAAAAGCTATGAAGGTCCATGAGCACTTGTTGGAAAGCTTGACAAGTCTACTTTCCAATGAATCTAGTGGCGACCAGTTTGGATACCCCATATTGCCTGCAGACCAGAATTAGTACAGACTGCTCAGAAGGTCAACAGTCTGTCGTGACAGAATGTTGGTACAACTTGCCAAATAAAAATGTACCAATCTACAATGTTTCGTGCTGGTTGGCATACATTGCTGGAAAGCCCTTTGAGTCTAGTTTCACACCCAAGAAACGGTTCATCATTTGGACTTCCCAATAAAAAGCCACTTCGGGAATCCATTTCGAGGGGACCTTTCACATTGTCTTCCCTCAGAAACTCTATTTCGTTTTCATACCTATCTAGCAGGGCTGTTGCTAGTATAAATACCCCCTAAGACTCATTGTAATCTCAGACTTTGATAATTGAAATATAGAACCCCTTTGTTCAGCTGCGTGCTAACAAATCCACAGAGTGATCTCTACCCTTTTGCTCTTGTGATTTCCTCGCGGGATTACATAGGCGGCGGCTTCATCCGCTCCCAATTGGCGCTCCTACTCCCTTCAAGGTATTCCTTGATTGATTGTAGGCTGTGTTGGTTGGTTCCTTGAGAGTGTGGTTGGGCGAATCCTCGATTCAGGTTGCCGGTTAAAGACGGTGGTTGGCTTCGAGTTTTATTTGCCAGGTTGCACTAGTTATCGCTGCTTGCAGCAAGTTATCCGGCTGTTCTTCAGCTAGTTATCGGTGTTCATCCTACGTCGTGAAGATCGGGACAACGTGACGCATCAGATAGGGTAGAATGCAGCAACAGTTTCATCACAACTCCTATACGTAATGCATCAATAGATATAACATATTAAGTAAACTTTCAAAAATAACGGGAGTCTTAGAATGCTCCGGGGCTTGCCTTTCACGAACGACGCCGGCTCGTGATTCGGGCACTCAACTTCTTCTTCGGGCTCCTTGAGTCCGGCTTGCTGGACCTCCATTTCCTGACTGCCCTCCTGACCTTCGGGATTCGCCTGAAGCTCGTAGGAGACTGTCGCGTCCGATGCACCTATTGCATGCTCGAATAATAAGAAGTTGCATATGCTGAAGATGAATGCTTGAAAACACAAGTAACTCGCTGGACACTCATTTACGGGGCAAAGGTTATACAAGCTCACATAAGTAAACAAGTTAGCTTAGCCCAAAACCTATCATGATACCAATTCAGCAATCAACACAAAACAGGAGTAACCTGGTAAATAAATCATAACTAAAGATAGACAGATCCAACAAACACAAATAAAGAAATTCTGGAAAGCTTATGAAATTGTCTACAAATCATCTTTAAACATCACCGCATGATTCAAACATTAAACCAGTCAATTAAACAAAGTTCCAGGTTCTGTCCCAGAAAAACAGAGAACACCTATTTCTGGAACCCAACTTGGAACAGCCATAACTTTTAAACTACTGGACCAAATGACCTCAAATTTAAACCACAGCTAGTTCAACAAGTTTAGAATAACTTTGATTTAGACAAGTTTCACAGAAAGTCAAGTTATCATTAAGTAACAGTTAAATTGCTCCCTTGCTGTCCAGAACAGCATTTAACCCTAAAGTTAATTATTTAATAACATGATCAAAACACAAACCATGCCAACCACATGGCCTATGAGCACAAACATATTACAAGGTTACCAGAACATCAGATGGAAACTGCCAGGCATTTACTTAACAAGGCATTTATGAATTATTTCTAGATAGGAGCATAATTACAAGGTACTAGTTAAAGTGCTCAGAAAAATCTATAAACATTACAGAAGCACAAATATAACATTACAGTATCACCATAAAAATTTCAGAGCAAATGCTCATACCAAAATAAAGATATGTATTTAACATGTGCCTAGGTGTTTATTTCATAAATTCAGAAACATGACTCATATGGTGCCAAACAACAGATTTCAGATTATTTATATCTTAGGGATACCATAAACCTGTTTACTACCAAAGTAGAGCACCAGCATAAGCACCAATTAATTTATATAATTTAATCAAGGAAACAAGCCACATTTCAATCATAAATTACATAACGAAGCTGCAGTGCTCCAAAAATACTGAAATATTTACCAAAGCACTCTCATACCAAACAGAGACTACCATAAAATTTTCAGAGTAAACTACGTAGTATAACAAGAGATATGCATTTATCCATGAATAACAAGATTAAATCCTTAATAAATAATTTCTCAGAAAACATGGTTCATTTTATATTTGTATTAAATACTAGCCATCTCAAGAAACACCACAAAATTTGTTTCACAATTTTTGGATTTCAGAAACAGGAGATATGATTTTTGCAAGAAAGCCAAAAATCAGGATTTTGAATAAAAGAAAAGGAGGGAAGGAGAGTGTCGCTGACAGTGGGTCCCATCTGTCAGGTTCTTCTTCCTCACGGCCGAGGCGACTTTCGCCGGCGATTTCTCCGCGACGGCGAGGTCTCCGGCCAAACCAAGGGCACCAACGTGATCCCCAGACTCTAGCGACTCGATTGATCCCACTTTTCCCACGGCAGAGCCACCGGAAGGGGCTTACCGTCGACGATGGCGGCTCGGCGGAGGTGCTCGGCGTTACGCCGGAGCCCTCAGGCCGGTAGAGCGCGAGCTAAGGCCTTCTACAGCACCAGCGGACTATGGCGAAGCTTCCTAGGTACACAGCTTGGCCTGGATCCTCGTGGAACACGCTGGCCACGAGAGCACCCATCTCCGGCGGAAGCACGGCGGCTCTGCGCACCGTGTCCGGCGACGGAGAGCTTGGTAGAGCGTCCACCAAGTGGCGCAAAAGCTCGCTAAGGACCTAAGCTACCTCTAGGACCTAACCAGAGACGACGATAGGCTACACAGAGCTCGACATTGAGTTCGCCGGAGAAGAAGGTCACGGCGACCCGATTTGGGGGAAGAAGGAAATGTCGGCTCACCGGTGGGTTTCTCGGCGAGTTAGAGGGTGGAGATTGGAGAGCGGTTTACGGCGGAGCTTTGGGTGGAATTTGGTGGACAGAGACGCAGCGAGGAGCGCACACGAGCTCGCCGGAGTGAGCTCGCGACGGTGAGCTCGCTGCGGGCGCTCTTCAGGCGAGAGAGGCGAGGCAGAGCGAAAGTGGACGCGTCCACTCGCTCGGGGCGTCGCCGTGGACGTCATGCGCGCGCTGGGAGCTGACGAGCGGGGCCATCGCCGGCGTACGGACGACATCTGGCGAACAGGTCCTTAGCGAGCTTTGGAGTGGCGCAAAAGCTCGCTAAGGACCTAAGCTACCTCTAGGACCTAACCAGAGACGACGATAGGCTACACAGAGCTCGGCATTGAGTTCGCCGGAGAAGAAGGTCACGGCGACCCGATTTGGGGGAAGAAGGAAATGTCGGCTCACCGGTGGGTTTCTCGGCGAGTTAGAGGGTGGAGATTGGAGAGCGGTTCACGGCGGAGCTTTGGGTGGAATTTGGTGGACAGAGACGCAGCCAGGAGCGCACATGAGCTCGCCGGAGTGAGCTCGCGACGGTGAGCTCGCTGCGGGCGCTCTTCAGGCGAGAGAGGCGAGGCAGAGCGAAAGTGGACGCGTCCACTCGCTCGGGGCATCGCCTTGGACGTCATGCGCGCGCTGGGAGCTGACGAGCGGGGCCATCACCGGCGTACGGACGACATCTGGCGGACAGGTGGCGCTCTAGCCATCCCCGACGGCGAGCTCGGCTTCGATTCAGAGAAATCGGTGTCTGACTGACAGAGCGACTTCAGCAACGAAGAACTCCCAAACCAGCCCAAGTTAGAGGATGATGCAGTTGACAAAGTTGGAGTTCCAACCGAGTTCTACAACTTTGTCAATTGGAGCAAAAGCCAAATCGGCCGGGATTGAAAGATATAGAGTTTCCAAAATCGATCAAGCAAACTGGTTTCGTTCCAAGACAGAAAATTTTCTAAGTGTTGGAAACAGCCCCAAATCTGTCTTGTGGGCCACTTTTGAGCTATTTGTGATCATTTTCATGAGATGGCCATAAAATGACTTTTGTTCCTTATAAAATTTGCTACAACTTTGCTGTAGGAAGTTTTGACATGCAAACATTTTGTGAAACACTTTTTAAAAGCCTAAGCAAAAGAGGTTTCTAGGGCCTATTTACATAAGTATGACTTAAAAGCATATTTTGGAGAAGTGACCAACATGAACATTGTTCCCAAGGCAAAGTTAAGCATAGATAAACTAACTACCAAAGCATTGGGCACAAACACAAACATGGTTCACTCAATCATGAGCATAGGAAACCTATGTAAGCAATTTAAATCATATTTTTGCATAGAATGGCATGGCTCAAGATAGATGATGATCATGATATGCTTTAAGTAAATGATGATGCTTATGCTATGCACATGATAAATGCAACCATAACACTGGGGTGTTACAGCCCTCCCCCCTTACAAAAATCTCGTCCCGAGATTTGAAAGCTTACTGATTTTCGAAGAAGGTTTTGTAAACTTCTTTTAAATAATCCTCCGTCTCCCAAGTAGCATCTTCCTCCCCGTGGTTGCTCCACAATACCTTGTAGAGTTTAACCACACGATTACGCGTCTCCCGTTCCTTGCGATCAAGAATCGCCACAGGTTTCTCCTCATACACCAAGTCTGACTTTAACTTGATATCTCGAACTTCCACTCGTTCCTCCGGTACACGAAGGCATTTCTTCAATTGTGATACGTGGAAGACAGGGAAAATAGCTCGAAGCGCAACTGGGAGTTGAACTTTGTATGCTACATTCCCTTTCTTTTCGAGAATCCGATAAGGTCCCACATAGCGAGGTGCAAGCTTTCGCTTGACTCCGAACCTTTGTACACCTTTCATCGGAGACACCTTGATGTACACATGGTCACCAACTGAAAACTCAATCGGCTTCCTTCTCTTGTCGGCATAACTTTTCTGACGAGCTTGAGCAGCTTCCAGATGTTGCTGGATAGTTAGGACTTTCTGCTCCGCTTCGTTCACGAAATCGATGCCATAAAACCTTCTCTCTCCGGCTTCTACCCAATTCAACGGGGTTCGACAATTTCGACCATACAAGACTTCAAATGGAGCCATCTTGATACTCTCCTGATAACTATTGTTGTAGGAGAACTCAGCTAATGACAACCACTTAACCCAAGAACCTTTTGATGAGAGAGCACATGCTCTCAACATATCTTCAAGGATTTGGTTAACTCACTCAGTCTGACCGGCCGTTTGGGGATGATAAGCAGAGCTACGGACTAAATGTGTACCAATTTGCTCATGCAGACATTCACAAAATCAAGCAGTGAACTGTGGTCCACGATCGGATATGATTGTTCGAGGCACACCATACTGACGAACAATGTGCTCGAAATACAATTCCGCATACTGATGTGGGCGATAGTCGGCTCGGACTGGAATAAATCGAGCAACCTTGGTCAAGCGATCTACAACCACCCAGATGGAGTCGTAACCCTTAACAGAAATTGGGAGTCCACTAATGAAATCCATGCTGACTTCTTCCCATTTCCAACCAGGAATTGACAAGGGTTGAAGCAAACCAACTTTCATGTGAACAGCCTTCACACGACAACAATTGTCACAACGAGCGACAAAAGCAGCTATCTCCTTTTTCATCTTTGTCCACCAAAACAAAGGTTTCAAATCCTGATACATCTTGCTACTACCAGGATGGATAGACAATTTGGAGGAATGAGCTTCAGATAGGATCTGATTTCGCAGCTCACGGTCTTTTGGGACCACAAGTCGATCCTTGAACCAAAGAATTCCGTTCTCATCGACTCGGAAATGCTTGGTTTCTTCTTCTTTCATTTTCCTCTTTATATGGTGGATGCCTACATCTGTCTGCTGCAATTCGATGACTCGATTGCGAACGGTACTTTCCAGAGAAATCTGGTGGAGCACAAGTGGATGCATAAGATGTGACAACAACGGATCTTCCACTTGGATTGAGTGACAGTGCGCTTTCCGACTCAAGGCATCCGCCACCACGTTTGCCTTGCCCGGATGATAGTGCACTTGTAGATTATAATCTTTAATCAACTCAAGCCACCTTTGCTGCTGCATGTTCAATTCAGGTTGAGTGAAGATATACTTGAGGCTCTTATGATCGGTGTAGATATTACACAGATTACCCAGCAGATAATGCCTCTAGATTTTCAAAGCATGAACAACTGCTGCCAATTCTAAGTCATGAGTAAGGTAATTGACCTCATGCTTTCGAAGTTGGTGCGAGGCATACGCGATAACGTGACCTTCCTGCATCGACACACAGCCTAAACCAATGCCTGATGCGTCACCAAAGACATCGAAGGGTTTCCCGATATCAGGTTGAGCTAGGACAGGAGCTGATGTCAGCAATGTCCTCAACTTGTGGAATGCCTCTTCACACTCAGGTGTCCACACGAACTTTTCATCTTTCTGAAGTAGACGAGTCATAGGCTTGGATATTTTGGAGAACTCCGGAATGAATCGACGGTAATACCCAGCAAGACCGAGAAAACTCCGAACCTCGTGTACCGAAGTTGGAACTTTCCAATCCAGCACTTCTTGTACCGTAGCCGGATCCACCGATATGCCTTCTTCAGATAAGACATTGCCCAAGAAAGGTACTTTCTTTAGCCAAAACTCGCATTTGCTAAACTTAGCATAAAGCTGATGTTCGCGCAAACGCGACAACACTACACGCAGATGCTCTGCATGCTCCTCTTCATTGCAGGAATATACCAAGATATCATCAATGAAGACCACCACAAACTTATCCAATTTGGGCATGAACACCGAATTCAAAAGATACATGAAGTGAGCAGGTGCATTTGTAAGACCGAAGGACATGACAAGGTACTCATACAGTCCATACCTCGTCGAGAAAGTTGTCTTAGGTACATCCTCAGGACGGATCTTGATCTGATGATACCCAGATCGCAAATCAATCTTGGAGAATACCTTAGCTTTAGACAACTGATCAAACAAGATATCAATGCGAGGAAGAGGGTATTTGTTCTTGATAGTCACCGCATTTAGGGGACGATAGTCCACACACATGCGCAAAGATTGATCCTTCTTCTTCACAAAGATAGCCGGACAACCCCAAGGAGAAGAACTAGGACGAATAAGACCCTTCTTCAACAACTCATTTAGTTGGGTCTTAAGCTCAGCTAATTCATTGGGTGGCATCCTATAAGGTCTTCTAGAGATAGGAGCGGTACCAGGAATCAATTCAATCTTGAACTCCACATCCCGATCCGGAGGAAGCCCGGGAAGATCATCAGGAAAAACATCCGGAAACTCACACACCACCGGAATATCCTGAATAGCCTTAGATGTAACTGCATTCAAAGTGCTACGGATTTGAATATCACGAGGGAGTTGCACTAGAAATGCCTCCTTGGTATTTGGGTCTTTCAACATCACTACACGAGTGGTGGTGTCGATAAGAACTCCATTACCACTCATCCACTTCATCCCCAGAATTACATCTATGCCCACACCAGGTAGAACAACCAAATCAGCAAGAAACTGACAGCCTCCTATTTCCAGAGTTGCCCCCAAAACCACTTGATTGGTGGAAATATCATTTCCCGCAGCACTAATACAATAACTGCCCTTATCAAGTGTAATGGCCTTGATGCTATGCTTAGACACAAATTCAGAACTCACAAACGAATGCGATTCTCCAGAATCAAAAAGCACAAGTGCATCATGATGATTGACCAGAAACTTACCAGCCGTGACTACCTCACTAGCAGGGATTGCTTCCACAGTTGTGTAATGAACACGCCCCTGACGGACGTTCCCCTGGTTGCCCTTCTTTGGCGGGTAAGGACAGTTGCTCTGCCAATGCCCGGTCTGATTGCAATTCCAGCACGGACGGTTGGCAGGTGGAGTCTTGGCATAGTTGGGACCCGTGTTACCCCTAGGAAGAGCAATAGAGTACCCCTTGCGAAAACCCGTCCTGGCCTGATTTTTCTTCACCGGAGGGCGGTATCGTTGGTTGGGGTTTGGAGCACGGAATGGTGGCTTAGCTGCCACTGGAGCCTTGGACTGAGATGACCCGGCACCGGCCTCAAAAGCCCTCTTGCGAGTCTTGGTCGCAGTGTACACAGTGTTATAGTTCTGTTGAGTGAGAGCATCACTGACAAACTCATTGAAAGTTGCACACTTAGTGCGGCCCATAGTCTTCAGCAATTTGGGGCCCAAACCCCGCTTGAAACTAGCGATCTTTTTCGTCTCCGTGTTCACAAACTCAGGAGCATACCTAGACAAATGATTGAAAGCATGCAAATACTCCTTCAGAGTCTTGTTGCCCTGAGTCAACTGCATGAACTCGGTGTGCTTCATCTCCATAACACTAGGAGGAATGAAATGCCCTTTGAAAGCTTCACGGAACAGATTCCAGTCAATCACAGTGTCAGCCGGAAGAGCTTCCCGGTACTGATTCCACCAGATACCCGCCGGACCTTGCAGTTGGTGGGCTGCATACTCTGCCTTCAAACCTTCAGTCAACCGAAGTAAGCGAAACTTTTGTTCCACCGTATTCAGCCACTCTTCAGCTTGAAGGGGTTCTTCAGCTTCTCTGAAGGGTGGGGGCTTCGTATCCATGAAGTCCTTGAAGCTACTGTACTGGTTAGGAGCTGGCCCTTCCTGTGCATTACGACCACCCTGATTAGCCATCCGATTGATGGTCTCAGTGAGCATCCTCTGATTTTCCACCATCATTTGCATCAGCTCAGCTAGATTTGGTGGTGGGGGAGGAGGTGGTGGATTCATGTTTGCACGTTGTTCCGCACCTCGGGTGCCATGAGACATCTGTAAAGACACAGTCAGTGAGTATTGATGATGACAAGATTTGCCGCAGAAGAACTTGTATTTATGCCTGAAATTATTCGAGAGAATAGCTTTACAGAAAAGGCACAATAATTCAATTCCACAAAACAACATCACCAATCCAACACATGACAGAGATATCCACAATATGCACCACACGGGAAACATCGGCATAACATAATGATCATAAAAGACTGCACATTGGGTCCACAAAGTTATTACACCATCACAGTACATGCCATGAGTCAAGGTCAAAGTTTCAGATTACAACATGGTTACAAAAGCACTACCACTAGCTGCCAACTACAAAAGATCCTCACAAGACACTACCCACTACCCCCTACACTCCAGGCTCGTCGTCCGAGTCAGCGTCGAAGATTGCCTCTCCTTCCTCGTCGCTAACCGGCTCAAGCTCCTCGTCCTCCACGTCCTCGTGCAAAGGTGGTGCAGCCGTTGCTGGTCCATCAACCTCCATACCATCATCATCGGCCACAATCACCTGAGGTCCCACCTCTGGATACACGGGTAAAGGGCGAGGGATAGGTTGTAGCAAGTTGTTGAGACGGTGAATCTCCACAAGACCAGCCTCAATCTGATCCTGCAGATAGTTCTCCCGCTCAAGCGACTGAACTCGGTGCATCTCCCACGCCTGGCGCCTGTTCTCCGACATGCGGAGTGTAGTATCCCTCTCACAGGTGAGCTGCACCAAGCGCTCCTGTAAGGTCTCCCTCTCTCTAGCTAACTGGCTCATCTGATCCTGCTTATGATCTCTCTCCCTAATGGCCTTCACCCACTGCTGCCTACGATACTCCGCAATGTCCTCCCAGTCATTGCGGTCCTTCTGTGCTTGCTCCAGGAGTCTAGCTTGCTTGCGAAACTTGCGAGCACACTTTTCAGCCTTCCGCTGCATCTCCTGGGCCCTGCGAACAGCCATCATCACCTGTGCATAGGTGCCCTCTCGCTGACTGATCAGCTTGAGCACAGCCATCATAGCACTCATAGCAGGACTAGAACTCTCAGCCCTTTCTCCCCTGCCTCGAACCAAAGCACAACCGTCAGCCTGTTTCCACTCCGCTGCTGCTGGGTCAGCACTAGGAATGGAGGCCGCTGGTCCTCCCGTCAGCTCATCTCCACACCTCTGACAGATATCGAGCAGAATAGTCTGGGCTGCAACCTGAGCTGCCTCCCAGGGAGTCTGCCTATCTGAGCTGCAAGTCCAGCCTGTCCATGCAGGCTTGTCCCCATGTGGAGGGACAACTCCCTGCACAGCAAACCACTGGATCCCTCCTGCGCTCTCCATCTCCCACCAAGAATACTGAGGTGGCTCGGTATACCCAACAGTCCGTAACACTCTCCAGAGCAGGGTAGGAGTGCCAAACTCGTGCAAGAAAGTGTCACTGGGACGGGGTGAAGCGGGTGCGTCCATCTGTGGAAAGGAGTAGGAATACCATGGGTAAAAGAGGATTAGTTTAAGCAACATTTATTTAATTAAAAGGGACGACATTGTAAGGGAAGGAGTAGACAGAATGTATGCATGAATGCGACATGATGCATGCACGAACCGTACGTCCTCACCAACTTAGAAAATTAATATTCTAACGGATATACGGTGGCATACATTCGTCTCTCGATACGATAACTATCGGTTTGCACGTGCGCTGTTAGAGTACATGCAGAAAACTTCATTTCAGCCCAACAGTTCCCAATAAATCACTCAAGAAAGCAGTAAACTAAGTGCACATTGCTTGGGCATGCCAACATGCTCAAACAATGTCACCACAACTACCCGAGAAATTAAATACTCCCCAATTAAGTTTCTTTCGTGGTTCCATGGTTTCGACATGTAACCACTCCAGAAAACCACCGCGAACACTCCCCTAGACCGCCGTTTGGACGATCATGCTCTCACAGCTCACACTTACCAGGGCGTAGGTGCGACGTTGCATAATTTAAATCTAGCGTCATATGTGGCTAATTCACATATGAAGGCTACCTCCACCATTAGACCACAGGGTAGCATAGTGCGGTCATCACACATCCATACCTGAGTACTGCCGGAGATGCATAAATAAAACCCCCCAAGTCAGTACTTAAATAGCCACCTATAGTCCTTATGTGGGCAAGGAGGATTCGACCACTGGCATAACTTAATTATATATTTTACACCCTTTTATTTAAAAATTCTTTTGTTTTAAATACACAAACGCTGCATTTATAATGCTGAACTTGCTCCGATGCCAGCTGTCACAGAACCGACCAAATTATAAGAGTTCAAGTGCAGAAACGATCGCCAAGCAAACAAGTTTCTAAACTTGAGCCCATATAATCCCGGTAGTCAATCGAAATCACGAAGGACTTCAAACCAACTCGCAACAAACCAAGATCGTAATAGTTCAACATAAACACAGTGGATGTTACATAGTCATTCATTGCTGGCGAAGCGACACCACATCGGAGTCATTAAGTTATTACAACCCAAGTTCGGAGTAGCCGAAGCAAAATAGTTACACACACTTGTTCAAAGTTCAGTCCACAAGTTTTTTTTTGTTACTGCCAGAGTCTATGCCATCCTTCCAAAAGCATCAGAGACGAGATTGTTAGAGAACCGTGCCCAACGGTTAGTCCTCATCCCCAGCGGGATGGAGACAGGTCTTGCAGAATCCGTCATAAAAGATGTCATCTGCAACAGGTGGGAATAAACCCTGAGTACGAGAATGTACTCAGCTAGACTTACCCATCTAGTAAAACATAAAAGACACCAAGGATCATGCAAGGCTAAACATCAAGTGGAGCTGGTTGACTCACCTTTTGCCAAGAGCTTAAATTGTAATTGAATTATTTCGAGAGCATCATATTTATTTATCATCAGCCTACCACTAGATTAGCACCTGTACTACAGCACATCACTTGATTATTACAATCAATAATAACCATATCAAATTCATCATATGTTCTTCTTGCTATCATCATTATCATGAACCAACTTCATTAGTGAATGCTACGTTTGCCGCTGCTCTGTCAAGTTCTCACTAACCGGGAGAGACGGCGATTCGAATCGAATTCCTATCCAGCTGGAGGGTTATTCCTAGCACTCACCCAAGCATCCCTTGCCGGAGAGACAACGGGTCACCTTTGGTACAACTCAGGAATCGCGGCTCCGATCAGCGCCGCACTCCCAGGGCTACCACTCTGCCAGGGAGGTCAGAAATTTTAACTCACCTGCCTTTGGACTTACGCCAATGGTCCCCCGCACACCGCACTTCCTCCGGTAGTGCGCACTTTATACTTGCCGGTCTTCCGGCCTGAGTCATACTACTCGGCTTCGCGGTCGGAACAAGTTATCCGGCCAACTAAGTGTTAGGCATGCGTTCAACATGACAAGAGGACGTACAACGATCAGTCCTTAGCTGCCACAGACGGAGTTACTACAAACTTGCAAAACTCCGCCCGGCTTAAGTCAATTTAATCAGGTTCCATCCACGATAGCACATATAGACCATCGTGATACGACATAACCCTATATCGCGCAGGCGACAGGACATCACCCGACTTCTACCGATTAAAGCATGGCTAAGCTGCTACTCGATTCTAACTCTACGACCAGGGTGTGGTGAGTTATCTGGACAAGGATAGGGTAGAATGCAGCAACAGTTTCATCACAACTCCTATACGTAATGCATCAATAGATATAACATATTAAGTAAACTTTCGAAAATAACAGGAGTCTTAGAATGCTCCGGGGCTTGCCTTTCACGAACGACGCCGGCTCGTGATTCGGGCACTCAACTTCTTTTTTGGGCTCCTCGAGTCCGGCTTGCTGGACCTCCACTCCCTGACTGCCCTCCTGACCTTTGGGATTCGCCTGAAGCTCGTAGGAGACTGTCGCGTCCGATGCACCTATTGCATGCTCGAATAATAAGAAGATGCACATGCTGAAGATGAATGCTTGAAAACACAAGTAACTCGCTGGACACTCATTTATGGGGCAAAGGTTATACAAGCTCACATAAGTAAACAAGTTAGCTTAGCCCAAAACCTATCATGATACCAATTCAGCAATCAACACAAAACAGGAGTAACCTGGTAAATAAATCATAACTAAAGATAGACAGATCCAACAAACACAAATAAAGACATTCTGGAAAGCTTATGAAATTGTCTACAAATCATCTTTAAACATCACCGCATGATTCAAACATTAAACCAGTCAATTAAACAAAGTTCCAGGTTCTGTCCCAGAAAAACAGAGAACACCTATTTCTGGAACCCAACTTGGAACAGCCATAACTTTTAAACTACTGGACCAAATGACCTCAAATTTAAACCACAGCTAGTTCAACAAGTTTAGAATAACTTTGATTTAGACAAGTTTCACAGAAAGTCAAGTTATCATTAAGTAACAGTTAAATTGCTCCCTTGCTGTCCAGAACAGCATTTAACCCTAAAGTTAATTATTTAATAACATGATCAAAACACAAACCATGCCAACCACATGGCCTATGAGCACAAACATATTACAAGATTACCAGAACATTAGATGGAAACTGCCAGACATTTATTTAACAAGGCATTTATCAATTATTTCTAGATAGGAGCATAATTACAAGGTACTAGTTAAAGTGCTCAGACAAATCTATAAAAATTACAGAAGCACAAATATAACATTACAGTATCACCATAAAAATTTCAGAGCAAATGCACATACCAAAATAAAGATATGTATTTAACATGTGCCTAGGTGTTTATTTCATAAATTCAGAAACATGACTCATATGGTGCCAAACAACAGATTTCAGATTATTTATGTCTTAGGGATACCATAAACCTGTTTACTACCAAAGTAGAGCACCAGCATAAGCACCAATTAATTTATATAATTTAATCAAAGAAACAAGCCATATTTCAATCATAAATTACATAACGAAGCTGCAGTGCTCCAAAAATACTGAAATATTTACCAAAGCACTCTTATACCAAACAGAGACTACCATAAAAGTTTCAGAGTAAACTAAGCAGTATAACAAGAGATATGCATTTATCCATGAATAACAAGATTAAATCCTTAATAAATAATTTCTCAGAAAACATGGTTCATTTTATATTTGTATTAAATACTAGCCATCTCAAGAAACACCACAAAATTTGTTTCACAATTTTTGGATTTCAGAAACAGGAGATATGATTTTTGCAAGAAAGCCAAAAATCAGGATTTTGAATAAAAGAAAAGGAGGGAAGGAGAGTGTCGCTGACAGTGGGTCCCATCTGTCAGGTTCTTCTTCCTCACGGCCGAGGCGACTTTCGCCGGCGATTTCTCCGCGACGGTGAGGTCTCCGGCCAAACCAAGGGCACCAACGTGATCCCCAGACTCTAGCGACTCGATTGATCCCACTTTTCCCACGACGGAGCCACCGGAAGGGGCTTACCGTCGACGATGGCGGCTCGGCGGAGGTGCTCGGCGTTACGCCGGAGCCCTCAGGCCGGTAGAGCGCGAGCTAAGGCCTTCTACAGCACCAGCGGACTATGGCGAAGCTTCCTAGGTACACAGCTTGGCCTGGATCCTCGTGGAACACGCTGGCCACGAGAGCACCCATCTCCGGCGGAAGCACGGCGTCGCTGCGCACCGTGTCCGGCGACGGAGAGCTTGGTAGAGCGTCCACCAAGTGGCGCAAAAGCTCGCTAAGGACCTAAGCTACCTCTAGGACCTAACCAGAGACGACGATAGGCTACACAGAGCTCGACATTGAGTTCGTCGGAGAAGAAGGTCACGGCGACCCGATTTGGGGGAAGAAGGAAATGTCGGCTCACCGGTGGGTTTCTCGGCGAGTTAGAGGGTGGAGATTGGAGAGCGGTTCACGGCGGAGCTTTGGGTGGAATTTGGTGGACAGAGATGCAGCGAGGAGCGCACACGAGCTCGCCGGAGTGAGCTCGCGACGGTGAGCTCGCTGCGGGCGCTCTTCAGGCGAGAGAGGCGAGGCAGAGCGAAAGTGGACGCGTCCACTCGCTCGGGGCGTCGCCGTGGACGTCATGCGCGCGCTGGGAGCTGACGAGCGGGGCCATCGCCGGCGTATGGACGACATCTGGCGGACAGGTGGCGCTCTGGCCATCCCCGACGGCGAGCTCGGCTTCGATTCAGAGAAATCGGTGTCCGACTGACAGAGCGACTTCAGCAACGAAGAACTCCCAAACCAGCCCGAGTTAGAGGATGATGCAGTTGATAAAGTTGGAGTTCCAACCGAGTTCTACAACTTTGTCAATTGTAGCAAAAGCCAAATCGGCCTGGATTGAAAGATATAGAGTTTCCAAAATCGATCAAGCAACCTGGTTTCGTTCCGAGACTTAGAAAATTTTCTAAGTGTTGGAAACAGCCCCAAATCTGCCTTGTGGGCCACTTTTGAGCTATTTGTGTTCATTTTCATGAGATGGCCATAAAAGGACTTTTGTTCCTTATAAAATTTGCTACAAGTTTGATGTAGGAAGTTTTGACATGCAAACATTTTATGAAACACTTTTTAAAAGGCTAAGCAAAAGAGGTTTCTAGGGCCTATTTACATAAGTATGACTTAAAAGCATATTTTGGAGAAGTGACCAACATGAACATTGTTCCCAAGGCCAAGTTAAGCATAGATAAACTAACTACCAAAGCATTGGGCACAAACACAAACATGGTTCACTCAATCATGAGCATAGGAAACCTATGTAAGCAATTTAAATCATATTTTTGCATAGAATGACATGGCTCAAGATAGATGATGATCATGATATGCTTTAAGTAAATGATGATGCTTATGCTATGCACATGATCAATGCAACCATAACACTGGGGTGTTACATTCTGATTCGGATTACGCCGGGTGCCGCATTGATAGAAAAAGCACATCCGGAGGGTGCCACTTCCTAGGTAGATCACTTGTCTCTTGGATGTCAAAGAAACAAAATAGTGTTGCTTTGTCAACGGCCGAGGCGGAATATATTGCTGCCGGTGCTTGTTGTGCACAAATACTTTACATGAAATAAACTTTGCTAGACTATGAAGTAGTACTAGACAAAGTGCCTTTGTTGTGTGACAATGAAAGTGTCGTAAAACTTGCAAACAACCCGGTTCAACACACCCGCACAAAACATATTGACATCTGTCATCACTTGCTTAGGGATCATGTTGCTAAAGGTGATATATCCCTAGAGAATGTGGGAACAGAAAATCAATTGGCGGATATCTTTACAAAACCCCTAGATGAAGCTAGGTTTTGTATGTTGAGAAATGAACTTAATGTGCTTGATCTCTCTAACTTCACTAAAAAATGAAGTTGTGTGTTGACCTTGTAAATAGCTTTTGTTTTGCATATCATGCATACCCAAAAGAAAAATACAAAAAGAATTGTGTGTAGGGCTTGTCTAACATGGTTAAGATAACCCCCTTGTGCGTGTAAAAAAGCTTAATCTTGGATCAAACTTGACAAGCATTAGTTTACTTTCAAGTATTGCATTGCACTTCATAACATATGCATGCTTGTTGGTTTACCGTTTCTTTTTGGTTATGCTTTGAGCATCCACTGTGTTCATCCATAGATAGGGGGAGCATTCAATGCTCATCATGATTTAAACCCCTAGCTTTATGGCCACACGATGCTCCTTGGTGCTTTCAGTTGACTATTTTCATAAAAATTACTATGCCTAAGGCAAAATATTTGTGAAAATTTGAGGGTTTGACAGAGGTCACTCATACCAGTCCCAATTTGTGGTTATTTGAGTCTTCTTGAAGTTGGAACTTGGTTGGGTGAAAGTAGGATGAAGTTCCCTATTGAAATTCAGGTTAAAGTTGCATCGGACGATGCACCGGACGCTCCTACAGTGCGTCCGGTGTGCTGAGTCTACTGGTCAGCACTCACCGGACGCTGGAACAGTGTCCCAAGCGCGTCCGGTGAGGTGTCTCCGGTGGTTCTGCCTAGCATGCCCTAAGGCACCGGACGCTAGTCTAGCGTCCTGTGGCCATCGTCCGGTGGTTGCGCAATTTGCAGTGCTCCCTGTGTTTTAGTCCGGTGGTCACCGGACGCGTCCGGTGCCCCTTTAAGAGCGTCCGGTGACCCCGCAGTGAGCGGATAAAGCCTGAGCCCCCGCTGTTCTCAGCCGGTGTTTTCTTTTTCTCTCCCAAACCCATCGAGCCGCAGCAGTGCCCTAACCTCCAAAATTCACCGCGCTGCCACCGGAATCTCTGTTTCCCCGGCGATTTGTCCTCCCCGCGGCAGATCCGGCGCCAATGAGACTCCCTGCCTCGATCTCCTCCCTCCTGCGTCCCCTCTCTCCCTTCTTCGCACAGATTCTAGGGTTTGGGGTGAGTCTTTTGAACCCTACCCATAAGGTGTTTGATTTAATGCCTAAACGGATTTGAATGTTGTTTTTGACAATATTCTCCTTTGTTTATCTTTCATAGCACCTTGAGGAGTTGATTCGTGTTCTCCAGCGAATTCCAATCGCGATCTTTCATCCGGAACGCATCTCGTCACCCGATCGTAAGCAGTTCGCGTCTGTTCTTATCTATATCTTGCGATCTATAGGTTTTTCTCACCTCTAGCTATTGTGTGTGCTTATATATACCCTATCTATTCTATCTCTTGCAGCACGTGGTCTCGTTTGACAGTTGCAGTTGAACTCGGGCCAAGCCCGCGAGTACGGATTGAGGCCAAGCCTCTAGAGTGTCAGATTGTTAGTTGTCAGTAGCTTCTCAGGCTTTTGTTCTTGCAATGGCACGTTGCGAGAACGTCAGTGGTCCGACAGCTTGTAGTGGTGGCACTCCAGGTGGCGATGGGGGAGATGATAGGCCCCCATCGTCTGATGTCTGTAGAGAAGGGCAAAAGCAAGAAGCTGGCTACCAAAAAGAGGAAGGCCAGTGACAGAGAGGGTGAGGTAGCTGAGGCAGTGGCAGCAGCAGCAGAGGCAGCAGAGAGAGGAGGTTGCTCAGGTGCTCTAAGGATCGGGTCAGATCTCATGCCAGCTTAGAGGCGTGCAGTGCTTGAGGTTGAGTAGCGACACGGGACTCCACCTGGCACCATCATGCTAGGGGGTCAACGTGTCCGGATCAACGTCACTGAGCTGGGACAGGAGGAGCCAGCTGAGACATAGGCAGAGGCTCAGGCAGCGGGCCAGATAGAGGTTCAGCAGGAGGAGCAGCCCCTTCGGAGGTCGACTCGGGCTCATACTCAGGCCGCCTCCAGGACTGGCACGCAGGACCAGTCCACCTCGTTTGCTCATTCCACCCCAGCACGTGGCACTCCAGCTCCATGTCCATCTCCTGTCAGGATTCATAAGGATTACACCCAGGCTCCTACTCGTGAGATCCAGGAGTTGAGGTTTGCCCCCTTTCCCACTTGGTTTCCAGCAGCCCAGGATCTGAGGGCTCATGCCAGGTTCTACATAGTGGTTCAGGAGGACATGTACCAGGCATTTGTTCATGCTGAGACTCAGTTTAGGGAGCATAGGGTGTTAGACCTTGAGGTGCTAGGGAACATGGTAGGTGCGGATATTAGACAGTACTTCACATACCTATCAGGGTTCCCAGGTCTGCTTGCTTTGTCGGGTACCTACGTCGAGGAGTGGGTCAAGGAGTTCTATGCTTTAGTTTGGATAGCTCGTGACCACAACTACATTCACTATGCACTGGCAGGCACAGACTACAGAGTGACAGCACAGAGAGCCAGAGAGGTTTTGGGGCTGACAGCATATGCCACCAGGATCCATGAGCTGTGTTATGGGAACTTTGAGCCCCCTCGACGACCACACAGTGGTGCTCTTCCGTCGGTTGACTTCGTGGCTCCGTGCTTTCGTCAGCCGTTCAGTGAGGGCTCCAGCAGGACAGTGGGTGATCTTACACGCCCAGCTTGGATCCTAGACTTCGTGATGAGGAAGACTCTTCTTCCCCGGACAGGCTACAGAGATGGTTTCACTAGGATCCAGCAGTGGTTGATAGCTCATCTGGTTGCTCAGAGGCCATTTGACTTGTGGGACCTGATAGTGTCAGAGATAGAGGACATAGTTGTAGAGGGCTTCAGGGGTCACCGTCAGCTGCCATAGGCACACTGGATCACTTTGCTCATTCTTCGTGCTAGGCCAGAGCCCCTTCCAGCTCACATTTAGAGGGAGTTGACAGATGTCGACACAGTGTTCCCACACTACGACCCATGCCAGTTGCTGAGAGCTCACCATGATCTTTGAGCTCCACCTCCTCCTCCAGCACCACGTGGCTAGGTGCCACCACCTTCACCTAGGGCTACCCGCAGTTCAGGGGTAGTCCCAAAGACAGAGGAGGAGCAGGACGTAGCTCTTGGGGAAGTAGCAGATGCTGAGGCCGAGGAGGAGTTTGAGTTTGCTTCAGACAGTTCAGATGATGATTATCGTCTCTCTATCCCAGATCTTCCTCCGAGGCAGCACGACCACGAGGTAGGAGGTTCCTCCAATACCACAGACCCAGCTGTGCTTGCTATACTAGAGGGGATGAGGGCAGATCAGCGGAGGGTAGCTGAGGAGCAGGCTAGGAGGGACAGAGACTATTGGCATTTCTTAGCATCACTACTAAAGATAGACTATAAATCCATCATTAGCAATGGCACCAAAAATGTCAGGTGTTGGTATACTATAACTATCATTATGTCAGAGAGATAACCCAAGGCCTTAACGGCGCCGACCTTAGCAGTGCAGTTTGGTAACAATAATTAGGAATGCCGGATTGGCCATCCTAACCATCCTTACTTACGATATGCAAAGCTGTAGCACGGTGCCAGATAAATGCACAGAGTTTACAATCTTAAGTAACGGTACTTAGGTACGCCAATCAATAGTTCATAAATATAAAGAATAAAACTACAAGCGAACAGAACTATCATTGTAGCATTTCAACCCGTGAGTATTCAAGGGTTATCGTATTTAATCCCATAGGAGGGCGTAACAAATGCATCTATCTTGGTTTGTAGCATGATCACTTATTGAGATGCATAGGTAGACATAGTCTAATCAAGGGTCACGGCAGGCTCTTAAAATATAGATAGTGGACACACTCATCGGGGCAACCTCAAGGAATAAAGAGAAAAATAAGGAAATAAAAGAAATTAAGAACAACTACTTGAGCCGGCATTGATCTTATATAACTATGCAAAGAATTGTTAGTAGAACATCTAATCAATATAACTAGAGTTAGAACTAAGTCTGAGGCTCTGGGGAGATCCCCGCAGCTGGACATCCAGCCGATAGGGACTTTACACAACTCCTACCGAAATACCTGATCGTGGGGGAATACCAGGGATGACAGGGCTGTCACTACCCTGCCACATACCCCTCTACCCGAAAGATACTCGTGCATCCGCTGATCTCCGCATACCCGAGCACCTCGCCCGTGTAATTGGAAACGCCTCCTAGCCTCCTGGGACCCCAACCCTTCGGATTGACAGGCTCAGCTAAAAGTGGCCATCGTAGCCCAACGAACCGTTACCCCAATCTTAATCCTTTGTCTATTCATACTAATTTGATGAACGATGAAGAACAAGGATGAACACATCAAGGACATAGCACAAGAACTAAAAACTAGTTCATATACTATGAACAAGATATGAACACATACCCTAATTCAATTGCATAATCATATAGATAAGATAAGAACTTGCTCATGGAGGAGAACTTAATTGTATTCATACCAAGAAGCTCTAAGATCCTCCAAGGAGACAAGCTCTCCTTGCTAGCTTTGCCTTGCTCTACTACTGAATCTAAACTAAAGAACAAGTGTAGAAATATGAGGTGTATTGCTCCAAATGATGGTGTGTGTGTGTTGAATGGTGTGGAGCCATCTATTTATAGCCCAACAAGGACGGTTCATGGCGATCTAAATTTGGTAGGAGGTGAAACTGTCCTATGCATGCCGCCATGCAACCGCCTGAAAAAGGTGGGATCGAGTTACCGCCACAGGGGGTGCGCCCGCACCACTGGTGGGCCCCCCTGGCCACCGCCTTCACGTGGTCGGTTCGTCTCTGGGCCCTGATCCTTCCCGTGATTACGGATGGATCCAGTTCTGTGTTTTGGTGGGCTTTTCCATTTATATTTGATTTGCGCCTTTTCTGAATACGCTTTCTTGAAGTGTGCTTTCTCGTGTCTTTTGCGCCTTTCCATGTGTCATACGTGAAATTGATATTTGCAACAAAACATGTGGAAAGGTTAGTTCAAAGCCCTACCATCTATTTATTTTATTTATTAAAATGATGTTTACAATTATAAGATAAGGGGTACCAACAACTCCCCCACACTTGGTCCTTTGCTCGTCCTCGAGTGAAGGCACTAAAGACCAAATGGGTTCATCTTCCTTGTCAAAAGAATCTGCATACAGGTTATTTCCAGCTTCACCTGGATTTATGAACTTCAAAGTGTCTACCAAGCTATCTTGGGTAATTGAAACATGGAACAGCCTGGATTCAAATCCTCTTACATAGTCCCTACGCAGAAACTTGGGGTTTTGCAAGATTTTGAAAAATAAAGATAACATATGTTTCTTGAATGATGCTCTCAAGTCCCTCCTAATATGTGAGTGGTTCCTTACCAAGGCATAAAGAGTTGATGCCTTCTTTTAATCATCCTACTTCTAAAAGGCTTATCTGGAGTTTTGGGTAGGTATGATGGTGGAACTTACTTACCCTGCATATGTTGTCGAGTCAAACCCAGGACCATACCGGAGGGAGTGCGCCATACCCTTAGATCAGAATGTGCAAGTGTGTGGAATTTTTGGTGGAATCCTATCACTACTTTTATTTCAACATTCCTTGCATCAAGACTCTCTCTTGAAATTAGATGAAAAACTTGAGAGGATATGGGCTATAACGCAAATTATGATTTTTTTTTATTTTTTTGGATGGGTATGAATCTTTCCCCGTTTTGCCCTTTTGGCTTTTTCACATAATAATTATATATATAGCCCATTCCTATGATTCTGATGAAAACGAAAGAGAGCTTTATGATAACAAATGCAAGGAATGTATATGAATGCACAATTCTTAGGGTGAGATATTGGCATTTTTATTTGGTGGATATATGTGCGCAACCCTCAGTGTAAGAGTTGGCGAAATTTTGGGTGGATGGAGAAAGCATGTTGTGCGTGACTTCTCAGTGTGAGAGTCGGCTTTTATATGGTGGGTGCAAGTGAATTATGATGTTAGAGGCATGAAACATCTCTCGACAGCGGTCCAAAAATTTGACTAAACTCAACACAGAGCAAGCAGCATATGTAGAAGGTTTAATCATGAACAAATATTTGGCCATGGTAGGAATAAAGCTTGACCATTCAAGAAACTTGCTATTGAATTTTGCTTTTTATAAAAGAAAACCCAAGTACTTTGCAAGAACCAGCAAGCATCATGTCATCCTACTATATCACATACATCAATTACTTAGATAAAATGGGGTCCCTATAACAAGTGTTCATAAATCTCTAGGCATATTAGCTAAGAATAAAAAGTATACAAAAACATATTTGAACATAGGTAGACATATTCGATGGAGTACGAAGGTAACATCATTTTAAACATTTCATTTGAAAATCTTTTTGGGGGGAAGAGGGTTTGCACAAACCGAGATTTTTGATTGAATAGTCCTTCCCCCACACTTGTTTTCTTTCCTGTCATGGTTAGTCACAATATATATAGAAAACAAGTGCACAAGATAAACAAACTTTTTTTATTGATAACTTTGAATAGGCACATTACATTGGAAGGGAAAAAATATTTGAAACATAAATATTGTGAAAAGGAAAAATGTGCCTAAACAAAGATTCGTGCAGGAGGTGTGGTCTAAAGATCTTCAACAAGGTGACCAACACCTAAGGCTTCAGCGACCTTTCTAAGTTTAGTATTAACTTGAAGCGAAAACTATTAACATCATCACTGAGGTTCCTAATCTCAGTGTTCTTTTCCTCTAGGTCGTCTTCTAAAACCAATAACTCAGCACGTAGGCTAGCCTGCTTAGCTAAAAGCTCGGCTATGATATTGGGATCATCTTCTTCATCGCTGCTCTCGTACTGTCCTACACGATGCTTGATTGACGGCTGTGGCAAGTGCCTCCTGATCCTAGGGAGAGTACTAGACGATTCTGTCTTCTTGGCCTTGCCACCCATTGTTGGGTATTCTTAACATCATTACCAAAAGTAGACTAAGTTCTCTAAATCTAGTAACGGTGCCAAAAATGCCAAACCTATCCCTCACACCACTTAAGCCAAGTTGTCATCCCCAGCATGATATAAGAGACGCGGTATTGAAATATGCAATTGCTCTTCTAAATAAATAATGAATGGGATCTGCAAGCGCACAGATTAATACCGATGCAGCATTTTAACTGGGAAGTATTCCAGGTATCGTTATTTATATTTTTACCACTGGGAAGGGATTAACAATCATCAATATTGATTACAGAATAGAATATGAGATTGAGCATCTATCATTGCATGTATAATTGAGAACATTATATCTAACTCTTCATACAGGGATAAGTGTCACATAAAAGATATATGAGATAATAATAGTGACAAAGATAATTAATCTGATCTAGCCACATAATAAATATGATAAGCACCTCAATTAGATACTCTAGAAAGTCATTAGCATGGTATTAGAACGAACTACAAGAATATTCCCTAAGTTATTCTCAACTATATAGTCTAGCATTATCATAATTAGTGCAAGCATACTTAGCAATCATTGCGAGACAAGAGTACACTCATGCATAGTGATATTAGCAAGGTAAATGAGAAACATAGCAATCACTCCCCTGTAATAATATTGCTCTGCCAGCCCAATACACGAGAGGGGGACTATATAAGAATCAATGAAGCTGTCACTATCACGAACCACCCCACGATCTGGCATATTGGGTACAATCGCAGATAAATACGGTATAAGCACCACGCCTACACAATATCTATCATTTACCCATGGATCCGATGGATAAACGCTATACGATCCTAAGCATGTATATAGATCCAATCTAACTAAGCCAAGTACATAACTATGATAAACTAAGAACAATATAATCTTGAATATAAGCAAGTAGAGCAAAGTCATAAGCAATATATTGAAGTAGAACAAAGTCATATTCATAATATTAAAGAACAAAGATAATTAGAAAAACAATTAGAAGCACAATTAGAGAATTACCAAGAATCCTCCTGACAGATCCGGAAACCAATCGAAGATTGACTCCTTCTAGTTCTAATCCTATGTAGCTATGCTAATCTAGATATCTAATTGATGTGGTGGCTCTAATCTTGATCAGAGGCTTCTTCTCCCTTGAGGAACAATGAATTAGGGTTGAGAGGCTCTCTCCTCCAGGGGCCAGGGGGTCTGGTTTTATAGTCCCTTCAAGTGAATATGGGCCGTTGGATCAAACCGACATAGATTGTATGGTTTAGATTCATCCTTTAGGTCGATGGAGATCTCCCACGAAGCAGAGTCCTGATTGGACTCAGGAGGTGGGCGGGCGCCCAGGGGAACAGGGCGGGTGCCCTGCCTCTTGCCCCGTTTCGTCTCTGCTTCGGTCTCGTGGCTTCTGGAGTCTTCTAGATGTAAGATAATTGCACGGCACGTTAATATCTCTATGTAATCCCGACGTGTGGGCCTTTCTTCCATATTTCCTGATAACCCCCTGCAGAAATAGACAAACACAAAAACTCGTGGAATTCTGTCAGATAAAACCCTAAGTCTAGATGTTGATTTCATTTGGATCCTTTTCTTTGTTTATTTGATAATTAAATTTGATACTTAAGGACCATCAACACCCATCTTGCTACCAGCATGATTGCCTTGCCTATCACCACTAGGGGCTTTTCTCTTAAGTCCTATGTTGCTAGTGGATGAACGGGCAGTAGCGGGTATGTTGGCGGCGCTATTGGTGGGCGCTTTGTGGTTTGCTCGTAACAACGCTAACGGCTTTTCTCTTCTCAACATGGACCTCCTTGCTAGAACTCTCTTGGTAAGGTGCTATGTCAAGATTGGCTATGGTCTTGGGAGCATTGATCAGCGAGAGGGCATAGCTAGACATGGTCACTACTAAAGAATGGGAGAGCTTAGCAATCTTCATAAGAGGAAGTTGAGAAATGGTTGGTGTGAGAAGAGAAGAGGCCTATGGAGGATTTTATATGTGCTAACGCAGTCTCTGATCTGGAAACAACTTGATCGTAACCATGGACGTGATGCTAATCAGTGCAGAAGAGGAAGGGAAAAAGATTGGGGCTGATTGGCGGACCTGGGGGTGCCCCCGCACCAGGGTGCAGCCGCACCACTATGTCCACCAGTCGGCCTCAGCCTTTTTGGGTATTTCTTTTCCTCTTTGAGTATTTCGCGATCCTGGTTACGATCAATCGTGATGTGCAGTGGAATCAAAGTGATAGTGTGTGGGATAGAGTTTTGAATTTTGAAAACTTTGTAAAAGCTATCACACTATCATGCATTTATGAGTGATTGATACCCATGATCACAAAGATTCAAAAGTTAAGAAAATATCATAGAGGCAATATGGACTACTCATAAATACAACAAATGCACCATTTATTCAAAACATAAATAGAAAGAATTTATTCAAAAATAAATAAATAAGTCAAAAGAAAATATATATTTATATTTTTTTATAAGTAAAAACTTACCTAGGGATAACTTACCGATTTACCTTCGGCAAGGGCTCATCTTTATAGTCCGTTGAGCAGGACTGTTCTCCCATTACTTCTTGCTTGATGATGGCACATCCGTCTTGGGAGGAGTAGACGGTTGCACCTGCTTGGGCCTCCACTTTAGCAGTATCACCTTTGGAGGTGTGGAAGTTTGTTCAACCTTCTGCTTTGGTTTCCACACCTGCTTCGGTTGTGAAGGCTTGGGGACTTCGTCCCTCTTTTCATTCTTTTTAGGAGCTATTTTCTTTTTTTGCTCCTTATTACTTTTCTTAAGAGCCGCCTTTTCTTTTGGCTCTGGCTTTTTCTTAGATATTTTTGTATTTTTAATAAGTTGAGACTGGATCTCAACCTGCCTGATGCCTTGGGGGTTTGGCCCATAGAGGATGCGCATCAAGTTGCACTCTTGTTGACGGCATGGCCTGAACTCGAACTTCTCTTCTTGGCCATTAATGTGAAGCGGATTTCTCTAGCCCTAACATCAATCTATGCTCCAGCCGTACTCAAGAATGGTCTTCCTAGGATTAGTGGTGTTTCTTTAGTGAGCTCCATGTTGAGCACCACAAAATCCACTGGAACATAGTATCCTATGATCTTGACAGGGATGTCTTGAGCAATCCCTATCGGGTACTGGACTGACGAGTCTGCCAATTGGAGTGTCATGGTGGTTGGCTCCAAGTTGGTGAAGTTCAACCTGTCAAAGACTGATTTCGGCATGACGCTCACACTCACCCCCAAATCACATAGGCAATGGTCAAATTGCTGGGCCCCAATTGAGCAAGAGATTGTGGGGCACCCAGGATCCTGCTTCTTCTCGGGCAGCTCCTTGAGTATAGCTGCGCTACATTCTTCTATCAGCTTCACAACTTCAGTGGACGGAAATGGTCGCTTCTTGTTGATGATGTCCTTGATGAACTTGGAGTAGGACGGAATATGCAAGACATCCATCAATGGTACACTGAGGTGCGTCTTTTCGACCATCTCCACAAAGTGGAGGAACTGTTCATTTCTGTCCTTCTTCTTCCTCCTTTCTCTTGTAGGAAAGGGTAGCATCGTGGTGTCCCCATAGTTGTTTGGGGTCGGATCATCCTCCATGGATTCTTCTGATGGTTGAGCCAGCCCTTCTGCCTGTGTTTCCTCCTGTTGTCGTGGCGCCCTTCCTGTCTTATGGTTAGGATAAGGGGGATCACGAGTGGTCTTACCCCCTCTTGTGGTCACCGCATTTACATTTTCCACAGAATCAGGAGAAACAACAACTTTAGCGGTAGAAGCAAGCTGAGCTACTTTTAACTCAATCTTCTTATTAAAAGCTAGCTGATCTCTAACAGAAAGGGTCAGGCCATCAAGCTTTGTATTTATGTTGACAAACATTTGATCGTTTTTAGAAAGCTTTTTAACAAGATTTTCATTGATTTTGGCCTGACCTAGCATAAGATCTTTCAGCGAAGGCTGGGAGGAATTAAAACTGGAGTAATTACCTTGGGGGCAGTTCTGGTTGTTCCACCCATTACCTTGTTGTTGTTGGCGGAACCTGTTGTTGATGAACGATGTGTCCTCCTGGGTTCCAGGGCAATTGATCCCCATGTGGCCAACATTCCCACATTCCTCACACGTCATGCGTGAGTCGATGGCTTAGACAGTGCTGGTGGTAGGATCAGTGGCCTGTCCATCCAATCTCTTCATTAGTAGGTCTATTTTTGTGGCAAGCAGATCCGTCTCCTTCACGGTATGCATGCCTTTTTGTGTTTTGCGTCCCTCTGCCCAACTCTGGTTGGCTACCATCTTCTCAATTAATGTCGTAGCATTCTCGATGGTCAGGGAGAGGAACGCGCCTCCAGCAGCGGCATCAACATGCCCCTTAGACATGGGTGTGACCCCTCGTAGAAATTCTGAAGCACGAGCTAATCGTCCATCCTGTGGTGGGGGTAGGCCTGGATGTACTCCTGGAGCCTTTCCCAAGCCTCAAGAATGGATTCGAGTGAAGTCTGCTGGAAGTTTGATATCTTTCCCCTCAGAGCATTTGTTTTGCTCATGGGGAAAAATTTTTCGAGGAATGCCACAGAACATTTGTCCCATGTGTTGACAGCTTCCTTGCTCTGGTAGAACCATTGCTTCGCCTTCCCGAGAGGGAGAAGGGAAACAAGCGGAGCTTGACGCTTTCTGGTGCGACATCCTTGATGATGATGGTTTCGCACAACTCAAGGAAGTTCTGTAGATGCGCATTTGTGTCCTCACTTGGCAAATCACAGAACTGGTTTGCCTGCACCATCGTGAGTAGGCCAATGCGAAGCTCGAAGTTTCCATTCCTAGTGTTGACTGTGGGCCCAACGGGCACGTTGGCAACAGCGGGGGTGGAATAGTCATGGAGTGACCTGGCCATGGTGGTTGAAACGGATGGTGCGGGGGTGATTGGTTCGACTATCGGCGGCGTGGCAGAGGAAGAAACGGCACGAGTCCTTTTCTTCCTTAGGAGTGCCTCTGGATTGCTGTTGAAGTTTGTCGGCAAGTTGAAACTGCTCATACACTATCCTGTTTTCATTCCAATAAAAAGAGGAAGAAAATAGCAAAGATAACCCTGCTTAAACTATGGCTACCAATGCTTATTTTGTAATCAATGCTAAATGCCAAAGCTAGATGTTTGCATTATTCTTTGCCCTCCCCGGCAATGGCGCCAGAAATGCTTGTTGGCATTTCTTAGCGTCACTACTAAAGATAGACTATAAATCCATCATTAGTAATGGCACCAGAAATGTCGGGTGTTGGTATACCATAACTATCGTTACGTTAGAGAGATAACCCAAGGCCTTTAACGGTGCCGGCCTTAGCAGTGCAGTCTGGTAACAATAGTTAGGAATGCCGGATTGGCCATCCTAACCATCCTTACTTACGATATGCAAAGCTATAGCACGGCGCCAGATAAATGCACATAGTTTACAATCTTAAGTAACGTTACTTAGGTACGCCAATCAATAGTTCATGAATATAAAGAATAAAACTACAAGCGAATAGAACTATCATTCTAGCATTTCAACCCGTGAGTATTCAAGGGTTATCGTATTTAATCCCGTAGGAGGGTGTAACAAATGCATCTAGCTTGGTTTGTAGCATGATCACTTATTGAGATGCATAGGTAGACATAGTCTAATCAGGGGTCATGACAGGCTCTTAAAATATGGATAGTGGACACACTCATCGGGGCAACCTCAAGGAATAAAGAGAAAATAAGGAAATAAAAGAAATAAAGAACAACTACTTGAGCCAGCATTGATCTTATATAACTATGCAAAGAATTGTTAGTAGAACATCTAATCAATATAACTAGAGTTAGAACTAAGTCTAAGGGTCTATGGAGATCCCCACAGCTGGACATCCAGCCGATAGGGACTTTACAGAAGTCCTACCGGAATACCTAATCGTGGGGGAAACTAGGGATGACAGGGCTGTCACTACCCTGCCACCTACCCCTCTACCCAAAAGATACCCGTGCATCCGCTGATCTCCGCATACCCGAGCACCTCGCCCGTGTCATTGGAAACGCCTGCTAGCCTCCCGGGACCCCAACCCTTCGAATTGATAGGCTCGGCTAAAAGTGGCCATCGCAGCCCAACGAACCATTATCCCAATCTTAATCCTTTGTCTATTCATACTAATTCGATGAACGATGAAGAACAAGGATGAACACATCAAGAACATAGCACAAGAACTAAGAACTAGTTCATATACTATCAACAAGATATGAACACAACTATACTCTAATTCAATTGCATAATCATATAAATAAGATAAGAACTTGCTCATGTAGGTGAATTGAATTGTATTCATACCAAGAAGCTCTAAGATCCTCCAAGGAGACAAGCTCTCCTTGCTAGCTTTGCCTTGCTCTACTACTGAATCTAAACTAAACAACAAGTGTAGAAATGTGAGGTGTATTGCTCCAAATGATGGGGTGTGTGTGTTCAATGGTGTCGAGCCATCTATTTATAGCCCAACAAGGACGGTTCATGGCGATCTAAATTTGGTAGGAGGTGAAACCATCCTATGCATGCCGCCATGCAACCGCCTGAAAAAGGTGGGACCGAGTTACCGCCACAGGGGGTGCGCCCGCACCAGGGTACGGCCGCACCACTGGTGGGCCCCCTGGCCACCGCCTTCGCGTGGGCGGTTCGTCTCTGGGCCCTGATCCTTCACATGCTTACGGATGGATCCAGTTCGGTGTTTTGGTGGGCTTTTCCATTTATCTTTGATTTGCGCCTTTTCTGAATACGCTTTCTTGAAGTGTGCTTTCTCGTGTCTTTTGCGCCTTTCCACATGTCATACCTGAAATTGATATTTGCAACAAAACTTGTGGAAAGATTAGTTCAAAGCCCTACCATCTATTTATTTTATTTATTAAAATGATGTTTACAATTATAAGATAAGGGGTACCAACAAAGACCAGGCTGCCATCAATGCAGCCATGCAGGTCAGGCAGGACGAGCTTCAGAGACAGCTCCTGACCTTCCAGGAGGAGCAGCTGGCTTTCCAGGCCCAGCAGACTGCTATGATGGCCGCTCTCATGGCCGCGTGAGGGATTCAGCTTCCACAGGTGCAGCTTCCAGGCACCTCTTCAGTTAGGCCTCTGACTCTTGTGTCACAGCCTAGCGGGTTTCAGAGTTAGTCTCAGCCGCCCTTCTAGCTACCTGCTCAGAGTCAGCCGTTCTCGACTCCTCAGCACCAGGTCTCTCAGGGTGCGATCTCTTCTGGCTTTAAGCAGGTGCCCCAGTTTACCCCTCTACGCTCAGGGTTTACACCGTAGTCAGCTACAGCTTCACAGCTTGTGTTGGATTCATCGACAGGGCAGCATATCTCTTTCTCTTACAGTGCTCTGACTGGTGACCCTACGCCTTCTCCACTGCATGCTTCTGCAGCCCTTACGCTCCCAGTCACCACTACCGAGCGCCTGTCGTCGTCAGTGGCCTCCTCCGAGCAGCTAGCACCGTCTTCTACAGTTCCTGAGACGTCTACTATAGCCACAGAGTCAATGCCAGCGTCTTCATCCGGTCTTGAGCCACCAGCACAGACTGCGACAGCTATAGAGCCCACTAAGCAAACCCGGACAGCTTCTCCAACTCTTGTAGTATCTGAGGGTCACTCCACCTCCTCTGAGTCGACGGCCGATGGATCACATGATGCAGCTCAGTTCGAGGCCGTGCCACGGGACTTCACTGCTCCACCTCCACCTCCTTCGTCCTAGGTTTTTGGCGCTTGATGCCAAAGGGGGAGAGAGAGTTTAGAGTATGATAGAGTTAGGGGGAGCTAGAGAGTGGGTTTTGATTATTTTGTGTGATTTATACTACGCATGCATCATGTTTACCTTTATGCATTTGTGTGAGATACTTTGTGAGATACACTTATGGTTCTGAGACATGACTTATGCTTCGTTGTGATATCTTTATGTCATGCTTTTGGCTCTTTTTACTTTGCTTCCGCGTTCTTACTCTGATGTACTATGAGCCATATGCTATTATATCCTGTTGTATACATCTCACATATTTGGATGCAGGATGGAAGACTTGGTTGATATAAGCATGCCTAATCCCTTTGCGTTCTTATTGTCTCATGCTTATAGAAACCAAGTTATTTGAAAACCTCATTTCTTTCATACTCAAGGTCATTGTCATCAATCACCAAAAAGGAACTAGAGACTGAAAGAGCATCTAGGCTCCTAATGAGTTTCGGTGATTAATGACAATGTTGATTACTGTGACTAACGTGTGTTTTGCAGAGGCAAAGTCATTAGTGTTAGGTCATGGTAATAGGTACTCGATGGACAGTGACGTATATGCCTACTTAATAGTGGAAATCGTTTCGGTTTTCAAAGGATGGTTGGACATCGTCAAGACTAGACTAGGTCTAAGTGCCATATGGTGAAGAAGGGCACTTAGAGTAGTTTAGGACTTTGTTTTCCTTTGGCCGTACTATTAAGAGGGGTTTTGATCTAGTAGCTTGACTTAGGCAAGGCTTTAGCTTTAGGTGTGGTGCACACTTGGTAAACCTAGCACTAGGCAGCTCAGAGATAGTCCTTAGATCAAGAGTAACAAACTTCGTTTTGGAAAGTTCACGTTTCGATGAAGTTTGGGTGCCTAAGTAGGCACCGGACGCTCCGTGAGTGCGTCCGGTGAGGTCGTTTGCAGTCAGACTAACTGGGTGCCTAGGGTTAGGCACCGGACACTAGCACCGGACTCACCAGGTAGCGTCCGGTCCTAAACCTAGGGAGGTCCGAAAGTTGACCAAGGCACCGGACGCTAGCACCGGACTCACCGGGCAGCGTCCGGTCCTAAACTCAGGGAGGGTGTAAAGTTCACCCTCACACCGGACGGTGTCACCGGACGCTGGGAAGTAGCGTCTAGTGCTCTATGAGAGGCAAGTACAGTTAGCCGTTGAGTGTCACCGGACGCTCGGTGCAGAGCATCCGGTGCAACATCAACAGCGTCCGGTGACCCTGTTTTTAGTGTAAAACGGTTGGCCGACCCTTGGACTTGATGATGTGTATTTATACTCCTCCACCTCATCCAAGGGAGGTCTCTTGCCCATTTGATCAGTTGAGAAACACCTTGTTGTGCAAGAGAAAAGCAAGAGCCTAGAGAGGATTGAGATTTGAGAGATTTCTTGTGAGAATCCTTCTCTAGTTGAATTCCAAGAGTCAAGTGTGCATCCACCACTCTCTAGTGCCTTGTTTGGGTCAAGTGAGAGTTTTTTGCTTGTTACTCTTGGTGATCGCCATCACCTAGACGGTTCGGTGGTGATTGGAGGCACGAAGACCGCCCGGAGTTCTTGTGTGGCTCGTGTCTAGCTTGTGATCGGTTTTAGACGATTCACCACGACGGAGTGTTGAAGAATCAGCCCGTAGAGAGCACTTGGTCCTTGCTCGGACCAAGGGGGAGCAAGACCCTTGCGCGGGTGCTCCAACGAGGACTAGTGGGGAGTGGCGACTCTCCGATACCTCGGCAAAACATCGCCGAGCACTTTCTTGCCCTCCTCCTTTACTTTCTAGCACTTACTTTGTGCATTTACTTTGAGTTTTTACATTCTTAGAATTGCCTTGCTAGAATAGGATTGGAACTAGGTTGCAAAACTTTTATCCGGTAGCTCTCTAGTCACATTAGGCACAAGGGGTTGAATTGGAGCTTATGGTTGCTTAAATTTTTAGAGAAACCCAATTCACCCCCCTCTTGGGCATCTTGATCTTTTCAATAACTCTTATCATTTATCATTCACCCCCATTAGTCTGAGTCGTATACTAGTTAGTAGATACATGATGGTTAACTATCATCATCTTTAACCGTTGCTTCCCTATGGATAAATACGATACCTAGAATAACGAAAACTACAATAGTATTCTGTGCGCTTGCAGAATATTATACTTGAGTATATGAAATATCATCAAGCATTTCTAGCGCCCTTGTCAGGGAATACAAAACCTGATAGTGATGCTAAAAATGTCAACAAACTTTCTAACGCCGTTGCCGTAAAATCCAGAACCTGATAGTTACACTAAGAAATATCGATACCTTTAGATGATAACTCAATGTCGGATGGTCCGCTAAGCCTAGTTGGCTTAGAACTAGTAGAAATCGAGCATGAGCGGAAACTCTTTCTCACGAGCTATAGATTCATGAATCAAGATACACATTTTCGATAATGGACTAAAATTGGCTAGAAGGATAACCTGTTAGGTAACTTAATTTGACTAGGACAAAAACAACCTAAAGCTGGCTATGAAACGTGCTTCTGAGGCAAGAACTCAATTTTACTAGAGACATGTTGAGTCCGTCGTCTTTTCACCATTTCTATAGTTTGATTTTGTAGTACTAAGTAAATGGAAAACAACAAGTATTTGTTGTTGATATTTGGTAACGCAATAAGGAAATGATCCGCAAGCGCACGGATATCGGTGAGCATTTCACCCGGGAGATTATCCAGAGCTATCGTATTTATATTTTTACCACTGGGAGAAAGGGTGCATCTGACTAACCAAATCTATTGCTACTATCCCTTTAGGCTACAAAGAATGTCTTTCGATGTGAGTGATAAAGAGAGAAGACTGCAACCGTAGTCTCCTTCTAACCTTGGTAAGGATGATCTACTGTTCTAATGGGGAGGCTAACGGAATCTAGACACCACAAAGGATGTTCAACCCGCATCTATAACCCCTATCCTTCCTGCTAACGACATGTGATCTACAAAGGTAACTCGGAATTGTCACGTTCCTCACTACTACCACGGTCCAGCTAGTCAGGGAATATCTATGAGTACCCCAGCCTAAACACCACATGTACGCTAGCAATGATTACTCTAAACTCTACGCGAAGAGATTAAAGTAAACTCATAAACCATAAGAACAATAAAACAAGAACTTACTAGAATTTAGAACTCGAAATACTGAAGAATCCTAGGAGCAAGCTTCGGGTTAGGAGAACTTGATCCCGCAGGTACAAGCTTGGAGTAGACACCGACAGGCCGGGCTTCCTCCAATCTACACCTCCACTCTATCTCTCTCAATCTAGTAGAAACTAGAAGATCTATTTCTACTTTACATTGGTTGCTAAGCCTAAAAAGAAATATTAATTAGAGAAGAGGTTTTCCTTCGAGTAATCTCTATGATAATTTCTTGTCTTCTCCAGGGGCCAGGGGGTCTCCTTATATAGTCCTCCTCCTCTATGCGTTTTTGGGTCGGTAGGCGAGGTGGTACTATGTTTTCCTTGATCCAATAGGTCGGTGGAACATCCCGAGCGAAGAGAGTCCTGATTGGCATCCAATAGGGGGCGGGCGCCCAGGTCCTCAGGGCGGGCGCCCTGGGCCTGGCCCCTTTCGGCCTCCGCTTCCTTCCGTGGCTTCTGGAGTCTTCTAGATGGTAGAAAATTGCGCGGTGCGTTGATATCTCTATGTAATCCCGACATGTAGGCCTTTCTTCCGTATTTCCTGATAACCCCCTACAGAAATAGACAAACACCAAAACTCGTGGAATTCTGTCAGATAAAACCCTAAGTCTGGGTGTTGGTTGCATTTGGATCCTTTTCTTTATTTATTTGATAATTAAATTTGATACTTAAGGACCGTCAACAAACTCCCCCAAGCTTACCTCTTGCTCGTCCCTGAGCAAGGATAGACTCAGCTATGGATCAAAAGTTGTTGCAATATCTTAAAAATTTGACGGTACACATGCTTTTAAATAAGATCTCATCTCTGAGTTAGAGTAAACTGTCAAGAACTAAAACTTACTTACTTTACCTTTCACCATGGGACTTGTAACCGTCACTTCTGTCTTGAGTAGTTAAAAGATAGAACAGTCTAGCCAAGTGTCATGTCTCTTATTCTTGATCAGCTATAGCTCTGGGGTTTTTGCAGATTTTCAAATAAAACTCAGAGATTCCTTGTATGACTCTCTAAATCTCTCTTTTGTGGTATTTCTGGATCCTTATCAAGGCAGTGATGGTATATGCCTTCTCTCAAGATATGTGGTATTTGTAGTATAAGGCATAGTGACATTGCCTTCTCTCTCACCCTACTCTAATAAGGCTTTAATATCTGGAGCTCATAGGTGGGAGATAAAGTATACATACTTACAAGACATTTATTGTATAGTCAAACCATGGATCCAAAGAAACAAATCAATAAGCCAAATCAAGATGTGCATGTGTGGCGAATGAATGGTGTATGGTGATGATGGTGATAACAATGGTGAAATTCTAATTCTACTTTTGCTCTTTTGAGGGGATACATACCTTCCTTGCTTTTTGAAACTTTATGAGGAGAATGAGATGCTCTTCTTTTTCTTTCCTCTCAGGTGGATATCTTGTACCCCTAATTCTACTGTCGGACACTTGTCCATTTTTACCTCTCGTCTCACTTTTTCTTTCTTTCGAGGTTCCGGGCACTTGCCCCTTTTATTTCCTCGTTTATATTTTTTTTTCTTTTCTTCTCTTTCCTCTTTTTTTTCAGAGCACTCATCTCTTGAGATAATATAGCAAGTGGTAGTAACCAAAATATTTGGAGCATTTATTTCACAGGGAATAACAGGGATAGGAAAATGTTTTTGACTATTCTCTTCCGGATTAGGAGTAGAATAATTTTGGGTGAATCTGGAGATGGAAATGAGTGGATGTATGTGGATGGTACTTCCGGAGTAGAAGTATCATGTATGAGTGAACGTGCAAGTGAATCTTCATTTTAACTACATGACAAGCTCCTAAGGGTCTACACAGCTTGACCACACTCAATGCTCATAAGCAGTAAAAAGTGAATGTATGGTTCATAGTCTAATAAGCATGTACATATGGCTGTGGTAGGATTTTGAACTCTCATCATACAGGAACTCATCATGCAACATTTCAAAGATTTTCAAAGATAAAATTCTCCAGAATTCTAGCATCTCTAGGAACAGATAAACAGCAGCTCAACCTTTCCATATCGTATCCGTTAACAACTTAGACTTCAGATCAAGTTTTCATCCCACAAGTTTAGGTCTAGAGCAAGATTTAAATTATAACAGTTATGTCTAAACTTGAGAGAGAACTTCAAAATTGCAAATTAGGCAGAGCAACTATTCATCATATCCATGCTAGAGTTTTATTATTAAGATTCAGATTAGCAGAGCCACTTTATTTATTTATTAAACATACTAAGCAAAAGATATATATAAGCACAAAATATTTATTTGGTTTTTCATAGTTTATGTATTTTAATATTCTAACATAATATAAGTATAAAGATAGGTAGAAATACTTAGCGAGATAAATAGGGGTGCTCGCCCCCAAGCTGAATTTTGACGTAATTTCTCTTGATGTAGCTAGCAGGTGGCAGAGGTGTATTTGAAAGTCAGCAGCATTCTGACAGCAATTAGAATGTCCTCCGTCTGCTAGTCTTCTTGATTCTTAAATTCTGTGGAGCTCAAATAGACAACAAAGCTTGTGGAACTAATTAAGTGTTAGCATAAATATCTAGCCTTCATCATGTTGAGCTTTCTTAATAAATGTTATTTATTTAGCAGGATCAAACACTTATTATTATTATTTTTTTATATATATATTTTTATTGTAAGATGAAAACTTATTTATTTTATTTTTATGCCACCACAGTAAATGTACTTATGGGTTTTATGCCATGAGCATACTCACATGGGGCTTACTATTTTTTAACATTTTTATTTTCTTTTCAAGATAGCATGAACCTGATTAACTAAGCAAATTATAATTGAATAATTGAAAGAAAAGGGTAACTACCAAGTTTACCTCTTGGCAAGGCGTTCGGTATTTTTATGTCCTCCGAACGGGACTCTCTATTTTCTCAGTCGTCCTGGAGTTCGCTAGGTGGCGTAGTCGGTGATTCCGGCGGCGCCTCTCTTCGTGTATAACTATCTTCTCCCTCCACACCTGACTCGGTGCTATGGTCTCCTCAGGACAGTTCTGTTCAAGCTGTATGTCTTCAGTCCTTATCACTTCTCCTTCGTAGTCTACCCATCCGTTCTTGATGATTTACCTCCTCTGGTTGCGGTTGCGTCGTCTTCTTGTCCTGACCTGCTTAGAGTCTTCAACTATATAGTTATGGTCAGTAAAATAGTTGCGTACCTTCTCAGAGGGGAAGTACATGTGGACTTCTCCGGTTCCAATGTAGATGATTACTTTGATAGTGTTGAGGAACGGTCTTCCAAGGATGGTGGGTGGATCATATTCGTCTTCTCCCATGTCAATGACCTGAAAATCATCTGGAGCTGAATATATTGGTTGTAGGGGCATGGTTCCATGCAGCAGCTGATAAGTGACTGCGGCCATTATGTTGTCGTCAGATCCGGTGTCGTAGAGTGTCTTCTGAAAAGAGTATCCATTGATTGCGCACTCGATGCTTGGAACACCAGGGTCGTCCTTCTTGATCAAGAAAGGTGACTTGAGTCGATGATGTTGACCTCTTCCGACAAGGATCCAATGTTTTAAGTCTTCTGGACAAGACTTTCCACCATCTTCATCCTTTAGGTGCATCATTTGATTAGGTGTGGACCTTGACGTCTGCACCTCTTGATACGGTGTCACCCATGTTCTTCTTTGCCCAGCAGTTCGAAGTATGGTGTTGGCAATATCCTGCTCAGTGTGTTTGTGCTCATAGATTTAGGTTCTTCACTTGGTGGAGTCTGGGAGTTGTAAAACTCCTTCATGTTTTGCTTGAAGTGTACCTGTTCATAGAGACAAGGCAGAGATCAAGTGTATGGGCTCTGTTGGTGGAAAACACCAACAGAACCAAAAGTGTATTTGTTCTTCTCTAACCTTAAGCATAGTGAGCAAGACAAAGTTGATGGATAATAAGATCATGAGTGTAGTATTTGAAACATTTGTCAGATCAGATGGCTCAACCTAATGGAAAGATAATCTATCTATATTTATGTTTTGTTTATATCTTCCAAATATTGAATGTGCAACATATTAGCTTATATGTTTAGGAGCGTGGGATCACAAAGGTAGTACTAAGAACAAAGATTAAAGGACTAAACATGTTGAATTAATTGAGTTGGTTAATCTGGAGTTATAAATCATACATGTTTGTCTCTTTATTTATGTGAATGCTAGAACCAAGGAGAAGCTTATAAAAGCGATAGTCAAGTACCTTAAGGTGTTACCTTACTTGAAGAGTGACGGTACAGTATCACCTTGTGGAAGCTTTCCTTCCTTAGCGGTTGTGCATCGTGTTTGTGGCACCCTCCATGAATTATCTCTTATGAGCTACGTCTTTCTTGTGCAAATTGTTAAACATCATGTGTCACTTTCTTCATCTCCAATGCGAGTTTGTATCTCAGGACTTCCTAGGTTGATATTGAAAGTTTTCCTGCAAGGGTTAGTCCGACAAAATATACCAATGTCTACACAAGCAGTTTTTAGTTCAATAACCGAACTAGACTCCATGTCTAATCAGATTAAGGAAGGCTGTTTAACCTAAGCACCATGCTTAATTTAAAAGCCAATAGAAGTATGTGCAGTACTTCCAAACTAACACTTACTAGGATAAACAAAGGTAGCGTGATGGCATTTATAGAGATCTACTCAAGTGGAGATTAAGTAGCGTGATTAGTATTTAACAAATTGAGCACGTCTCAAAGGTAAGGACAACCAACATAGTAACATGGCAAAGGATGTTTTTATGTGAAGTACTCCCCCAAGCTTGAATTTTGCAAAATTCAAGATTGGATGAATTTAATTCAATGCTGCATGCTGATTGGTTGGACATACCTTGTGTTTGTCATTCCTCGGATCTTCTTGCTCCAATCCTGGAAAGGTTAGTGACAAGAATACCCGAAGGAATATTTCTACAATTATCTCAATATGCTCAATACACAAGGCAATGTTGCAAATAATTAAAAGTTCATGTTACGATCTGATAGTGCTTGTTTAAGGACGCTAAGCTTATCCTTAGGAAACCATCAATTTATGCCAGCGAAGTGGTTTCCCCTCCAACGCTGACCTATATCAAGATTAACTCAACGATATCTGCAATATTTATTATAGACATATGCATCGAGAACCGCCCTTTTAAAGTTTCTATAAATGAAGAGGAAGAGGGGGTTGGAGATCTCAAATGTGGTAAGGATGGAGAGACAAATTGATTGGAGAGATGTTTTATATGAGCAAGGACTGGGTGAGGTATTTATGAAATAACTTCCATGCTCACAGTTGTTTCTCTCAAACTCCAAGGATGATTCTTCATGAATGCTTAAAATTCCTCTAGGATTGTCTCTCAAGTTTGTTTTATCTAACCATTCAATGGTGATAGCACATGGATTTTTAATGACCTCTAGCCATTGATGTTGCTCTTCTCGATCCTCCTTCTTATGCATGGGATGTCTAGAGAGGTTCATAGGATTATCGGGAGGTTCAAGAGAAAGAGCATAGTAGAAATTATTAAGCTCAAGGATGGGATGGATAGCCGAATTATGGGATTGAAATGTTTGAAAATCGGCTATTGAAACTTCCTTTCCTCGTCTGGGAGATGATTCCTTCTCTATCTCTAAGGTTATTCTATGAAGATTAGTACAAGAAGGATGTCCACGATTGAAGACATACCTTCCTTTACTAATAGATAAAGAAAAAAGGACTCTACCAAAGGTTATATGATTAAGACCAATGTGAAAATATCTAGGAAAAACATGGTCTTGTAGGGCTAGGTCTAAACCAGAATTTATAGAAAGATTAACAGATTCCCTAGGTGTGGCTAAAAGTGCATTATCTTCTTCATTAAAAGATAGGACCTCAGCTATAGAAAAGGGTTGGTTTTGACCTATTGCAATCAACTCCGGACACAGATCATAATTAGGGGCAGGACGTGTTGACTCCCATGGTCTATGGCTGGTCTCCGAAGGTGCAAAGAATTTAATAATAGGTATGGAATTTGAGTTATCCATAAAGATAAAAATAAAAAGATAAAAGAATAAAAGTATAATACAAGATAATAGCAAGACTCAAAGTTATCTCAGCAAACCGTCTTTCTCCCCGGCAACGGCGCCAGAAATGCTTGTTGATATTTGGTAACGCAATAAGGAAATGATCCGCAAGCGCACGGATATCGGTGAGCATTTCACCCGGGAGATTATCCAGAGTTATCGTATTTATATTTTTACCACTGGGAGAAAGGGTGCATCTGACTAACCAAATCTATTGCTACTATCCCTTTAGGCTACAAAGAATGTCTTTCGATGTGAGTGATAAATAGAGAAGACTGCAACCGTAGTCTCCTTCTAACCTTGGTAAGGATGATCTACTGTTCTAATGGGGAGGCTAACGGAATCTAGACACCACAAAGGATGTTCAACCCGCACCTATAAACCCTATCCTTCCTGCTAACGAGATGTGATCTGCAAAGGTAACTCGGAATTGTCACGTTCCTCACTACTACCACGGTCCAGCTAGTCAGGGAATATCTATGAGTACCCCAGCCTAAACACCACGTTTACGCCAGCAATGATTACTCTAAACTCTACGCGAAGAGATTAAAGTAAACTCATAAACCATAAGAACAATAAAACAAGAACTTACTAGAATTTAGAACTCGAAATACTGAAGAATCCTAGGAGCAAGCTTCGGGTTAGGAGAACTTGATCCCGCAGGTACAAGCTTGGAGTAGACACCGACAGGCCGGGCTTCCTCCAATCTACACCTCCACTCTATCTCTCTCAATCTAGTAGAAACTAGAAGATCTATTTCTACTTTGCATTGGTTGCTAAGCCTAAAAAGAAATATTAATTAGAGAAGAGGTTTTCCTTCGAGTAATCTCTATGATAATTTCTTGTCTTCTCAGGGGCCAGGGGTCTCCTTATATAGTCCTCCTCCTCTATGCGTTTTTGGGTCGGTAGGTGAGGTGGTACTATGTTTTCCTTGATCCAATAGGTCGGTGGAACATCCCGAGCGAAGAGAGTCCTGATGGGCCCCTTTCGGCCTCCGCTTCCTTCCCATGGCTTCTGGAGTCTTCTAGATGGTAGAAAATTGTGCGGTGCGTTGATATCTCTATGTAATCTCGACATGTGGGTCTTTCTTCCGTATTTCCTGATAACCCCCTGCAGAAATAGACAAACACCAAAACTCGTGGAATTCTGTCAGATAAAACCCTAAGTCTGGGTGTTGGTTGCATTTAGATCCTTTTCTTTATTTATTTGATAATTAAATTTGATACTTAAGGACCGTCAACATTTGTAACGATGTATTATATTTTTCTCAACAACATTCTTCCCGTTCTTTTTTATCTTAATAAATCACAGTGAAGCATGCATAGATATCTTAATAATATTCCCATAACCTTTTGGAAAACATAGAGTAGGTTAGGTCCATCATCCTTTTAAGGATCCATTTGAAACGTAAAAATTTACAAAAAAATGTAGATGGATTTTATAGGAATTAGTTTATTTAAAAAACAGAATATAATAAGGAAAATGCCCCTCGTTCTAAAGAGACCCAAATGTGCAAACTTGGCATGCTTCTGGAAGCAGCTTGCGTCCTCTATATATTGATGGTCGGCAATGTTTGTTTAGCTCATAAGCAATGGCAGAAACTACCGTTGATTGATTTATTATGAGAGAAAAACATTATTGAATGGTTAACTGATTCGCCTGATAAGCTCAAGCGAACAGGAGTAAAATATAGATAAAAAATAAACTAATTACACAGTTTAGTTGGAAATCACGAGACGAATTTTTTAAGTCTAGTTAGTTCATGATTAGCCTTAAGTGGTACAGTAACTTAAATGTACTAACGATGGATTAATTAGGCTTAATAAATTTGTATCACAGTTTCCAGATGAGTTGTGTATTAATTTTTTATTAGTATCTGAACATCTCTTCTAACATTCTACGGTGTGACACCTAAAATTTTTTCACTCTCAAAAACAAGACCTTTATAAGCAACGTGCCACCTATTTATTGCAGCACAACAAAAGAGGTGCGTTGCGCGGCCTGCCCAACCATCTCAGGCCGTGTTTAAATGGAAATTTTTTTGCAATTTTGATATTGTAGTATTTTTGTTTATATTTATTAAACATTATCTAATAATAGATTAATTAGGTATAAAAGATTAATATCATAATTTATAGATAAATTATATAATTAGTTATTTTTTATTTATATTTAATACTCTATGTATATAGTGTAAGATTTGATGTGATAAAATATCTTATAAATTTTTAGAATTTTAAAGGATCTAAACCGGCCCAGTCGATTGAGCGAGTACAGCGGTACACTATTTTCACCTACGACTCGCGGTCGCCCATAATGCGCAGTTGTACCGCTTCATCCTTCAGCAAAAATTATAACCAATCTTTTATACGGTGTTTGGTTCGAGGAGATACTCCATTCCAGATGAGATGGTTCATCATGAATTTATTCTTTATTAAGCATATGTATTTGATAAATGAGGTGGTCTATCTTCTTCTCTTTTGTCGTCAAAGTCGGTGAATGAGTTGCTTTGTCCAGGTCTCGGCTTGGTGTCAGGGGGTGTTTTAAACTTTATCGTCCATTACATCCAATGTTTGGTTACATATATGGAATAATAAATATAGACTATTTACGAAACCAAAAACACAGCTACAAAGTAATTTGTGAGACGAATTTTTTAAACCTAATTAGTCTATAATTAAATAATAAATTCAAATTAGACGAAAAGGCTACATTACCTAATAAACTTTACCAACCCCAACTAAACACCCCCTTATATTGACATCAGTGGCGAAGCTAGAGCAAATTAGAGGATGGTGTACTTGTCTTGTGGATGCATAGACTTGTGCTATACGTAGTGCATATATGGTGAAATTTTAGAAAAAAAAACGCTGTTATTCTAAATTTTAGGTGGTGCATTTGCACCCACTAGCTACAAGCTAGCTTCACCCCTGATTGGCATGGGAATAGCCCCCATGATAGCTTGTACAACATAGGATACTAAATACAACAATATACTTTTTCTATATAGAATTTAGAAGTCATTTTAGACAATATTTGATCAAATATTGAGAGTATAAATTATCAATAACCTTTAGTTGTTGAGTTTGCAAATGTAAAAATTATATGAATAGATTTGTCTTGAAAAATACTTTTATAAAAGTATACATATATCATTTTCTCTTAAATATTTTTATAAAAATAAGTGGTCAAAGTTATGTTTTTGAGACCGTGTCGTTATTTTAAACGACTTCTAAATCCAATACGGAGCGAGCAACTTTTAGAGGTTATAATGCACCATATTTCAGGACGGAAAGACTATGTACTTTTAATGATATGACAGCGTATTTAACAAGAGAGAAAAAATAAGTTTCATCTAAGCAAGTGTTTCATCCAAGTTTCATTGTCTTAGTAATGATGCATGAAACTATGAACTGAGTTTGGCCTAACTTCATTTGAGTGTGAAACTGTGGAAGCACTGAATCATTTGATTTACCTCAGATGTAGATGCTCACATACATAACTACACACTCACCTCTATGAACGCACATACATACACCTTACCCTTACGAGCACTTTCAAACTCATGTTTTTTTACCATCATGTGCAAGAATGTTAAAATTATGTGTCTGGCTCATCATCCTCAATGAACTGACCAAATGCACACGATTTGACTACAATTTAGAACGGTGGACTGCAATTTTTTCTAATATGGGTTCCATCAACAATATACTTTGTAAATCTAAGCAGCCGGGTCCACTTCCTCAAGTCTTGGCGATTTTCTGCACAAATGGACCGACTGCATCCTTCCGTGACGGCCGAATTTTGAATGCACGCCACCAAAAGAGGTTGGAAACGCTGACTCAGCACTGGAGAAAATTCAATGAAAAACATATTAAATTAAAGTGAAATAACGACAAAAGAAAATTAAAAAACTGATATTCACGGCGGCCAGTAGACCCTTTTTAATAGCCGACCTCAACGTCGAGAGGAACCCCTTGTTGCAGCGCCAGCGCGAGTGCAGCACAGCAGGCACAGGGAAGGGGACAACCACGAGCGCCTAAGATCCCGTCCTCCCCGTCGAGATCTTTGCCGAGGCGGTGACCGTCGAGGGATCGCCATGGCGCTGAGGGCGTCCCCCGTGTCGCATGGCGCCGCGGCAGCGCCGCTGCCGCCGTTCGCGCGGAGGAGGATGGCCCGTGGGGTGGTGGTGGCCATGGCGTCCACCATCAACAGGTGAGCACAACGGATCCCTCGCCTCTCGCTGTCTTCCTCGCCGTGAGATGCTTTCCTTCGCGGAAATGTGTTGGTTCTTGGGAGCCACGATCTTTGGGGTAAGTGAGATTCGCGATCTGCAGTCACTTGGCCCGGTGGATCGAAGCAAATCACTGGTGAAATTTCCACCTTTGCGATTGATTCATGATCTGGACGGGGCAGAGATGCCACCTTGCGGTCTTTTTTTTTCACCTCCCACCCCCACCCCCATCGTTCTTCTCGAGATCCATGATTTTGGAAAGATTTGTGCCTGGGTTTTCGTCATCTCGTTTATTTTTCCCGTTTGTGCTTGTGATCTGGACCGTTTGTTAGTGATCCGCCCCTGGTTTCGTGATCTGAGCTGCTTTGCGGCGGTATTGGTACCATGCAGAAAGTAGTTGGCTGCTGATGTCTCAACTTGTTCAAATCTGCTGATGGCGATTGAGTTGTCGTGAACTTAAGAAACGATTGGTTTGCATTCGTTTTAATGTTACATCTGAATTTATCAATTAAGCAACTGGATTTTGTCACTTTCGATTGGATGACAATAAATGTGTTATTTTAGAGGGCTATGCAGTAAGAATTTGTCCAAATTTCTGCAATCATAACAGAGCTTAAGTTTGCCGCACGAAATTAGGATCAAGAACAGTCCTGAAACATACATGATTATAAATTGTCGAACTGCTGCATTTGGTACTATATGAAACAGTAAGAAAGTAGTTTCATTAAAAAAAGTCACTACCTGCCATCAAACGTGAGAAGTGGTTAATAAATTGCTGATGAGTCGATAAAGATGTATTGTTAATTGTAAGGTGCCATATATTTTTCACATGAATTTGGTTAATTGTGAACTACCATATATTGTTAATCGTGAAGTGCCACAAACGTGAGAATTTGGTTGTACTTTAGTTGATCAAACATTGCACTTGGTACCCCTGTCTTATTGTAGTATATGTTGCAATTTTAACATTAGCACTTAAACTCACCCCCTTAGATAATACCTATGTTTGGAAAATTCCAGTAATGATTATTGTGTCAGATGCTTGCCCTGTTTATGGTAAATTGTGAAAGCCTGAGACAAACTATCTATGCAAAGATCAGAAGTCCTTCCTGCCATATGTAAATAAGATGTTTTGCTTTGCCCCATGTGGCTTATGAATTGCTAAAGAGATTTCTTGGTTACTGTAAATTTTTGGCAAGCAATATTTGGAAATTTCCAGTCCAGAGGTTTTGTTGTAGATAGTTTGTTCTCTAAATTTTCTCCAAGAAACATGTGGAAGTTTGCAGTCTAGAGGTTTTGTGCTATATAGTTTGTTCTCTTAAGTTTGCTGCAAGAAATATGTGGTTCGTGGTAGATATTTAGTTGCTAGTTGCATGCATTTTCTTTTGTTTTATCTCTTATGAATGGATCACCTGTTCACCTTGCCAACTACTATCGTTACTGTGCAATGTTCCTTTTCCATTTTTCTGATTATACTTGGTTGCTTTTAATAGGGTCAAAACTGTCAAAGAACCCTATACTCCTCCACGAGAGGTACATCGCCAAATTACCCATTCACTACCACCTCAGAAGCGGGAGATTTTTGATTCACTTCAACCTTGGGCCAAGGATAACCTATTGAACCTACTGAAGCCAGTTGAAAAGTCATGGCAGCCACAGGACTTCCTACCAGAGCCTTCTTCTGATGGATTTTATGATGAAGTTAAAGAACTGAGGGAGCGGGCAAATGAAATACCTGATGAGTACTTTGTTTGCTTAGTTGGTGATATGGTTACCGAGGAAGCCTTACCTACCTATCAAACAATGCTTAACACCCTTGATGGAGTCCGGGATGAAACTGGTGCAAGTCCAACCACGTGGGCGGTTTGGACAAGGGCATGGACAGCTGAAGAGAATAGACATGGTGACCTCCTTAATAAGTATATGTACCTTACTGGACGGGTTGACATGAAACAAATTGAGAAGACCATACAGTATCTGATTGGTTCCGGAATGGTAAGCAGTTAAGCACTACTGATATCTGTGTTTCCCTTTCCTTCCATTTATAACTTCCAATGAATCATGAAATCTTCTATGTTTACTTTTGATAATTATGTGACAACAAATGTTATATACTTTTATACATGTTGAAGAATTGGATAAATGGAGAAAAAATAATGATGTGGTGTGGAGTGAGCTATTTTGGATAACTCGTTGAACATAGCCATAAGTGTAATTTCTATTTTCATTTCTTTCTTATGCAGGATCCTGGAACTGAGAACAACCCATACTTGGGTTTCCTTTACACATCATTTCAAGAAAGAGCAACATTTGTATCGCATGGGAATACTGCAAGGCATGCCAAGGAGTATGGTGATCTCAAGCTGGCCCAGATATGTGGTACAATAGCAGCTGATGAAAAGCGCCATGAAACAGCCTACACCAAGATAGTCGAGAAGCTCTTTGAGATTGATCCTGATTACACAGTGCTTGCATTTGCTGACATGATGAGGAAGAAGATCACAATGCCTGCTCATCTCATGTACGATGGCAAGGATGACAACCTGTTTGAGCACTTCAGTGCAGTGGCGCAGAGGCTGGGCGTCTACACTGCTAAAGATTATGCTGACATCCTTGAGTTCTTGGTCCAGAGGTGGAAAGTTGCAGATCTCACTGGGCTGTCTGGAGAAGGGAGAAGGGCACAGGATTTCGTCTGTACCTTGGCACCTAGAATCAGGCGATTGGACGAAAGAGCTCAAGCAAGGGCGAAGCAAGCACCAGTTATTCCTTTCAGTTGGATTTATGACCGCAAGGTGCAGCTTTAATCGAGAACACTAGGCAATGTGGGCACTTACTATATCATTTTCAGTCCTGGGGTTCTCTATAAGAAACAGTCTTTAGGTTATTTAGCAGGGTAAAATTCGACTACTTATGGATCTCACTTGCGCAAAGTATGCTATCTGTTTTCGTGCAAGTTGCAAAGTTTGGATTACTATGTGGTCCTGGTGGAGAAGACTTCTGTGGGGTGCCTGCTGCCAGTTACGAATGGTGACTCCATCGCAACTGAGTGAACTTGTGTTGTATTCAAATATGTTACAGGACTTATAGTTTCAAAGTAATAACTATATGGAGTTTGTATATGGACAAGCTTGCTTTGATGCATGATGAGAATCTAAAGTTAGTATTTTTGTGTTGGTTTTCTGAATTGGTCTCAACTTCTGATAGTGTGTGCTTCATTGCCTGCCCAAATTAATGCTTAATTGTCTTCACCATGTTTGGTTGGCTGCGCAAGCTGAGCTTTGCATGATTATCAGCCATCCGTGTTTGGTTGGTTGTACAAGCGCTGCTGTAGTCACAAAGTTCTAGGCGTAAGTTGTTATCCTCTAGTTTTGATGTTTGCTCAGAGCCTTTTATCATTATGCACCTAAAAAATACAAACATGAATTTGTCTTCATTAAAATCAAGCGCTATTAAAATACCAAAACTCATTAGATGGCTTATGTTTGATGCCACGCTTCTCACTCCCCACGCCCTTCTACGCGTGACACCACGGTCCATCGACTGGGGTTCGATTCGTGGCTTGTCCTTTTATTTTTCTCAAAAAAATGAAAAATCATCCTTCTCTCACCTCACCTCCACTCCCGGTCCGTGACTCACCACACTTTCTGATCCGCGGCTAGGGTTCCTGGTGGTGCCGCTCGTTGCCCATCTCTAAGCCATATGGCGGACCTCGCCAGTCGTGCTCACACCCCTCGACTTAGGTAGCATGGCACCGATGGGTGTGGCGGCAGAGCCTGACTGCCGCCTGGCAAGGCAATGCCGCGGCAGAGTCAAGAGAGGGGGACACAACAAGGCTAGTCAGGCCCACCGTCGTGTGGCTAGGAGAGGCATCTGGCCATGGTTCTCGGTGCGCATGGGCTGGTTGCGGCACCCGGCCATGGTGCTAGGGGTGTGTGAGGCAGCGATGGTGGCACCCATCTACAGGGCTTGGGGTGCACCTGGGTGGCGACGGTGGTGCCCCGCCGACCGCGGAACTCATGGCGTGTGCACGGTGCTACGACAGCGATGGCGCTGAGTGACTCTGAAAGGTCCTTGTTTAGTTTTGTTAGAGTGACAACTTAGGTGGACTAATGATGTTTATGTGAGATACATAGGAGATTAGTCTACAGGTGAATATAAGATGGAGGAGCTCATTACATATGAGACATGACATGGAGTCATGTGACCAGGTGGAGAAGATCAAGACAAGGCTTGGCTCGACGGACTGGTTGCAAGTGTGAAGGGCAAGTCAGAGGCTTTGAAGTGAGGGACCGCGTGTGACGGTGAAGCTTGAGCAAGACTTGGTGCCGATGGACCGAGGCAATGGTGAAGAGCAAGTGAGGTCAAGACCGATGAACCAATACGATCACATGATGATGTGAGGTGGGTCATATCATTTGGTGATTGGTTGCTGCATGTGTTGCATCAACATTGGAGGAGTTAGAATAGAATGCACAAGGCAAAGGTATAACCTAGGATATTTTTATTTCATCAGTCATATGTGTGTAGAGAAGTTGAAGACCAAGTCTAGGATAGATGAACATACTATTAAGAGGAGCAAATTTGTTTGCATATCAGTCATCTAGTACAACTTGAGTGTTGGCATTTTTTAGCATGACTACTAAGAATAGAATGAGATCCAATCCTCAGTGGCTAGGTTGTCATCCCTTCATGACACTAGAAATGCACTGGTGGTAGTAAATATGCAATGCTCTTAGAATGAATATAGAATAAGGTATCCGCAAACACGCAGATGTAACACCATTGCAGCATTTCACCTGGAGTAAACCAGGTATCGTTATTTATAATTTTACCCATGGAAATGATAGCGAAGGAATTAGATATCTTTGCATGTATTCTCAAGAGGTAAAACCATGTATTTATCTATCTATCTCATGCAGAGGTGAGTCACATAATATATATATATATATATATATATATATAATGAATGATAATGATAAACCATACATAGAATGATAAATGTATCTCTAGAGTACTCTAGTCTATAGCACTAGCATGGATTAGGCAGACCTATGAGGATAATTCCTATGTTACTCTAACTATAAAGTCAAAGCATATCATGTTTAGTGCAATTATACTTGGCAATCATAGCAAGACAAGGTTATATCTACGCATAGGAACATAACTAAGGAAAATCAAGAGCAAAACAATCATCTCCTTGTAATCAGTGTCTATAGAAAGAACTTTATTTGGAGAGTGGACTACAAAGGACTCAACAGGTTTGTCATACCCGTGATCTACCACACGACCTGAAATATAGGGTGCAAACGTAGGCAAACATGATGTAGGCACCACACCTACTATTGGGTATTTTAAACGCGAACAAAAAAAACTACAAGCGCACGTATACCAATGTAACTTTCACCCGGGAGTATTCCAGAGTATCGATTTCCACAGGGAACGTGAAGTGTACTAAAATAATTAGGAACGTCCAAGGAAAAGGTAATTATAGGGAACAAAGGGATTTTATGGTTTGCTAAGTTGAATGGGTGGTCAAGATTAGATCTACCTTACTTTACCTACTTTGGAGCAACAATACCTTTTCGACTCTCGAACAAGATGGGGGTTAAAGCAATCGGGGGAAGGCTGCCAAAAAGCTCAATGAAACACCAACCCTAACGTGGTGGAATACAAAGACCAGACAGAGCTGTCACCTCTGTGGGTTACCACAACTAACTTGGAGTATTGGGCGCAAACTCAGGTACACCCTAATCTAGACACCATGTCTACACTAGCGCTTACTACTCTAGTTCCATGTGAAAACTAAAGCACTCAATATGAGCGGAGATCAAGTAAATATAATAAAGCAAGAACTAAAATCAATTAAACAAAATACTTAGAAATAAATAATGAAGAACCTAGAGATAGCTCAAGACAAACCAGATGCTGCAGTAATACAATGTCAAGGAAGATCTAACAGATCCAACTCCTTGTTGGGCATTCTTAACGTCACTACCAAAAATAGACTTAGTTTTCTAATTCTGATAACGGCGCCAAAAATGCCAAACCTATCCCTCATGCCACTTAAGCCAAGTTGTCATCCCCAGCATGACATGAGAGACGCGGTATTGAAATATGCAATTGCTCTTCTAAATAAATAATAAAATGAGATCTGCAAGCACACAGATTAATATCGATGTAGCATTTTAACCGGGAAGTATTCCAGATATCGTTATTTATATTTTTACCACTGGGAAGGGATTGCTAAACATCAATGTTGATTATGGAATAGAATATAGAATGGAGTATCTATCATTGCATGTATAATTGAGAGCATTTATCTATCTCTTTCATAGAGGGATAAGTGTCACATAAAAGATAGATAAAGTATGAATGGTGACAAAGATAATTAATCTGATCAGCATAACTTAGCCACATATAATAATGATAAGCACCTCAATAGATATTCTAGCAAGTCATTAGCATAGAATTAGGATGAACTACAAGAATATTTCCTAAGTTACTCTTAACTATACAGTCTAGCATATCATAATTAGTGCAATTATACTTGGCAATCATTGCGAGACAGGACTACACCCATGCATAGTGATATTATCAAGGAAGATGAGAAACATAGCAATCACTCTCCTGTAATAATGTTGTTCTGCCAGCCCTATACACGAGAGGGGGACTATATAAGAATCAATGGAGTTGTCACTACCATGAACTACCCCGCGATCTGGCATATAGGGTACAATCGCAGATAAATATGGTATAGGCACCACGCCTACACAATACTTATCATTCACCCACTGTACACATGGATAAACGCTATACGATCCTAAACATGTATATAATTCCAATCTAACTAAGCCAAGCATATAACTATGATAAACTAAGAACAATATAATTGCGAATATAAACAAGTAGAGCAAAGTCATAATCAATATATTGAAGTAGAACAAAGTCATATTCATAATATTGAAGAACAAAGATGAACAATTGAAGATTAATAGAGGCATTACCAAGAATCCTCTTGACAGATCCGGAAACCAATCGAAGATTGACTCCTTCTAGTTCTAATCCTATGTAGCTATGCTAAACTAGAGATCTAATTGATGTGGTGGCTCTAGGGCTTGATCAGAGGCTTCTTCTCCCGAGATGGATAATGAATTAGGGTTTCTGAGGGATAGAGGTGCTCTCCTCCAGGGGCCAGGGGGTCTGCTTATATAGTCCTTCCAAATGAATGTGAGCCGTCGGATCAAACCGACATTAATCGCACGGTTTTCCGTGATCCTTTAGGTTAGTGGAGCATGATCCGCAAAGTTGAACCTGATTGGTGGCCTGGCCAGGGCGGGCGCCTAAGGGGGGAGGGCGGGCGCCCTGCCCTCGGGCCCGACGGCCTCCCGTTCGTTCCAGTGGCATCTGGACTCTTTTAGATGTTAGATAATTGCGCGGCACGTTAATATCTCTATGTAAACCCGACGTGTGGGCCTTTCTTCCATAATTCCTAATAACCCCCTGTAGAAATAGACAAACACCAAAACTCGTGGAATTCTGTCAGATAAAACCCTAAGTCTGGATGTCGGTTGCATTTGGATCATTTTCTTTGTTTATTTGCTGATTATATTTGATAGTTAAGGACCGTCAACACTCCTCAGCTCTCTCTCCTCTCCTCTCTTCCTAATCTCTAGTTCACAACTAGATGAACCAGATGATGAACTAGACAACTTCAACTAGATGAACTAGAACTAGAACTAGAAGATGACCAAGAAGATGAACTAGAAGATCTAGAGGGATCTCTACTTCTCTACTTGATGAAACCCTAATTTATGCTCTCGATGTAGCTAATGAAAGAGATGCCTCTGGGGGGTCTGCCTCTGCTTATATAGCCGATGGGATGAACCTCAACCCTCGGATCAAACCAACTTGAAATAATAGTTGAGATGCGTTGTAGAGTTCGGTTAGAAGCCATCACACGAAGGAGAATGGCCGGTGGGACCCACCTAGGCTTGCTGGCATAGCATGTGGGGTCTGCTGGCCCCACCTATGATGAGGACATCGCCACACCAGATATGCCTACAGCATCGTCTTTCCCAAGTTGCAACTCATCTCCAACTCAACTGCCACGTCACCCTAGGATTCAGCTGACACGTCGTCAATGTTTTGATCATAACTTCTTCATACGACATCGAAACGGGGAGATCTTAGACTCGTTGGAAAGAGGAAGACGACGCCATCGTTTTAGATCTAGTCCTAGCTCTAGATGACCCGTGGATTAATCTGTGTGACTACAATAAGGTGTTGCATCACCTATTTTGGGCCAACATGGTCATGTATCCAGTCGGGCCTTAAGCCCAAGTTGTGGGTGCCTTCCCTGGTTGCCTTTAATCCTAGAACGTCTCTCTTTTATATTCCATGCAGCCACCACTGTTGAGACTTAGATTTTGTTTAGAGTTTAGTTTTCTATCGAGAAAATGAATCGTTCATTATAACTATGGTGACAAATCCTTTACAGTGATCTAGGGCTCCCGTTCTTGATCTCCTCCACTATGTTGATTAGTCCTTTAGAACCAAGTTCTCGAACCCTCTATTGATATTCACGTCATTCATATTTGCAATTTTAGATTGTGTGTTTAAACCTTCTTACTTGTGTTCTTCGATTCGCTTGTAGGAAAAGCCTTCTTGGAGACGTCATTCAAGTTGTGCTTGGTTGATAACCAACGGAGCAGTGGTGTAATGGTTACAGGGTTCGAATCACATCTGATTTGAAGTCGGATCACCAACATCAAGGTCTCTACAAATCAAAATTACCAGTTACCTCTCAGAAGATCGGGCCTTTACTCATCAACCTGGTAATCACCGAGTGTCCGCTTTGTTCCCGTGCCTTCTGGTGTCTTCCACGTCCTTCTAGTGCCACTTTTCAATCCATTTGTGCAATGAGTCATATCATGAATGGATTCTTTCCTTTCTCACTTTTGGATAAATTCCTAGAAAATATCATTTCATAGAGCTTTGGAATTATTGGCAAATCTTAGTAGCACCGCTAGAATAGCGATGTCACCAGAGATGCCAGGTGTGTGGTAATTCTAGACTAGTGGATAATTCCACAAGCGCACAGAATGTACCAATGTAGCACTTCACCCGGGAGTATTCCACGGTATTGTAATTTATATTTTCCCAATGCAAGAGAAAGCAAGCTAGGATGTGTAATAAGAGAGAGGAGATATCCTCGTGTTTACTATGGCCTAGGACCAACTAGTGGACTACGGGGTAAACGATAGATATAGGATAAATGATAATCAAAGTAAAGCTTCAATCCTAAGCTAAGGAAACAAGTAGTGATAGCTAGGTGGGAGGACAACGAGTGAGTATAAGACTCCTATGATGCTAACTTAACTTTGGTGGACTCGATCCTAATAGATAGATTAGATAAATAAACTGACCCTTACTACTTGTGTGAGGGGAGGAAATGAAAGAGATAGAGACAGAACCCCTGCTCAAGTGAGACCAAACTTATGTACACCCTACACTTAGAAACTAGCCTCGACGTGGTGGGAATCCTAATGCCGAGCCCGAACTATCACTTCAGGCCAGTGCGCCCACAGACCTTCCATAAATACTAGTGCCTACCAACGATAAGACTAAGTATGAACACCACATTCACACTTACTCTTACAACTCTCACTAACGATCAAATTAGCTCGAGCTCCTAGATTAACTTAGGACGCTGATCTACACACAAGGAGTGGTTCCAGGGACCAATCCACTATAACAACTATGCTACTAAGACTTAGCACACTACAAGACTATAAAGAGACTTGCACAAAGTGGTACTGCAAGTAATACTAAGCAAAGTAAAGAAATACGAATGTATTAAAGTAAAGTACTAAAGGGAAGATACAAGAACAATACTAGACTCTCCAGAAGGCGACTCCGGAGACCCCGAGCTTGCTCGACTCAACTCTAACTCCCACTACTAGACTAACAACTACTTGATCTCTCAAGCTTATGAGTATGAAGATGCAAGAAGACATGATTTACAAGTGAGGATCCAACAGCTATTTATAGAGGGAGTTGGAGTAGGGGCTACTCCAGCGCCACATCAGCGATCTACGTGATGTTGCTTGATAGCCCTTGGATGCAACCGACCTTGGAACCACCTCATATCCAATGGCTAGCATCATTTCAGCATGTGTGAAATGTGGAGAAGTCTGTGGGAGAAAACCGACCTCGGCTGGCACCAGGGGGCATCGGCCGATCCCCCTATGATAGGTGGGGCCAGCCTAGGTCAGTTGGCTAGTGTCCCAACTTGTCATAGAGTCCGGTTCTCTATTTTGTTGTACTTTGTCATGCCAGTTCTTCTGACATGTGGACCCATGAATCCATGTGCTCTTGATTTCAGCCGTTGAGAAAAAGTGTTGGGTATTTTAAACGCAAACAGAAAAATTCACAAGCGCACGGATACCGATGTAGCTTTCACCTAGGAGTATTCGAGAGTATCGATTTTCCACAGGGAACATGAGTGTACTAATTAAGATTCAAGATCGCCCAAGGATAACTATACAATTATTTTTGGTGCGAAGAGAGGAAGTTTCCTCAGAGTTCTCTAGTTGATCTAAGAATCAAGAATTACTTCAAAGATTATTTATTTCAGGACATCACGACACTAACCATAGAAAGAGATGAGAAGGGGGCTAGGAAGCTCTAACTACGGTCCTACAAACACCGATCCGAATGAGGTGGAATATGTCAACCGTTAGGGTTGTCACTACCCTAGGGTTACCACAACAATCTGTAGGATTGGGTGCAATTCCAGGTAATTGCAAGACTAAACACCACGTCTAATCTATTAATTACTACTCTAGCGTTGCAGAGACTAAAGCACTTGATGCAAGCAGGAATGCAATAAATAACTTGAATGTAAATAAAAGTAATTAAAGAACTCAGGATTATGAATTGAAGAACTTGGAGAACGATGAAGAACGAACCAGTTGCTGCAAAAGTACAATGTTGAGGAAGATCCAACAGATCCGGCTCCTCCTCCGCTCTCCTCTTCTCTCTCCCTATTTTATAGATTACAACTAGAACTAACTAGAACTAGAACTAGATGAACTAGAACTAGAACTAGATGAACTAGAGGGATTCTCTCTACTTGGATGAATAATTGAAACCCTAGCTTTGATTCTGTAGAAGAGATATGTCATCCAGGGGCCATCGGATCAAACCGACCTTAATCGCACGGTTTTCCTTGATCCTCAAAGGCGGTGGAGCATAATCCGTGAGACTCAGCCTGATTGGCTGCTGAGCCAGGGCGGGTGTTGACAGTTCTTAAGTATCAATTTTAATTATCAAATAAACAAGAGAAAGAACCAATATGCAAATAACACCTAGAATTAGGGTTTGATCTGACAGAATTCCACGAGTTTTGTTGTTTATCTGTTTCTGCAGGGGGTTATCAGGAAATAAGGAAGAAAGGCCCACATTTTGGGATTACATAGAGATATCAACGCACTGCGCAACTTTCTACCATCTAGAAGACTCCAGAAGCCACGGGAACAAAGCGGAGGCCGAAAGGGGCCTGGCCCAGGGCGCCCGCCCTGAGGACCAGGGCGCCCGCCCCCTCCTAGATTCCAATCAGAACTCTTTTCACGGATGACGCTCCACCGACCTAAAGGATCAAGGATAACCATCCAATCAATGTCAGTTTGATCCAACGGCTCACGTTCACTTGAGGGGACTATAAAACAAGACCCCCTGGCCCCTGGAGGAGACAAGTTCATCATAGAGTTGAGAGGAGCCCTCGAAGGAATACCTCTCCTCTAAATAAAATTTCTTTTAGGCTTAGCATCCAATGTGAGTAGAAATAGATCTTCTAGTTTCTACTAGATTGAGAGAGATAGAGTGGAGGTGTAGATCGGAGGAAGCCCGGCCTGTTGGTGTCTACTCCGAGGTTGTACCTGCGGGATCATGTTCTCCTAACCCGAAGCTTGCTCCTAGGATTCTTCAGTATTTCGACTTCTAAATTCTAGTAAGTTCTTGTTTTATTGTTCTTTGGTTTATGAGTTTACTTTAATCTCTTCGCGCAGAGTTTAGAGTAATCATCTCTAGCGTAGACATGGTGTTTGGGCTAGGATACTCATAGATATTCCCTGACTAGCTAGACCGTGGTAGTAGCGAGGAACGTGACATTTCTGAGTTACCTTTGGAAACCATATCTTGTTAGCAGGAAGGATAGGGTTTATAGGTGCGAGTTGAACATCCTCTGTGGTGTCTAGATTCCGTTAGCCTCCCCAATAGAACAGTAGATCATCCTTACCAAGGTTAGAAGGAGATTACGGTTCTAGTCTTCTCTATTTATCACTCACATCGAGAAACATTCTTTGTAGCCTAAAGGTTAGTAGTAATAGACCGGGTTAGTCACATACACTCTTTCTCCTAGTGGTAAAAAAATAAATATGATACTCTGGATAACCTCCCGGGTGAAGTGCTCACTGATATCCGTGCGCTTGCGGATCAGACCCTTATTGCGTTCCCAAATATCAACAAGCATTTCTGGCGTCATTGCCGGGGAGAAAGACGGTTTGCTGAGATAACCTTGAGTCTTACTACTAGCTTGTATCTATACTTTTATCTTTTCTTATCTTTTATATTCTTTATTTATTTTCTTTACTCTTACCTTATGGAAAACCAAAATTCTAAATCGATCCATGAATCTGCAATCCCTTCAGTAACTGACCTTTTACCATGGGAGTCATCACAGCCTATCCAAACATCCCAGTATAGGTTAAGTTCTAGGTAGATTGCCATGATTCAAAACCTATCTTTTTTGGGAAAGGAATATTAGAGATTTTGAGCAAACATGTGATTGTCTTCGCATTGAATGCATTTCTGATAAAACTTTACATTGGAAGCTTTTTCCTTTTTCCTTAAGGGGAGAAGCTAGACAATGGTACAATCAGAAGGTAAGTCAACAACAAGGTGAATGGGGAGTTTTATGAGCCAACTTTTGTCTAGATTTTTATTCCCTCGACCGTATCGGCGACCTTAGACTCGAAGTCCTATCTTTTAAACAAAAAGATAATGAAACTTTGGGAAAATCCTAGAAACATTTTTTCTGATCTTTTAGAATCTGGTCCAAACCTTAATCTTGAAGACCCTGTTCTTTTATTTCACTTTTTTCGAGGTCTTCAGAAAGATCATAAACAAATGCTACATACAATGTCTAGAGGTTCTTTCTTTCGAATCCCTACTGATGAAGCTAGAGTGATCCTAGATAGAATCCTAGAAGCTGAGATGGATAATACCCTTCATGATGAAACCCACAAAGCCGAAGTAGACACTCTGCCAAATTCTTCATCTACTTTAGCTATCCCAAGTTCTGAGCCACAAAAGGAAGAAATTCCACCACCAGACTTCATGCTGGATATAGAATCTGATCTTTTTGCAGATTTTGGAAACATTTCAAACTACCATTCTACTAACAAACCCCAAAACGGTCAGTTTAGCATTTGTTTACCAAGTGAACATCAATTGAGAGAGCTTATCTCAGTCATGAGTAGTGAGTGGTTGGAGGAATCAGAGCTTTCCTCTGATGTAATCCGTTTGGATACACCCTCTATAACTATACGCTGTGCTTATGATTCTGATCGATTTGATGCTCTCTATAATCCTGTTGTGGGGATCAACATCATGTCTGAATCTTTTGCACTTAAATTATTTAAAAATCTTGTCTTAACCCCCACAACAAAGGTCAATAAAGGAATCTTCGGGACGATTAGTCCCCAGTCTTGGAATTATTAATGTCCTACCCCTTACGGTAGAAGGCTCCATGGTTCATTTGAACTTCTATATCTTTGATACATGGGACTTCGACCTATTGATAGGACAACCTTTTAGAAGACTCCTTTATGAAGGTCATACTGGAAAGCTACACATTTCTTTTGGAAAAACTTTTAAATTTCCTATAACGATTTCACACACCTTAAACAATAAGGCTGAGTCATATCTTTTGGCTGATCCTATGGAGGAGGTAAAGGCTGCATCTCTAGAGCTTTTAGATGAACCAGACTTAGAAGACGAAACTCCTTTCTTCATAGAAGAAGCTGAACCTTCTGAACCTGAACCCTTAGATGAGTTTGCAGAAGCACCTAGACCTCCCATAGAGCTTAAAACTTTACCACCCGGTCTTATCTATGCTTTCCTAAACAATAATCCAGAGTTTCCTGTGATCATTAGTGATAAACTCACTCAGGAGCAAACTCTGCGATTAATGACCTTTCTTGAGAAACATCACTCAGTTTTCGGCTACTCACTCCAAGATCTTACAGGAATCAGTCCTATGATTTGTACCCATCATATTCCGACAGATCCTTTTGTTTCACCTTCTCGAGAGCCCCAACGTAGACTTAACAACACGATGAGAGAGGTAGTTAAAAAGGAAGTTATAAAATTGCTGCATGCAGGGATTATATATCCCGTGCCACACAGTGAGTGGGTGAGCCCAGTCCAAGTTGTGCCTAAAAAGGGAGGCATGACTGTTATTATGAATGAAAAGAACGAGCTAATTCCGCAACGCACCATCACAGGATGGCGGATGTGCATAGATTATAGAAAACTAAACAAAGCCATGAGAAAGGATCATTTTCCTTTACCTTTCATAGATGAGATGCTAGAGCGATTAACGAACCATTCGTTCTTCTGTTTCTTAGATGGATATTCAGGGTATCATCAGATCCCGCTCCATCCCGATGATCAAAGCAAAACCACTTTTACATGCCCATATGGGAACTTATGCTTACCGTAGAATGTCTTTTGGGTTATGTAATGCACCAGCTTCTTTTCAAAGATGCATGATGTCTATATTTTCTGATATGATTGAAGAGATTATGGAAGTTTTCATGGATAATTTCTCTATTTATGGAAAAACTTTTGATAGTTGTCTTGAAAACTTAGACAAGGTTTTGCAAAGATCTGAAGAAAAGCACTTAGTCCTTAATTGGGAAAAATGTCATTTTATGGTTAGGGAAGGAATAGTGCTGGGACACCTAGTGCCTGAAAGAGGTATTGAGGTAGACAAAGCTAAAATTGAAGTAATTTAACAACTACCTCCACCTGTGAATATAAAAGGAATTCGAAGCTTTCTTGGCCATGCTGGTTTTTATCGTAGATTCATAAAAGATTTTTCATTCATTGCTAGACCACTTACTCTTTTGCTAGCCAAGGATGCTCCTTTCGAATTTGATGATGCATGTCTAACATCTTTCAAATTATTAAAGAAAGCACTCATCTCTGCACCAATCATTCAACCCCTTGATTGGTCGTTGCCTTTTGAAATTATGTGTGATGCTAGTGATTATGCTGTGGGGGCAGTTTTGGGACAAACTAAAAATAAGAAGCATCATGCAATTGCTTATGCCAGTAAAACTTTGACAGGAGCTCAACTTAATTATGCAACCACTGAAAAAGAGCTTCTGGCTGTTGTCTTTGCCATTGATAAATTTAGATCTTATTTAGGTGGAGCTAAAATAATTGTTCACACTGATCATGCTGCACTAAAATATTTGCTCACTAAAAAAGACGCTAAACCTCGCCTAATTAGATGGATCTTATTACTCCAAGAATTTGACTTAGAAATAAAAGATACAGAGGGAGTAGAAAATTCTGTTGCTGATCACTTTTCTAGAATGTATTTTATGAGTCCACAGGAAACCCCCATCAATGATTCACTCTAGGACGACATGCTCTATGGGATTAACAGGTCTGACCCCTGGTATGCAAATATTGTTACTTTTATGGTTTCAGGGTATGTACCACCAGGAGCAAACAAGAAGAAGCTTATTCAAGAAAGTCGTTCACATATATGGGATGAACCATACCTCTTCTGAGTATGCTCCGATGGCTTACTCAGGAGATGTGTGACCACTGAGGAAGGATGGAGGATCATTGACAGATGCCATTCATCACCATATGGAGGTCATTATGGAGCATTCCGTACACATTCAAAGATTTGGCAGTGTGGATTCTACTGGCCTACAATGTATGAAGACACGAAGTAATATATCAGAAGATGTGGGCCATGCCAAAGGCACGGAAACATAAACAAAAGGGATGCCATGCCACTCACCAACAACCTTCAGATTGAGCTCTTTGATGTCTGGGGAATAGACTATATGGGTCTGTTGACGGTCCTTAAGTATCAGATTTAATTATCAAATAAACAAAGAAAAGGATCCAAATGAAATCAACATCCAGACTTAGGGTTTTATCTGACAGAATTCCATGAGTTTTGGTGTTTGTTTATTTCTGCAGGGGTTATCAGGAAATACGGAAGAAAGGCCCACACATCGGGATTACATAGAGATATCAATGTGCCGCGCAATTATCTTACATCTAGAAGACTCCAGAAGCCACGTGAAAGAAGCGGAGGCTGAACGGGGCCTGGCCCTGGGCGCCCGCCCAGGTGACCAAGGCGCCCGCCCCCCTTGTGAGTCCAATCAGGACACTCTTTCAGGATCGATCTCCACCGACCTAAAGGATCAAGGATAACCATTCAATCAATGTCAGTTTGATCCAACAACCCATATTCACTTGAAGGGACTATAAAACCAGACCCCCTGGCCCCTGGAGGAGAGAGCCTCTCAACCCTAATTCATTATTCTTCAAGGGAGAAGAAGCCTCTGATCAAACCTAGAGCCACCACATCAATTAGACATCTAGATTAGCATAGCTACATAGGATTAGAACTAGAGGGAGTCAATCTTCGATTGGTTTCCAGATCTATCAAGAGGATTCTTGGTAATTCTCTAATTGTTATTCTAATTGTTCATCTTTGTTCTTCAATATTATGAATATGACTTTGTTCCACTTCAATATATTGCTTATGACTTTGCTCTACTTGTTTATATTCAAGATTATATTGTTCTTAGTCTATCATAGTTATATACTTGGCTTAGTTAGATTGGAGTTATATACATGTTTAGGATCGTATAGCGTTTATCCATCGGATCCATGGGTAAATGATAGATATTGTGTAGGCGTGGTGCTTATACCGTATTTATCTGCGATTGTACCCAATATGCCAAATCGCGGGGTAGTTTGTGAAAGTGATAGTTTCATTGATTCTTATATAGACCCCTCTCATGTATTGGGCTGGTAGAGCAACATTATTACAGGGGAGTGATTACGATGTTTCTCATAGTCCTTGCTAATATCACTATGCATGGGCGTAGTCTTGTCTCGCAATGATTGCTAAGTATACTTGCACTAACTATGATATGCTAGACTATATAGTTGAGAATAATGTTGACGGTCCTTAAGTATCAAATTTAATTATCAAATAAACAAAGAAAAGGATCCAAATGAAATCAACATCTAGACTTAGGGTTTTATGTGACAGAATTCCATGAGTTTTGGTGTTTGTCTATTTCTGCAGGGGGTTATCAGGAAATAAGGAAGAAAGGCCCACATGTCGGGATTACATAGAGATATCAACCCACCGCGCAATTTTCTACCATCTAGAAGACTCCAGAAGCCACGGGAAGGAAGCGGAGCCCGAAAGGGGCCAGGCCCAGGGCGCCCGCCCACCTCTGGACTCCGTTCCGGACTCTCTTCGCACACGACGTTCCACCGACCTATTGGATCCAGAATAACATAGTACCACCTCGCCTATCGACCCAAAAACGCATAGAAGGGGAGGACTATATAAGGAGACCCCCTCTGGCCCCTAGAGGAGACAAGAAATTATCATAGAGATTGAGGGGTGCCCTCGAAGGAAAACCTCTTCTCTAAATAATATTTCTTTTTAGGCTTAGCATCCAATGTAAAGTAGAAATAGATCTTCTAGTTTCTACTAGATTGAGGGAGATAGAGTGGAGGTGTGGATTGGAGGAAGGCCGGCCTGTCGGTGTCTACTCCGAGTTGTACCTACGGGATCAAGTCTCCTAACCCGAGGCTTGCTTCTAAGATTCTTCAGTAATTCGACTTCTAATACTAGTAAGTTCTTGTTTTATTGTTCTTTGGTTTATGAGTTTACTTTAATCCTCTTCCGGTTGAGTATTAGAGTAATCACTTGCTAGCGTAAACGTGGTGTTTAGGCTAGGGTACTCATAGATATCCCCTGACAAGCTGGACCGTGGTAGTAGCGAGGAACGTTTCATTTCCGAGTTACCTTTGCAGATCACATCTCGTTAGCAGGACGAGTAGGTTTATAGGTGCGGGTCGAACATCCTTTGATTTGTCTAGATTCCGTGAGCCTCCCCAATAGAACAATAGATCATCCTTACGAAGGTTAGAACGAGACTACGGTTGCAGTCTTCTCTATATATCACTCACATCGAGAGACATTCTTTGTAGCCTAAAGGGATAGTAGCAATAGATTTGGTTAGTCAGATGCACCCTTTCTCCCAGGGGTAAAAATATAAATACGATAACTCTGGATAACCTCCCGGGTGAAATGCTCACCGATATCCGTGCGCTTGCGGATCATTTCCTTATTGCGTTACCAAATATCAACAATCATTTCTGGCGCCGTTGCCGGGGAGAAAGACGGTTTGCTGAGATAACTTTGAGTCTTGCTATTATCTTGTATTATACTTTTATACTTTTATTCTTTTATCTTTATCTTTTTATGGATAACTTAAATTCCATACCTATTATTGAATTCTTTGCACCTTCGGAGACCAGCCATAGACCATGGGAGTCAACACGTCCTGCCCCTAATTATGATCTCTGTCCGGAGTTGATTGCAATAGGTCAAAACCAACCCTTTTCTATAGCCGAGGTCCTATCTTTTAATCAAGAAGATAATGCACTTTTAGCTACACCTAGGGAATCTGTTAATCTTTCTATAAATTCTGGTTTAGACCTAGCCCTACAATACCATGTTTTTCCTAGATATTTTCATATTGGTCTTAATCATATAACCTTTGGTAGAGTCCTTCTTTCTTTATCTATTAGTAAAGGAAGGTATGTCTTCATTCGTGGACATCCTTCTTGCACTAATCTTCATAGAAAAATCTTAGAGATAGAGATGGAATCATCTCCCAGACAAAGAAAGGAAGTTTCCATAGCCAATTTCCAAACATTTCAATCCCATGATTCGGCTATCCATCCCATCCTTGAGCTTAATAGTTTCTACTATGCTCTTTCTCTTGAACCTCCCGATAATCCTATGAATCTCTCTAGACATCCCATGCATAAGAAGGAGGATCGAGAAGAGCAACATCAATGGCTAGAGGGCATTAAAAATCCATGTGCTATCACCATTGAATGGATAGATAAAACAAACTTGAGAGACAATCCTAGAGGAATTTTTAGCATTCATGAAGAATCATCCTTGGAGTTTGAAAGAAACAACAGTGAGCATGGAAGTTATTTCATAAATACCATACCCAGTCCTTGCTCATATAAAACATCTCTCCAATCAATTAGTCTCTCCATCCTTATCACATTTGAAATCTCCAACCCTCTCTTCTTTTCTATTTATAAAAATTTTAAAAGAGCGGTTGTCGATGCATATGTCTATAATAAATATTGCAGATCTCATTGAGTTAATTGATGGTTTCCCAAGGACAAGCTTAGTGTCCTAAAACAAGCACTTCCAATTATTTGCAACATTGCCTTGTGTATTGAGCATATAAAGATAATTGTAGAAATATTCCTTCGGGTATTCTTGTCACTAACCTTTCCAGGATTGGAGCAAGAAGATCGGATGAATTACAAGCACAAGGTATGTCCAACCAACCATCACACAACATTGAATTAAATTCATCCAAACTTGAATTTTGCAAAATTCAAGCTTGGGGGAGTACTTTACATAAAAACATCCTTTGCCATGTTGCTACGTTGGTTGTCCCTACCTTTGAGAGATGCTCAATTTGTTAAGTACTAATTACACTACTTCACCACCATTTGAGTAGATCGCTATAAATGCTCTCATGCTACCTTTATTTGCTTTAGTATATGTCTAGGTTTGGAGTAGTTTCATTTATCTCTTAAATCAAGCATGGTGCTTAGTTTAGGAATGATGATCTTACTTCCAAAGGATTTTTAAATTAAGCATGGTGCTTAGGTTAAAATGCCCTCCTAAATCAAATTAGACATGGTGTCTAGGTTGATTTTTGAGCTGATAGTATGCTATAGTAGATATGGGATATTTTGTTGGACTAACCCCTGCAGGAAAACTTTCAATATCAACCTGGGAAGCCCTGAGATACAAACTCATTGGAGATAAAGGAGACACATGAAGTTTAACAATTGGCACAAGAAGGACATAGCTCATTCATCATAAAGAGATGATCCATGGAGGGTGCCACAAACACGATGCACAACCGCTAAGAAAGGAAAGCTTCCACAAGGTGATACTGTACCGTCACTCTTCAAGTAAGGTAACATTTTAAGGTACTTGACTATCACTTTTATAAGCTTCTCCTTGGTTCTAGCGTTCACATAAAATAAAGAGACAAACATGTATGATTTATAACTCCAGATAACTAACTCAATTAATTCAACATGTTTAGTCCTTTAATCTTTGTTCTTAGTACTACCTTCGTGATCCCACACTCCTAATCATATAAGCTAAAGTATTGCACATTCAATCTTTGGAAGATATAAACTAAACATAAATATAGATAGATTATCTTTCCATTAGGTTGAGCCATCTGATCTAACAAATGTTTTAAATGCTACACTCATGATCCATCAACTTTGTCTTGCTCACTATGCTTAAGGTTAGAGAAGAACAAATACACTTTTGGTTCTGTTGGTGTTTCCCACCAACAGGGCCCATGCACTTGATCTCTGCCTTGTCTCTATGAGCAGGACACATTTTGAGAAATGTGAAGGCGTTTTACAACTCCCAGATTCCATCAAGTGAAGAACCGGGATCTACAAGCACAAACACAATGGAGATCAGACACTTAGTTTCCCAAAGGAAATATTGAAGAACCTCTGTGTCCGAGTTGGTACCTTGTACACTCCAGCAAACTTCGTGGTGATAGAGACTGGCACTGAGGAGAGGGCACCCATCATCTTAGGGAGGCCATTCCTAAACACCAGAGCTGTCATCTACGCTAATGCTGCCAAGATCCGTTTCTACATCAAGGGGAAGAAGGAGACTTTCCTTCAAGAACAAGACTACACAAACTTCAGAGCAATCCTGACATGAACCAAGGAAGAGGACCAACAGGAGGAAGAAGAACAAGCAAATGTGGACCGAGTCAGCTGAGATGGTCACTGCAGCTCAAGGAGGTCAAGATCGTCGACTCAAGTCACCTTTCTTGATCAAGAAGGACGACCTTGGTGTTCCAAGAATCGAATGCACAAACAATGGATACTCTTTTTTTAGAAGACACTCTACGACACCGGATCTGACGACAACATAATGGCCGCAGTCACTTATCAGCTCCTGCATGGAACCGTGCCCCTACAACCAAGATACATTCAACTTCAAACAACTTTCAGGTCATTGACATGGGAGAAGACGAGTATGATCCATCCACCATCCTTGGAAGACCGTTCCTAAACACTATCAAAGCCATTATCTATATTGGAACCGGAGAAGTCCACATGCACTTCCCCTCTGAGAAAGGTACGCCACTACTTTAATGATTATATAGTTGAAGATTCTAAGCAGGTCAGGACAAGAAGAAGACAACGCAACCGCAACCAGAGGAGGCAAATCATGAAGGACGGACGGGTAGACTACGAAGGAAAAGTGATAAGGACTGAAGACATACAACTTGAACAGAACTGTCCTGAGGAGACCGTAGCACCGAGTCAGGTATGGAAAGAGAACATAGTTATACACAAAGAGGAGGCGCCACCGGAATCACCGACTACGCCACCTAGCTAATCCCAGGACGACTGAAAACACAAGGAGTCCCATTCGGAGGACTTAAAAACACCGAACGCCTTGCCAAGAGGTAAACCTGGTAATTATCCTTTTCCTTTCAATTATTCAATTATAGTTTGCTTAGTTAATCAGGTTCATGCTATCTTGAAAAGAAAATAAAAATATTAAAAAAATAGTAAGCCCCATGTGAGTATGCTCATGGCATAAAACCCATAAGGACATTCACTGTGGTGGCATAAAAAAAAATAAAATAAATATGTTTTCATCTTACAATAAAAATATAAAAATAATAAGTGCATGATCCTGCTAAATAAGTAACATTTATTGAGGAGGCTCAACATGATAAAGGCTAGATATTTATGCTAACACTTAATTAGTTCCACAAGCTTTGTTGTCTATTTGAGCTCCACAGAATTTAAGAAGAGTAGCAGACGGAGGACATTCTAATCGCTGTCAGAATGCTGCTGACTTTCAAATACACCTCTGCCACCTGCTACCTACATCAAGAGAAATTACGTCAAAATTCAGCTTGGGGGAGAGCACCCCTATTTATCTCGCTAAGTATTTCTACCTATCTTTATACTTATATTATATTAGAATATTAAAATACATAAACTATAAAAAACCAAATAAAGATTTTATGCTTATATATATATATATATCTTTTCTTAGTTTGCTAAATAAATAAATAAATAAATAAATAAAGTTTGCTATGAATCTTAATAATAAAACTCTAGCATGGATATGATGAATAGTTGCTCTGCCTAATTTGCAAATTTAAAGTTCTCTCTCAAGTTTAGACATAACTGTTATAATTTAAAGCTTGCTCTAGATCTAAACTTGTGGGATGAAAACTTGATCTGAAATCTAAGTTGTTAACGGATAAGATATGGGAAGGTTGACCTGCTGTTTATCTGTTCCTAGAGATGCTAGAATTCTGGAGAATTTTATCTTTGAAAATCTTTAAAATGTTACATGATGAGTTCCTGTATGATGAGAGTTTAAAATTCCTACCACAGCCATATATACATGCTTGCTAGACTTTGAGCCACACATTTATTATTTACTGCTTATGAGCATTGAGTGTGGTCAAGCTGTGTAGACCCTTAGGAGCTTGTCATGTGGTTAAATCAAGATTCACTTGCACGTTCACTCATACATGCTACTTCTACTCCGGAAGTACCATCCACATATATCCACTCATTTCCATCTCCACATTCACTCAAAAATTATTCTACTCCTAATCCGGGAGAGAATAGCCAAAAATATTTTCCTATCCCTGTTATTCCCTGTGAAATAAATGCTCAAGTTATCTTGGTTACTACCACTTGCTATATTATTTCAGGAGATGAGTGCTCTAAAAAAAAAGAGAGAAAAAAAATAATATATATAAACGAGGAAATAAAAAGGGGCAAGTGCCCGGAACCTCGAAAGAAAGAAAAAGTAAGACGAGAGGTAAAAATGGACAAGTGTCCGACAGTAGAATTAGGGGTACAAGATACCCATCTGAAAAAAAAGAGAGAGCATCTCATTCTCCTCATAAAGTTTCAAAAAGCAAGGAAGGTATGTATCCCCTCAAAAGAGCAAAAGAATTAGACTTTCACCATTGTTATTACCCTCATTACCATACACCATTCATTCGCCACACATGCACATCTTAATTTGGCTTATTGATTTGTTTCTCTGGATCCATGGTTTGACTATGCAATAAATGTCTTGTAAGTATGTATTAGCTGTCTCCCACCTATGAGCTCCAGATATCAAGCCTTATTAGAGTAGGGTGAGAGAGAAGGCAATGCCTTATACCACAAATACCACATATCTTGAGAGAAGGCATATACCATCAATGCCTTGGTAAGGATCCAGAAATAACACAAAAGAGAGACCTGAGAGAATCATACAAGGAATTTCTGAGTTTTATTTGAAAATCTGCAAAAAACCCCAGAGCTATAGCTGATCAAGAATAAGAGACATGGCACTTGGCTAGACTGTTCTATCTTTTAACCACTCAAGACAGAAGTGACGGTTACAAGTCCTATGGTGTAGGTAAAGTAAGTAAGTTTTAAGTCTTAACAGTTTATTCTAACTCAGAGATGAGATCTTGCTTAAATGCGTGTGTACTTCTAAGAAATGAAACCATTGCAGAAACTCTTGAGTTCATCCTTGCTCAGGGACGAGCAAGAAGGTAAGCTTGGGGGAGTTTGTTGACGGTCCTTAAGTATCAAATTTAATTATCAAATAAACAAAGAAAAGGATCCAAATGAAATCAACATCTAGACTTAGGGTTTTATCTGACAGAATTCCACGAGTTTTGGTGTTTGTCTATTTCTGTAGGGGGTTATCAGGAAATAAGGAAGAAAGGCCCACATGTCGGGATTACATAGAGATATCAACCCACCGCGCAATTTTCTACCATCTAGAAGACTCCAGAAGCCACGGGAAGGAAGCGGAGCCCGAAAGGGGCCAGGCCCAGGGCGCCCGCCCTGAGGACCTGGGCGCCCGCCCACCTCTGGTTCCGGACTCTCTTCGCACACGACGTTCCACCGACCTATTGGATCCAGAATAACATAGTACCACCTCGCCTATCGACCCAAAAACGCATAGAAGGGGAGGACTATATAAGGAGACCCCCTCTGGCCCCTGGAGGAGACAAGAAATTATCATAGAGATTGAGGGGTGCCCTCAAAGGAAAACCTCTTCTCTAAATAATATTTCTTTTTAGGCTTAGCATCCAATGTAAAGTAGAAATAGATCTTCTAGTTTCTACTAGATTGAGGGAGATAGAGTGGAGGTGTGGATTGGAGGAAGGCCGGCCTGTCGGTGTCTACTCCGAGTTGTACCTACGGGATCAAGTCTCCTAACCCGAGGCTTGCTTCTAAGATTCTTCAGTAATTCAACTTCTAATACTAGTAAGTTCTTGTTTTATTGTTCTTTGGTTTATGAGTTTACTTTAATCCTCTTCCGGTTGAGTATTAGAGTAATCACTTGCTAGCGTAAACGTGGTGTTTAGGCTAGGGTACTCATAGATATCCCCTGACTAGCTGGACCGTAGTAGTAGCGAGGAACGTGACATTTCCGAGTTACCTTTGCAGATCACATCTCGTTAGCAGGACGGGTAGGTTTATAGGTGTGGGTCGAACATCCTTTGTGTTGTCTAGATTCCGTGAGCCTCCCCAATAGAACAATAGATCATCCTTACGAAGGTTAGAACGAGACTACTGTTGCAGTCTTCTCTATATATCACTCACATCGAGAGACATTCTTTGTAGCCTAAAGGGATAGTAGCAATAGATTTGGTTAGTCAGATGCACCCTTTCTCCCAGTGGTAAAAATATAAATACGATAACTCTGGATAACCTCCCGGGTGAAATGCTCACCGATATCCGTGCGCTTGCGGATCATTTCCTTATTGCGTTACCAAATATCAACAAATAACTTAGGAAATATTCTTGTAGTTCATTCTAATACCATGCTAATGACTTGCTAGAATATCTAATGGAGGTGCTTATCATATTTATATGTGGCTAAGTTATGTTGATCAGATTAATTATCTTTGTCACCATTCATTACTTCATATATCTTTTATGTGACACTTACCCCTGTATGAAAGAGTTAGATAAATGTTCTCAATTATACATGCAATGATAGATACTCAATCTCATATTTTATTCTATAATCAACATTGATGATTGCTAATCCCTTCCCAGTGGTAAAAATATAAATAACGATACGTGGAATACTTCCCGGTTAAAATGCTACATCGGTATTAATCTGTGTGCTTGCAGATCCCATTCATTATTTATTTAGAAGAGCAATTGCATATGTCAATACCGCGTCTCTCATGTCATGCTGGGGATGACGACTTGGCTTAAGTGGTATGAGGGATAGGTGTTGACGGTCCTTAATGCTCACATTTAACCATCAACTATTCATAGAAAATGATCCAAATGCAACCAACACCTAGACTTAGGGTTTTATCTGACAGAATTCCATGAGTTTTGGTGTTTGTCTATTTCTGCAGGGGGTTATCAGGAAATATGAAAGAAAGGCCCACACGTCGGGTTTACATAGAGATTTTAACGTGCCGCGCAATTTTCTACCATCTAGAAGACTCCAGAAGCCACGGAAACGAACGGGAGGCCGATCGGGCCCGGAGGTAGGGCGCCCGCCCAAGTCCCTTGGGTGCCCGCCAGCTACAGTAACCAATCAGCTTCAACTTTGCGGATCATGCTCCACCGACCTAAGGGACCAAGAAAAACCGTGCGATTAATGTCGGTTTGATCCAACAGCCCATATTCACTTGAAGGGACTATAAAACCAGACCCCCTGGCCCCTGGAGATCATACCTCTTCTACAGAATCAAAGCTAGGGTTTCAATTCTTCATCCAAGTAGAGAGGATCCCTCTAGTTCTTCTAGTTCTACCTCTAGTTCATGTAGATCTAGTTCTAGTTCATCTAGTTTTAGTTCTAGTTCCTCTAGTTCTAGTTCTAGTTAGTTCTAGTTGTAATCTAGAAAATAGGGAGAGAGAAGAGGAGAGCGGAGGAGGAGCCGGATCTGTCGGATCTTCCTCAACATTATACTTTTGCAGCATCTGGTTCGTTCTTCATCGTTCTCCAGGTTCTTCAATTCATAATTCCTGAGTTTTTTAATTACTTTTATTTACATTCAAGTTATTTATTGGATTCCCGCTTGCATCAAGTGCTCTAGTCTTTATAACGCTAGAGTAGTAATTAATAGATTAGACGTGGTGTTTAGTCTTGCGATTACCTGGAATTGCACCCAATCCTGTGGATTGTTGTGGTAGCCCTAGGGTAGTGACAGCCCTAACGGTCGACGTATTCCACCACGTTCGGATCGGTGTTTGTAGGACCGTAGTCAGACCTTCCTAGCCCCCTTCTCATCTCTTTCTGTGGTTAGTGCTCTGATGTCTCGATATAGATAATCTTGAAGTAATTCTTGATTCTTAGATCAACTAGAGAACTCTCAGGAAATTTCCTCTCTTCCCACCAAAAATAATTATATAGTTATCCTTGGGCGATCATGATTCTTAATTAGTACACTCACGTTCTCTGTGGAAAATCGATACTCTGGAATACTCCCGGGTGAAGGCTACATCGGTATCCGTGCGCTTGCGGATTTTTCTGTTTGCGTTTAAAATACCCAACAAGCTTTCTGGCGCCGTTGCCGGGGAACAGTAGCTGTGCTAGTTTCGAACCAAGTCGTCCGTGTATCTGTTGACACTAGCTAACACCATTTAGATACTAGGTTGTCATCCCTAGCATGGCGCCAGAGTGTACAAAGGTATTTATAAATGTAAAGGCTCTCTAGAAAATAATCTATTCTATCCGCAAGCGCACAGATAAAACACCTCATTGTAGCATTTCACCAGGATAAGTATTCCAGGTATCGTTATTTATAATTTTGCTTAGGGGATCTTAAGAAGATGGAATTAAATCAAGGGGCAAAATCTATCAAGGCATAGACTAGAGATAAACTTGCAAGAACATGATTACTAATAAGAAACTCGTCACACAGTCACATACTTTAGCAGGGGGTAAACCATAAAGATAATGATAATAAAGTATAAGTTCATGGGTAGATAGCACAGCGATTAGAAAATAGACTACTCCTCATATATGTAGGTGATGTCGGATTAGCTAGAGAATGGATTCTAAGTTATCTACTAACTACTAAGTCATAATCTACTCTAGTTATCTACAAGATCATATATAGCATAAAAGACTCTTCATTCATGTATAAGGAACATTGATAAAGTAAATCAGAACATCGCATGACTTACTCCAAAATACCGGTTCTGCCTGTCCTATCAACGGAGGGTGGACTATATAAGAATCAACGAAGCTGTCACTATCGCGAACTACCACACGACTCGGCCAATAGGATACATTTGCAGATAAATAACATCTAAGCACCACGCTCACATGTGATCTATCACCTAACTCCCTCGCGACAAGAGCTAAGCGCTTTGCAAACTTATACATAAACTCATTATCAATTAGAACTATATCAAATATAGAATTAGAGCAAACTAAGAACATAATAATTAAAGACATAATGCAATTAGAACAATAGAATTAGAGAAAGATATGAATAATACCAATCTTTATTACCGAAGATCCGACTCCAGAGCGTAGTGCTCTACTTCTCTAATTGCTATCTAATCAACCTCTAAACTTGAAGGATTAGGGAGTAGCTAATTCTAATTCTCTGTGGGAGAGAGATCTAAACACTAACTTTGATGGCTACCTCTGAATAATGATTTCTCCTCCCCTCCTTCAGGGGCCAGGGGGTCTGGTTTTATAGTCCCCTCAAGTAAACGTGAGCCATTGGATCAAACCGACATAGATTGTATAGTTTAGATTGATCCTTTAGGTCGGTGCAGAGTTGTCCCGAGAGAGAGTCCTGATCCAACTCCTGGCCAGGGCGGGCGCCCAAGGGGGGTGGGCGGCCGCCCAGCTCCCGAGCCCGAATTGCGTCCCGTTCGTTCCCGTGGCTTCTGGATCCTTCTAGATTGAAGAAAATTGCACGGCACGTAATTATCTCGTTGTAAACATGACATGTGGGCCTTCTCTCCATATTTTCTAATAAACCCCTGCAGAAATAGATAAACACCAAAACTCGTGGAATTCTGTCAGATAAAACCCTAATTCTAGATGTTTGTTTCATATTGATCCTTTTTCATGTTTATTTGATTATTAATTTTAGTACTTAAGGACCGTCAACAAACTCCCCCAAGCTTACCCTTTGCTCGTCCCTGAGCAAATAGCTAAACTCAGACGGATCAGGAGTTGCTTCGATGTTTTCTTTCCTGACAGGCACACATGCTTTTACATAAAAAATTCTTCCAGATTAGAGTGAAGTGTTATGGAGTTTAGTACCTGTACTTAACTCTTAAGTAATCGAAAGACAAAATAGTTAAGTCAAGCACTATCCCTCCTGCCTGTACTTCACCTTTGTTCTAGAGTTTTTCATAAGTTTTCAAAATAAAACTCAGAGTTCCCAGCAATGATTCTCTCAGGTCTCTCTATATGTGGTATTTGTGGATCCTTACCATAATGTCACTTACCTATAGCTAATGGAATATTTAAGTGGAGCTCATAGGAGTGGAAAACAGCTCATACATATGTTGTCTAATCGAGCCATGGATCCAAAGGAACTCAGCATATAATTAAATTAAGATGTGCATGTGTGGTGGAGTAAATGATAGTGATGATGAAAATGCGATAGTGTTAATAAATCTTAGTTCTCATTGCTCTTCATATTGCTATCTCTCCTCCTCTTTGATCTTTGCCTTGGGAGAACATGGGCTTTTTTTTTCAGGTGGGTAGTAGATACCCCTAATTCTACTGTCGGACACTTGTCCATTTTTTCCGCTCAAGTGGGTATCTTTGTACCCCTAATTCTACTTCGGACACTTGTCCATTTTTACCTCTCGTCTCACTCTTTTTCTTTCTTTTCCGAGGTTCCCGGGACTTGCCCCTTTTTATTTCCTCGTATATTTTTGCATAACCCATGCCTCTTCTGCATTGAATCTTTTTAGAGAGAGAGAATAACAATACTTGGGACAGTGAGTGATAATATTTTTAGCAATTTTAATGATTGGTGATGAATGCTGTGGTAGATGTGTGCAAGTGAATATCTTAATTTAACCACATGAAAAGCTCCTAAGGGTCAACACAGCTCGATAACACTCAATGTAAATATAGTAAAAGATGTTATAGCAAGTATGGCTGTGGTAGGTAGTTTGTTACGCTAGGAACTCATCATGTGATTTGTAAGTTTTCAAAGTAAATCTCCAGAACTTAGTGTAGTAGGAACAAGATAAACAGTAGCTCAACTTTATATCATGCCTTTCTCTTACCTAGACTTTAGTGTTATGCTTCCCAAAGATAGTAATTTTAGTTTTAGTAATTCCTGGAAGAACTCTAATATAAAAGCTAGGTACTTGTAAGTAAGCAAACAGAGCAACTGTTCATCATTTCCATCATGCATATTTTTGGTCTTTTTATTTTTTCTAGAGATTAAACTTAGCAGAAAAATAAAGCACACTTATCTATACACTCTATTTATTTTGTTTTCATGTTTATAAAGTCAGTAAATTAAATCAAGAAAATATTTATTTGGTTTTCTAAGTTTTTTTTTCTTTTAAGATAAATTAAATACTAAGACAGAATAGAATAAATAAGAAGAGTAAATAAAAACTTACTTGATAAATTTGGGAGGAACTCCCCCAAGCTAGATGTTGACGTCGGTCTTACCCGATGTTCCAGAACCGCATCATGGTTGTGATGTTGTCGTTCATTGTTGTTGTATCTTGTCTCAATTCTTGTACTGCAGCGGCATGGTCCTGGTTCCATTTTTGTTGCTCTTCTAGGAGTCTTCCATGTTCTGCTTGCGTGTTCTGGATGTCGAGGAGGGTGTTGTCGGTACGAGAGAAGAAAGCACCGGCCTCTTGATAGTAGTCATTCGTGAAGGCGTAGGAGGCGTCGGAGTATCGTCCTGCATCAAATTGAGGCGGAGGTCTGGATCCTGAAGCTCCATATGGATCAGTGGAGTACCTGCCCGTATGAAAAGGCGGGTTTGTCCACTGGTGATCTTGGCTCTCCGGCCATGTCTCCTCTGTTGGCTCTTGTGGTTGCGCATGACGAGCCCATGGGTCTCGAAGGACTCGTGGATTGTAATCACAATAATGCAGGTGCGCTGCTTCTTCTGGTCCAGGGTCAGCTCCATACCAAGTGCGTTCTCGGTGAGTGGTTATCCTTTCAGATGCCACTCGCTGTGGAGTTCTCTGGTTCACTGGTGTTGCTGCAATCTCAATCAAAAAGATTTGCACAGAGTAGAGGCCAAGGTTCGGGTTAGGTAACCGAATCTTGCCTTTATCATCATATAACATATACATTATATTCCCCTCTTTCTTTAACATCCGAGCTTGTCTAAATGTGTCATAGCCATGATAAATTCTTAATTCTTCTATGAAATCCAATGACGAGTTTTCTAGTAAGTGAAGATTAGTGGCTAGACGAGTGATAAGTGAAGTACATCCTACTGGTCCCTGAAGACTAGGTATACTAAACCAATGTGAAACTAATAATGTAACAGGTGAAGTAGGTACTTTACTAATAGCAGCATATAAAAGTTGTAAATCTCCTACTCTTACTTTCCTAATATCATCACGATAGAAAAGATTGTACCCAAGCCATTTGTGAAACATCCTAAGAGTGGGGTGTTCCATGTCACTGGTTCGGGCTTGACTGTAAAAATTATCTCTAGATATTTCTCTCCAAAACTGGTGTCTCTCAAAATTGGGTAAATCGGAGTCAATGTTCAGGATGCATCTTGAAGAGAAACCAAGATGGTCGCTTAGCTCTCTCCAGGATAACATAATTTCCTGTTTAAACATCCGAAAAACAATTCCCCCCTCATAGTATTGTAAGGTGCAAAGAAATTCGAGGGTGAGAAGACGAGAACCCAGCTCAGTTATATTCCAAAAATTTGTCCAACCCATCATCTGAAAAATTAAGTCAAATTCAGTGTCCATACCTGTTTCTCGTAGTAGGATTGGATCGATAGTAGGGGTGTGAATGAAATCTTTGTTCTTCAATTGCTGATAGACTTCCTTCTCTCTTCGGGTCTTCAGTCCTAGGTCTCCTATCTTGAGAAGGACCTTAACTTGCTGACCTGATGAAGATGACGGAGCTTGTGTGGGTGTCGGGTCGACGCTCATCTCTGATGGTTGTGAGGAGTGTCGGGATGAACTCCTTGTACCAATGTTCTTGATAGCCTTCCCTGCATTCTTTACCTTCTTAAACATCCTGCAAACAAAAGTTGGCAAAAACACAACTGGTGGAAAATGTGAGATAAAATGTTAGTGGTCAGCTGTTCGGAGTATCAGTAGTCCAGGGATTAATCGTTCAAGACAAGTTTCTATTTCGGTAGAGCCTCCCCCCTAAACAACTTTTACTTCTGCTTAGACAACGGGATCACCACTTGCTAGGTGATAATCACTCTCTCGAAAGAACTCCAACCTTCCCTTCCACTCTCCTCTTTCTCTCTACTCTCTTCTCTTCACTACAAAAGCTCCTTCTCGGGAAACTGAGATTTGTGTGGTTTTCTGAAGTGTTTGTGTGAACAGAAGGGGAGCTGGAGGTGACCTTTTATAGGCTGAGTAGGGGACAGGGCGGGCGCCCAAGGTAGGTGGGCGGGCGCCCACCCCTGGTGTCAATCCTGGGTGTGCCTCCTCCACTTGCTTCCTTGCTTTGATCTCAGGCAGAATAATATAGTGTTGGTAGTGGTTGGACGGTGGAAAGATGTCAAGTGAGTGGAAACATATTGGTGGATGAAATTATGTGATGGGATGTATGTGAGGTGAAGTGTATGACATGTGGGACCCAAGGAGTGTGGGTCATGCTTCTAGAAGATCAATATAAATAAATATAATACAGGAAAAATCTATGAGAATTGAAACTTAATTAAAATGATAATGGGAAATATTTTTGTGCCTCCACAATAATTAATAAATATGGGTTGTTACATACCACGAATATTATTTATATGGGGCTTTTTGATTATTATAATTATGCTATGAATGTATGACTAATGCAAGAATTAATTATGCAAGAATTTAAATATGAGAAAATTAATAATGCGGATAAATACCGATTTACCTCCCGGTGAAGGTTTGGGATTTTTAGGTCCCCCAAGCTGGACCTCCAAATCTTTTAATCTTCTGAGTTATCTTCCTCCGGAGATGGTGTCTCTAGTGGTTCTTCATGAACTTCCTTCACTGTAGAGTCTCTCTCTGGTCTGGGTTTGAATGTGAAGTGTTCTTCTTGACCGTTTATGTTGAACTTGATTTTTCCTTTCCCGACATCAATGTGGGCATTAGCAGTGCTTAGAAATGGTCTTCCAAGGATGATGGACACTTTCGAGTCAGGACTCATGTCCAGTACTACGAAGTCTACTGGCGCCAGGAAATCTCTGATCTTGACTGGAATGTTCTCGGCGATGCCCAACGGGTGTCGAACCGATTGATCCGCTAGTTGTAGACACATTGATGTTGGTTCTAAGGTTGCATGATCAAGCTTTTTGTAGACTGATGCTGGCATCACACTGACACTTGCTCCGAGATCACAAAGTGCATTGTTGAAGTGTTGGTTTCCAATTGAGCAATCAATAGTGGGGCATCCGGGGTCTTCCTTCTTCTTTGGTGGTTTATTGAGGATGGCCGCACTACATTCTTCTGTCAGCTTGATAACCTCACTGGTGGGCAGTGGTCTCTTCTTGTTAAGAATATCTCTGATGTACTTTGCATATGTAGGTACCTGTATGGCATTGAGCAGAGGTATGTTGACATATAATTTCTGAATGACCTCTACAAACTTACCAAACTGCTCATCCGACTGCAGTCCTCTGTTTCTTCTAGGAAATGGCAAATAGTTGGTGTCGAAAAAATCTTTCCTCATTTCTCCAGTTCTTGGTGGTTGGAGCAGATCTTCTGCTTCAACTGGGCTTTCTTCTTTTATCACTGCTGGTTGCACTGGTGCTGATGATCTTTGTTTCTCTTTTGGGTATGGTGGATCTCTGGTAGCTTTGCCTCCTCTAGTTGTTATATTCTTTACCTGCTCAAGGTTAGTAGCAACAGGCAGTGTAGCAGCTATCTTTATTAATTTAAGCTCTACCCTTTTATTAAGAGTGTTTTTCTCATCAAAGGCAGTTAGTAGAAAAGCCTTTGTTTAACTTCATCATTAATTTTGGTTTGCTGAGCAATTATCTCTTTTAATGAAAGTTGCTTGAAAGTATTACCTGAATTCATACCTTTGCTATTGGGTTGACTTGAAGTTGGTTGATATTTGTATGCTGTCTCAATGGCCCTTTGATCTTCTTTGAACTTGGCCCTCTGGTCAATCCAATGGAGCAAATTTTCCATCTTAGTTGATAATGCTTTTACTTCTTCTGGTATTTCTTCAGTTTGATGACATTGTTGAGCTTTATCTTGGAACCAGCTTTGGTTTTCTACTATCTTATCTAAAAGTATCTCTGCTTTTCTAGTTGTAAGCTCCAAGAATGATCCATTAGCAGATGCATCTCGGCACTCACGAGCCTTCTGGGTTAATCCATGGTAGAAGGTCTACATAGGTAACCATGTAGCCATTCCATGGTGAGGACAATCTGATATGTATCCTTGAAAACGCTCCTATGCTTCTGAAATGGCTTCTGTCTTCTGCTGTTGGAAACTGACAATATTTCCTCTTAAGGCAGTTGTTTTGCCTATAGGGAAAAACTTTGATAGTAAGGCATCTGACAAGTTCGTCCAGTTGTTGATGTTATCTTGATGAGTGTAGAACCACTTCCTCGCTTTTCCTTCTAGTGAGAATGGAAAAAGGCGAAGCAGTATGACGTCTTTGTCAACTCCGTTGATGTGGATTGTGCTTCCAATCTCTAAGAAATTCTGTAAGTGTGCACTGGCATCTTCATGTGCCTTTCCACTGAATTGTGTAGCTTGTACCAAATTGATGAGGCTTGACTTGAGCTCAAACTCAGGTATTCCTTCTTCTACTGCAAATCTTGGACCGGTTGGAATGTTGTCAAGACTTGGAGCAGAGAATTCTTGCAAGGTCTTTTGTGCCATAGCTTCAGCAATTGGTAGCTAGTTTCTTCTTCTCTTGATTGCTTTGGTTCTGATGATGAAGAGTTGAATGCACCCAAAGTCAATCCTGTTATACCCTGTATAAAAATATAAACATAGAAAAACAACAGGGTGAACCTGCCAAAGCAGAGGTGCCTTGTTATGATTTCTCACTTAGTAGCTGTTTTTATGCAATTATTTCTCTATAGTCTAGTCTAAAATTTTATATGAATAACCTTGGTTGATTTTCTGGCTTTCCTTAATATTACCCTTTTGTTCCCTTTTATGACTTATTCCTGAGACTCGTATAATTCCTATAAGTCCCCGGCAACGGCGCCAGAAATGCTTGTTGACACTAGCTAACACCACTTAGATACTAGGTTGTCATCCCTAGCATGGCGCTAGAGTGTACAAAGGTATTTATAAATGTAAAGGCTCTCTAGAAAATAATCTATTCTATCCGCAAGCGCACAGATAAACACCTCATTGTAGCATTTCACCAGGATAAGTATTCCAGGTATCGTTATTTATAATTTTGCTTAGGGGATCTTAAGAAGATGGAATTAAATCAAGGGGCAAAATCTATCAAGGCATGGACTAGAGATAAACTTGCAAGAACATGATTACTAATAAGAAACTCGTCACACAGTCACATACTTTAGCAGGGGGTAAACCATAAAGATAATGATAATAAAGTATAAGTTCATGGGTAGATAGCACAGCGATTAGAAAATAGACTACTCCTCATATATGTAGGTGATGTCGGATTAGCTAGAGAATGGATTCTAAGTTATCTACTAACTACTAAGTCATAATCTACTCTAGTTATCTACAAGATCATATATAGCATAAAAGACTCTTCATTCATGTATAAGGAACATTGATAAAGTAAATCAGAACATCGCATGACTTACTCCACAATACCGGTTCTGCCTGTCCTATCAACGGAGGGTGGACTATATAAGAATCAACGAAGCTGTCACTATCGCGAACTACGACACGACTCGGCCAATAGGATACATTTGCAGATAAATAACATCTAAGCACCACGCTCACATGTGATCTATCACCTAACTCCCTCGCGACAAGAGCTAAGCGCTTTGCAAACTTATACATAAACTCATTATCAATTAGAACTATATCAAATATAGAATTAGAGAAAACTAAGAACATAATAATTAAAGACATAATGCAATTAGAACAATAGAATTAGAGAAAGATATGAATAATACCAATCTTTATTACCGAAGATCCGACTCCAGAGCGTAGTGCTCTACTTCTCTAATTGCTATCTAATCAACCTCTAAACTTGAAGGATTAGGGAGTAGCTAATTCTAATTCTCTGTGGGAGAGAGATCTAAACCCTAACTTTGATGGCTACCTCTGAATAATGATTTCTCCTCCCCTCCTTCAGGGGCCAGGGGGTCTGGTTTTATAGTCCCCTCAAGTAAACGTGAGCCATTGGATCAAACCGACAAAGATTGTATGGTTTAGATTGATCCTTTAGGTCGGTGGAGAGTTGTCCCGAGAGAGAGTCCTGATCCAACTCCTGGCCAGGGCAGGCGCCCAAGGGGGGTGGGCGGCCGCCCAGCTCCCGAGCCCGAATTGCGTCCCGTTCGTTCCCGTGGCTTCTGGATCCTTCAAGATTGAGGAAAATTGCGCCGCACGTAATTATCTCGTTGTAAACATGACATGTGGGCCTTCTCTCCATATTTTCTGATAAACCCCTGCAGAAATAGATAAACACCAAAACTCGTGGAATTCTGTCACATAAAACCCTAATTCTAGATGTTTGTTTCATATTGATCATTTTTCATGTTTATTTGATTATTAATTTTAGTACTTAAGGACCGTCAACAGTATCCTTTTTCTTTTCCTTTTTTTACCACACTCACCTTATCATTTTCACCACACCACATGGATTTCACTCTAAGCATTAATGAGCATGGAATTTATTTCATAGCCACTTCATTTACTCCATGCTCATATGCAACATCTTACCAATCCATTGGTCTCTCCAGCATCACCACATTTGAGATCTCCAACCCCCTCTTCCTTTCTATTTATAAAAACTTTAAAAGGGCGGTTGTCGATGCATATGTCTATAAGAAATATTGCAGATCTCGTTGAGTTGATCTTGATATAGGTCAGCGTTGGAGGGGAAACCACTTCGCCGACATAAATTGATGGTTTCCCAAGGACAAGCTTAGTGTCCTAAAACAAGCACTGATCAGATTGTAACATGAGCTTTTAATTATTTGCAACATTACCTTGTGTGTTGAGCATATAAGGATAATTGTAAAAATTCGTTCGGGTATTCTTGTCACTAACCTTTCTAGGATTGGAGCAAGAAGATCGGATGAATGACAGGCACAAGGTATGTCCAACCAATCATCATACAACATTGAATTAAATTCATCCAAACCTGAATTTTGCAAAATTCAAGCTTGGGGGAGTATTTACATTAAGAACATCCTTTGCCATGTTGTTATGTTGGTTGTCCCTACCTTTAAGACATGCTCAATTTAGTTAAATACTAATCACACTACTTCATCTCCACTTGAGTAGATCTCTATAAATGCTTTCATGCTACCTTTATTTGCTTTAGTATATATCTAGGTTTGGAGTAGTTTCATTTATCTCTTAATTAAGCATGGTGCTTAGTTTAGGAATGATGATCTTACTTCCAAAGGATTTTAAATTAAGCATGATGCTTAGGTTAAAATTCCCTCCTAAATCAAATTAGACATGGTGTCTAGGTTGATTTTGAGCCGATAGTATGCTATAGCAGATATGGGATATTTTGTTGGACTTACTCCTGCAGGAAAACTTTCAATATCGACCTGGGAAGTCCAGAGATAAACTCACATTGGAGACAAAGAGAGAGAGGCATGAAGGTTAACAATTTACACAAGGAAGGCATAGCTCGCAAGAGAAGATCCATGGAGGGTGCTACAAACACGATGCACAACCGCTAAGAAAGGAAAGCTTCCACAAGGTGACACTGTACCATCACTCTTCAAGTAAGGTAACATCTTAAGGTACTTGACTATCACTTTTATAAAGCTTCTCCTTGGTTCTGGCGTTCACATGAATAAAAGAGACAAACATGTATGATTTACAACTTTAGATTAACCAACCCAATCGATTCAACATGTTTAGTCCTTCCACCTTTGTGATCCCACACTCCTAATCAGATGAGCTAAAATGTTGCACACTCAATCTTTGGAAGATATATATAAAAAAACAACATAAATATAGATAGATTATCTTTCCATTAGGTTGAGCGATTTGATCTGACAAATGTTTTAAATGCTACACTCATGATCTTATTATCCATCAACTTTGTCTTGCTCACTATGCTTAAGGTTAGAGAGAACAAATACACTTTTGGTTCTGTTGGTGTTTTCCACCAATAGGGCCCATGCACTTGATCTCTGCCTTGTCTTTATGAGCAGGTACACTTGGAGCAAAATATGAAGGACTTTTACAACTCCCAGACTCCACCAAGTGAAGAACCTAGATCTATGAGCACAAACACACTGGAGATACTGGACACTCAGGCAATCACTGCCCTGAGATGCTTGAGGATGTAACTACTGGAGTAACCCAGTTGTGGAAGTAATTACTGACCTTCTGCCAGTCAAGAGAGACAATCTAGGACGCCCCGTCATCTCGATCTCCATCGGCATGGTGGACTTCCTAGAAGCACTCTGCGACTTTGGCTCCAGCGTCAACATTATGCCCAGAGTACTCTATGAAAAATTCTTTACACATCCTTTATTAGAAACAGCCATGTGTTTGCAGCTTGCAGATCGTACGCTAAGTTTCCCAAAGGGAATATTGAAGAACCTCTGCGTCCGAGTTGGTACCTTGTACGCCCCAGCAGACTTCGTGGTGATAGAGACTGGTACTGATGAGAGGGCACCCATCATCCTAGGGAGGCCATTCCTGAACACCTCGGGAGCTATCATCTACGCTAGTGCTGCTAAGATCAGTTTCTACATCAAGGGGAGGAAGGATTCGTTTTCCTTTAAGAACAAGACTACACAAATCTCAGAGCATTCCCGACATGAACCAAGGAAGAGGACCAACAGGAGGAACAGGAACAAGCAAGTGTGGACCGAGTCAGCTAAGATGGTCACTGCAGTTCAAGGTGGTCAAGATCATCTATTTAAGTCACCGTTCCTGACCAAAAAGGACGACCTAGGCATGCCAAGCATCCAGTGCTCCATTAATGGATACAACTTCCAGAAGACGCTTTGCGACACCGGGTCAGGCTTCAACATAATGGCCGCAGTCACCTATCAACTCCTATTCGGAACCATGCCCCTAAAACCGACATACATTCAGGTCCAGATGGCAGATAAGACATTCCGAAAGGTTATTGACATTGGAGAAGGCGAATTCGATCCACCCATCATCCTTGGAAGACCGTTCCTCAGCACCGTTAAAGCAATCATCTACATTGGAACCAGAGAAGTCCACATGCACTTCCCCTCTGAGAAGGTACGCCACTATTTTACTGACCTTAACTATATAGTTGAAGACTCTAAGCAGGTCAGGACAAGAAGAAGACGATGCAACCGTAACCAGAGGAGGAAAATCATCAAGGACGGATGAGCAGACTACGAAGGAGAAGTGGTAAGGTCTGAAGACATACAACTTGAACAGAACTGTCCTGAGGAGACCGTAGCACCAAGTCAGGTGTGGAGAGAGAGGATAGTTATACATGAAAGAAGGCGCTGCCGGAACCACCGACTACGCCATCCAGCGAATCCCAGGACAACTGAGAAAACGGAGAGTCCCGTTCGAAGGACTTAAAAGCACCGAACGCCTTGCCAAGAGGTAAACTTGGTAGCTATCTTTTTCCTTTTAATTATTTTAAAATAGTTTGCTTAGTTAATCAGGTTCATATCATCTTCAAAAGAAAATAAAAATGTTAAAAATAGTAAGCCCCATGTGAGTATGCTCATGGCATAAAACCCATAAATACATTCACTGTGGTGGCATAAAAACAAAATAAATATATTCCTATCCTATAAAAATGAAAATATAAAAATAAATTTATGATCCTACTAAAGAGAGTAACATTTATTGAGGAGGCTCAACATGATAAAGGCTAGATATTTATGCTGACACTTAACAAGTTCCACAAAGCTTTGTTGTCTATTGGAGCTCCACAGAAGTCAAAGATCAAAGAAGACTAGCAGACGGAGGATATCCTAATCGCTGTCAGAGTGCTGCTGACATTCAAATACACCTCCACCACCTGCTAGCTACATCAGAAGAAATTGCGTCAAAATCCAGCTTGGGGGAGAGCACCCCCATTTATCCAGCTAAGTGTTCTACTCACGTTTATACTTTGCTCTAATAATAAAAAGATGCATAATCATATAAACCCAAATAAAGATTTTGTGCTTATATCTATATCTTTGCTTAGTTTGTTAAATAAATAAATAAATAAAATTTGCTATGAACCCTCATGATAAGCTCTCACATGGAAATGATGAATAGTTGCTCTACCATGTACCTAGTTTTCAAGTTTAAGCTTTCTCTCAAGTTTAGGCATAACTGTTATAATTTAAACCTGCTCTAAACCTGAACTTGTGGGAAGAGTAATTGATCTGAAGTCTAAGTCGTTAACGCATATGCTAAGGGAAGGTTGAGCTGCTGTTTATCTGTTCCTAGAGATGCTAGAATTCTGGAGAATTTTATCTCTGAAAATCTTTAAAATATCGCATGATGAGTTCCTGTATGATGAGAGTTTAAATTCCTACCACAGCCATATATACATGCTTGCTAAACTTTGAGCCACACATTTACTTTTTACTGCTTATGAGCATTGAGTGTGGTCAAGCTGTGTAGACCCTTAGGAGCTTGTCATGTGGTTAAGTCAAGATTCACTTGCACGTTCACTCACACATGCTACTTCTACTCCGGAAGTACCATTCACATATATCCATTTCCATCTCTAGAACCACCCAAAAATATTCTACTCCTAATCCGGGAGAGAATAGCCAAAAATATTTCTGTTTTTCCCCTGTGAAATAAATGCTCAAGTTATCTTGTTACTACCACTTGCTATATTATCTCATGAGATGAGTGCTCTAAAAAAAGAAGAAAAAAAAGAAAAAAAAGTATACGAGGAAATAAAAAGGGGCAAGTGCCCGGAACCTCGAAAGAAAAGAAAAAGTGAGACGAGAGGTAAAAATGGACAAGTGTCCGACAGTAGAATTAGGGGTACAAGATACCCACCTGAGAGAAAACAAAAAGAAAATATAGAGCATCTCATTCTCCTCAAAAAGTTTCAAAAGAGCAAGAAAGGTATGTATCCCCTCAAAAGAGCACAAGTAGAATTAGACTTTCACCATTGTTATCACCATCATCACCATACACCATTCATTCGCTACACATGCACATCTTGATTTGACTTATTGACTTGTTCTTTGGATCCATGGTTTGACTATGCAATAAATGTCTTGTAAGTATGTATTAGCTATCTCCCACCTATGAGCTCCAGATATCAAAAGCCTTATTAGAGTAGGGTGAGAGAGAAGGCAATGTCACTATGCCTTATACCAAAAATACCACATACTTTGAGAGAAGGCATACACCTTTACTGTCTTGGTAAGGATCTAGAAATACCACAAAAGAGAGACTAGAGAGAGTCATACAAGGAATCTCTGAGTTTTATTTGAAAATCTGCAAAAACTCCAGAGCTATAGTTAATCGAAGAACAAGAGACATGGCGCTTGACTAAACCGTTCTATCCTTTAACTGCTGAAGATACAAGTGACGGTTGCAAGCCCCATGGTATAAGAAAAAATGAGTAAGTTTAAATCTTAACAGTTTACCCTAACCCAGAGATGAGATCTTGTTTGAACGCATGTGTATCTTTAAAAGCATGAAACCACTGCAGAAACTCTTGAGTTCATCTTTGCTCAGGGACGAGCAAAGGTTAAGCTTGGGGGAGCTTGTTGACGGTCCTTAATGCTCACATTTAACCATCAACTAATCATAGAAAAGGATCCAAATGCAACCAACACCTAGACTTAGGGTTTTATCTGACAGAATTCCACGAGTTTTGGTGTTTGTCTATTTCTCCAGGGGGTTGTCAGGAAATATGAAAGAAAGGCCCACACGTCGGGTTTACATAGAGATATTAACGTGCCGCGCAATTTTCTACCATCTAGAAGACTCCAGAAGCCACGGAAACGAATGGGAGGCCGATCGGGCCCGGAGGCAGGGTGCCCGCCCAGCTACAGTAACCAATCAGCTTCAACTTCGCGGATCGTGCTCCACCGACCTAAGGGACCAAGGAAAACCGTGCGATTAATGTCAGTTTGATCCAACAGCCCATATTCACTTGAAGGGACTATAAAACCAGACCCCCTGGCCCCTGGAGATCATACCTCTTCTACAGAATCAAAGCTAGGGTTTCAATTCTTCATCCAAGTAGAGAGGATCCCTCTAGTTCTTCTAGTTCTACCTCTAGTTCATCTAGATCTAGTTCTAGTTCATCTAGTTCTAGTTCTAGTTCCTCTAGTTCTATTTTTAGTTAGTTCTAGTTGTAATCTAGAAAATAGGGAGAGAGAAGAGGAGAGCGGAGGAGGAGCCGGATCTGTCGGATCTTCCTCAACATTATACTTTTGCAGCATCTGGTTCGTTCTTCATCGTTCTCCAGGTTCTTCAATTCATAATTCCTGAGTTCTTTAATTACTTTTATTTACATTCAAGTTATTTATTGGATTCCCGCTTGCATCAAGTGCTCTAGTCTTTATAACGCTAGAATAGTAGTTAATAGATTAGACGTGGTGTTTAGTCTTGCGATTACATGGAATTGCACCCAATCCTGCGGATTGTTGTGGTAGCCCTAGGGTAGTGACAGCCCTAACGGTCGACATATTCCACCACGTTCGGATCGGTGTTTGTAGGACCGTAGTCAGACCTTCCTAGCCCCCTTCTAATCTCTTTCTGTGGTTAGTGCTCTGATGTCCCGATATAGATAATCTTGAAGTAATTCTTGATTCTTAGATCAACTAGAGAACTCTCAGGAAATTTCCTCTCTTCCCACCAAAAATAATTATATAGTTATCCTTGGGCGATCTTGATTCTTAATTAGTACACTCACGTTCTCTGTGGAAAATCGATACTCTGGAATACTCCCGGGTGAAGGCTACATCGGTATCCGTGCGCTTGCGGATTTTTCTGTTTGCGTTTAAAATACCCAACAATAGGTTTGGCATTTTTGGCACCGTTATCAGAATTAGAAAACTGTCTACTTTTGGTAGTGATGTTAAGAATACCCAACAAGCATTTTTGGTGCCGTTGCCGGGGAAGGTTGATTACTAATCAGGAATGAATATAGGATTTTGAGTTATCATTCGCATCACTAATATGATTGAACTTATCAATTCTCTCATACAGTTTTACCCCGATATTTTTCTATTTTATCTGATGCAGGGTAATGTATGAATAGCAGACATCTTCCAGGAAATTTTGTTGACAACCCCGAAGTGTTATTTAGAAAAACAAGAGCCAAGCTCAAGAAGAGATCATGAACACTTCAGCAAGAAGCTTCATCCAATCAAGAAGATCACCGGAATTTGTCTTCAGAGTTCAAAGCCATGGCAAACAAATCAATCTGAGAGTTCTCAGCCCCCACTACAGACAACATCCGCACTGGACCTGCTGCAGAGATCGACGGCAACTTTGAGCTCAAGCCTAGACTTATCAACATGGTGCAATCCAACCAGTTCTGTGGGAAGGCACACGAAGATGCTAGTGCTCATCTCCAACACTTCCTGGAGATTTGCAACACATTTACCATATCAGGAGTCCCCAGAGATGCTATACTACTTCGCGTCTTCCCATTCTCACTATTGGGGAGAGCGAAGCAGTGGTTCTATGCTACAAAGGAGAAAAATACTACATGGGCACTCTGCTCCACGAACTTTCTGGCTAAGTTCTTTCCCATGGGCAGGACCAATGCTCTCCGTGGGAAATTTACAAGTTTTCAACAAAACATGATGAATATGTTCTAGAAGCATGGGAGCGCTTCGAAGACTACATCCTAGAATGTCCCCATCATGGAATGGAGAGCTGGCTACTAATGCAGACATTTTATCATGGGCTCGTCAATAGTGCCCGAGAAACCATGGATGCTGCAGCTGGAGGAGCATTCCTATCACTCACTATATCACAAGCCACAGCTCTTGTGGAGAAGATGGCGTCCAACCAAAGCTAGAATGAAGAGAGGACCCAGACACGCAAGAGAGGTGGAGGTATGCATCAGCTCAAGGAGGTAGACATGTTGTCTGCAAAGCTAGACCTGCTCATGAAGAAGCTCGAATATAGACCTGGAGATAAGAAAGAAGTTATGCACATCTACGACACTGGACACTCAGGCAATCACTGCCCTGAGATGCTTGAGGATGTGAACTACATCAACAATAACAACAACAACTACTACAACCGTCCTCAACAAAACCAAGGTTGGAATCAACAGAGGCCTAACTACTCAGGTAACTATCAAGGTAATAATTCTAACAACAATAACAATAATTTTCCACCTCTGAGAGAGTTAGTGTCTAATCAAGGAAAGCTAATGGATAACCTATCTAAGAAATTGGCATCTAATTATAAAATGCTAGAAAATATAAATAATAGAATGGATAATTTCTCTACTGCCATCAAGAATCAAATTAGCTTTAATAAAATGATTGAATCTCAGTTAAATCAAATAGCTGCTGCTGTTCCTACTACTAACCCCGGTATACCATCACAACCGGAAGGATTAGAATCTGCAAATCTTGTAGACATGTTTGATGCAGGTAATTGGAGTAACCCCGTCACTAAAGTTACTATTGACCTTCTGCCGGTCAAGAGAGGCGATCCAGGACGCCCCGTCATCCCGATCTCCATCGGCATGCTGGACGTCCCAGAAGCACTCTGCGACTTTGGCTCTAGTGTCAACATTATACCTAGGGTACTCTATGAAAAATTCTTTACATATCCTTTATTAGAAACAACCATGTGTTTGCAGTTTGCAGATCAGACGATAAGTTTTCCAAAAGGAATATTGAAGAACCTTTGTATCCGAGTTGGTACCTTATATGCCCCAGCAGACTTCGTGGTGATAGAGACCGGTAATGATGAGAGGGCACCCATCATCTTAGGGAGGCCATTCTTAAACACCTCGGGAGTTGTCATCTACGCTAGTGCTGCCAAGATCAGTTTCTACATCAAAGGGAAGAAGGAGACGTTTTCCTTCAAGAACAAGACTACACAAATCCTAGATCAATCCAGATGTGAATCAAGGAAGAGGACCATCAGGAGGAACATGAACAAGCAAGTGTGGACCGAGTCAGCTAAGATGGTCACTGCAGTTCATGGAGGCCAAGATCATCAACTTAAGTCACCATTTTTGACCAAGAAGGACGACCTAGGAATGCCAAGCATCTATTGCTCCATAAATGGATATAACTTCTAGAAGACGACTTGCGACACCGGATCGGGCGTCAACATAATGGCCGCAGTCACCTATCGGCTCTTGTTCGGAACCATGCCCTTAAAACCAACATACATTCAGCTCCAGATGGCAGATCAGATATTTTGAGAGGTCAAAGGAATAGTAACTGATGTCCCTGTCAAAATAGACGATCATTTTGTCTACACAGACTTTCAGGTTATTGACATGGGAGAAGACGAATACGATCCACCCATCATCCTTGGAAGACCGTTCCTTAGCACCGTTAAAGCAATCATCTACATTGGAACCGGAGAAGTCCATATGCACTTCCCCTCAGAGAAGGTACGCCGCTATTTTACTGACCCTAACTATATCGTTGAAGACTCTAAGCAGGTCAGAAAACGACGCAACTGCAACCAGAGGAGGGAAATCATCAAGGACGGATGGGCAGACTACGAAGGAGAAGTTGTAAGGTCAGAAGACATACAGTTTAAACAAAATTATCCAGAGGAGACCGTAGCACCGAGTCAGGTGTGGAAAGAGAAGATAACCATACACGAAGAGGAGGTGCCGCCGGAAGTACCGACTCCGCCACCCAACGAATCCCAGGGCAATTGAGAAAACGGAGAGTCCGGTTCGGAGGACTTAAAAACACTGAACGTCCTGCCAAGAGGTAAACTTGGTAGTTATCCTTTCCCTTTCAATTATTTAAAATAGTTTCCTTAGTTAATCATGTTCATACTATCCTAAAAAGAAAATAAAAATGTTAAAAAAACAGTAAGCCCCATGTGAGTATACGAGTGGCATAAAACCCATAAGTACATTCACTATGGTGGCATAAAAATAAAATAAATATTTCTTTTCTCCTTTATAAAATGAAAATATAAAAAAATAGGGAGTAATATTTATCAAGGAGTCTCAACACGATAAAGGCTAGATATTTATGCTAACACTTAATCAGTTCCACAAAGCTTTGTTGTCTATTTGAGCTCCACAGAATTTAAGAATCGAGAAGACATTCTAATCGCTATCAAGATGCTGCTGACTTTCAAATATACCTCTGCCACCTGCTAGCTACATCAAGAGAAATTACATCAAAATTCAGCTTGGGGGAGAGCACCCCCATTTATCCCGCTAAGTATTTCTATTTATCTTTATACTTATACTATATTAAAATATAGATATAAATAACTATCGAAAACCAAATAAAGATTTTATGCTTATATATATATATCTCTTTTGCTTAGTTTAATAAATAAATAAAGTGGCTATGCTAAACTGAATCTTAATAATAAAACTCTAGCATGGATATGATGAATGGTTGCTCTGCCTAATTTTCAAAATTTAAAGATCTCTCTCAAGTTTAGACATAACTGTTATAATTTAAAGCTTGCTCTAAACCTAAACTTGTGGGAAGAAAACTTGATCTGAAGTCTAAGTTGTTAATGGATACGATATGGGAAGGTTGAGCTGCTGTTTATCTGTTCCTAGAGATGCTAGAATTCTGGAGAATTTTATCTTTGAAAAATCTTTAAAATATTGCATAATGAGTTCCTGTATGATGAGAGTTTAAATTCCTACCACAGCCATATATACATGCTTGCTAGACTTTGAGCCACATATTTACTATTTACTGCTTATGAGCATTGAGTGTGGTCAAGCTGTGTAGACCCTTAGGAGCTTGTCATGTGGTTAAATCAAGATTCACTTGCACGTTCACTTACACATGCTGCATCTACTCCGGAAGTACCATCCACATATATCCACTCATTTCCATCTCTAGAACCACCCAAAAATATTCTACTCCTAATCTGGGAGAGAATAGCCAAAAATATTTCTGTTTTACCCCTGTAAAATAAATGCTCAAGTTATCTTGTTACTACCACTTGCTATATTATCTCAAGAGATGAGTGCTGTAAAAAAAGAGAAAAGAGAAAAAAGAGATACGAGGAAATAAAAAGGAGCAAGTGCCCGGAACCTCGAAAGAAAAGAAAAAGTGAGACGAGAGTTAAAAATGGACAAGTGTCCGACAGTATAATTAGGGGTACAAGATACCCACCTGAGAGAAAAAGAAAAGGAGACCATCTCATTCTCCCCACAAAGTTTCAAAAAGCAAGAAAGGTATGTATCCCCTCAAAGAGCAAAAGTAGAATTAGACTTTCACCATTGTTATCACCATTATCATTACCATACACCATTCATTCGCCACACATGCACATCTTGATTTGACTTATTGACTTGTTACTTTGGATCCATGGTTTGACTATACAATACATGTCTTGTAAGTATGTATATTTTATCTCCCATCTATGAGCTCCAGATATTAAAGCCTTTTTAGAGTAGGGTGAGAGAGAAGGCAATGTCACTATGCCTTATACCACAAATACTACATATTTTGAGAGAAGGCATATACCATCACTGCCTTGGTAAGGATCCAGAAATACCACAAAGGAGAGATTTGAGAGAGTCATACAAGGAATCTCTGCGTTTTATTTGAAAATCTACAAAAAACTCCAAAGCTATAGCTGATCAAGAATAAGAGACATGACACTTGACTAGACTATTCTATCTTTTAACTACTCAAGACAGAAGTGACAGTTACAAGTCCCATGGTGAAAGGTAAAATGAATAAGTTTTAAGTCTTGACAGTTTACCCTAACTCAGAGATGAGACCTTATTTAAAAGCATGTGTACCGTCAACTTTTAAAGGTATTGCAACAACTTCTGATCCATTACTGAGTCTATCCTTGCTCAGGGACGAGCAAGAAGTAAGCTTGGGGGAGTTTGTTGACGGTCCTTAAGTATCAAATTTAATTATCAAATAAACAAAGAAAAGGATCCAAATGAAATCAACATCCAGACTTAGGGTTTTATCTGATAGAATTCCACGAGTTTTGGTGTTTGTCTATTTCTGCAGGGGGTTATCAGGAAATACGGAAGAAAGGCCCACACGTCGGGATTACATAGAGATATCCACGTGCCGCGCAATTATCTTACATCTAGAAGACTCCAGAAGCCACGGGAAGGAAGCGGAGGCCGAACGGGGCCTGGCCCTGGGCGCCCGCCCAGGTGACCAGGGCGCCCGCTCCCCTTGTGAGTCCAATCAGGACACTCTTTCGGGATCGATCTCCACCGACCTAAAGGATCAAGGATAACCGTTCAATCAATGTCGGTTTGATCCAACGGCCCATATTCACTTGAAGGGACTATAAAACCAGACCCCTGGCCCCTGGAGGAGAGAGCCTCTCAACCCTAATTCATTATTCTTCAAGGGAGAAGAAGCCTCTGATCAAGCCTAGAGCCACCACATCAATTAGACATCTAGATTAGCATAGCTACATAGGATGAGAACTAGAAGGAGTCAATCTTCGATTGGTTTCCGGATCTGTCAAGAGGATTCTTGGTAATTCTCTAATTGTTCTTCTAATTGTTCATCTTTGTTCTTCAATATTATGAATATGACTTTGTTCTACTTCAATATATTGCTTATGACTTTGCTCTACTTGTCTATATTCAAGATTATATTGTTCTTAGTCTATCACAGTTATATACTTGGCTTAGTTAGATTGGAATTATATACATGTTTAGGATCGTATAGCGTTTATCCATCAGATCCCTGGGTAAATGATAGATATTGTGTAGGTGTGGTGCTTATACCGTATTTATCTACGATTGTACCCAATATGCCAGATCGCGGGGTAGTTCGTGATAGTGACAGTTTCATTGATTCTTATATAGTCCCCCTCTCGTGTATTGGGCTGGAAGAGCAACATTATTATAGGGGAGTGATTACGATGTTTCTCATTTTCCTTGCTAATATCACTATGCATGGGCGTAGTCTTGTCTCGCAATGATTGCTAAGTATACTTGCACTAACTATGATATGTCAGACTATATAGTTGAGAATAACTTAGGAAATATTCTTGTAGTTCGTTCTAATACCATGCTAATGACTTGCTAGAATATCTAATTGAGGTGCTTATCATATTTATATGTGGCTAAGTTATGCTGATCAGATTAATTATCTTTGTCACCATTCATTACTTCATATATCTTTTATGTGACACTTACCCCTGTATGAAAGAGTTAGATAAATGTTCTCAATTATACATGCAATGATAGATACTCAATCTCATATTCTATTCTATAATCAACATTGATGATTGCTAATCCCTTCCCAGTGGTAAAAATATAAATAATGATACCTGGAATACTTCTCGGTTAAAATGCTACATCTGTATTAATCTGTGCGTTTGCAGATCCCATTCATTATTTATTTAGAAGAGCAATTGCATATTTCAATACCGCGTCTCTCATGTCATGCTGGGGATGACAACTTGGCTTAAGTGGTATGAGGGATAGGTTTGGCATTTTTGGCACCGTTATCAGAATTAGAAATCTGTCTACTTTTGGTAGTGATGTTAAGAATACCCAACAGGGTCCATTTCCCCCATCAAAGAAGTGTGAGTACATCTTGGTGGCAGTTGACTATGTCTCCAAGTGGGTAGAGGCACTACCTTGCAAACATGCCGATAACATCAGTTCAAAGAGGATGTTTGAAGAAATTATATTTCCAAGATTTGGAGTCCCCAGAGTAGTGATAAGTGATGGAGGAGCACACTTCATCGACGAACGCTTCAAGCAATATCTATCAAAACATGGAATCTGTCACAACGTCGCTACCCCCTATCATCCTCAGACAAGTGGCCAAGCAGAGACTTCCAACAAGCAAATCAAGAATATTCTTCAGAAGACAGTGAATGAAATGGGAACGTCATGGAAAGACAAGTTACCCGATGCACTCTGGGCATACCGGACAGCATACAAGACCCCAATTGGAATGTCCCCATACCAATTGGTGTACGGGAAGACTTGCCACCTACCTGTTGAACTAGAGTTCAAAGCACACTGGGCCATAAGGAGATGGAATATGGACCTAGATGTTGCTGGAGATCATAGAAGAATGCAACTATCAGAATTGGAAGAATGGCGAGAGAAAGCATATCACAATTCGAAGATCTACAAAGAAAGAGTCAAAAGGTGGCATGACAAGAGAATCAAGAAGAAGGAGTTCGCACCCGGAGATAAGGTATTACTTTTTAATTCCAGGGTGAAGCTTTCGGGCATGGAAAACTCCGGAGCAAATGGGAAGGACCATTCAAGGTGATCAATTCATCATCCCATGGAGCTATCACACTTCAAAATGACGAAGGTACGTTATTCAAGGTAAATGGTCAACGTCTTAAATTATTTTTAGAGCCCAATAAAGAATTAGAAGAAAGTCCATTTTTACCTTCCCATGGAGAGTTAGAGCCCGACACTTTTAATCTGATGTTTTTGGGTCATACATATATTTTCCTAAAAAGTTTTGCATCTAGAAACACGCTCGAGGAAGCGGGCCCACAGAGGAGCCAGAGAGAGGGCGGGCGCCCTGATCAGGTGGGCGGGCGCCCAGCTCCTGACCCCTCTTGGTCCCGATTTCCTCTGTTATGGAAAACACACTTATGGTAATCCGAATAATCCCTCAGATGGAAAGTTTCGCACGCACATCGACGGGAGCAACCCGAACAACCCCTAGAGGCACTTTTTGACCCCTATATAAACAGACCCCTGACATCAGTTTTCGAACACCAATCCGCCCAAGCCTTCTCTTCTTCTTCAATTAGAGCTTGTTTAGTCCCTCGCTGCTCCAATGGCCGAGAAGTTCCACCATGATTGGGAAGTCGTCCTCTTCAACCTCAACATGGAGCCTGAAGAAGACCCCGACGCCCGTGCTCTCGTCCCGGCCAACACAGAGCGACAGCTAGAAGCCATGCCATTACGCCAGCGCAGCTCCACCCAATCCTACCATGCTCAACCAGTTCTCACCGCACCGCCACAACCCCTACTTCTCAAGGGATCATCATCCAAGACGAACCCCTTCCACCTAGACCCAATGAGAGGGTCGTTGGAGTCAAGACCAACCGGAGCGGTGAGATCAGCAGCATTCGCTACACTACGAGGAGGAGAGACCTTACTTTGAAGGGATTAGAGCAGCCAAAGTCTGTTTCATCCCTCCAAAGGCAGCCCCGAAGCACGCTCTCAATGCTTTTGAGACACCTCCCAAGCGTCACAAGACTATAGTAGATATTGATGAGGACGTTCGCAGGCTAGACAGAGTCATCATAGACCTACAGTCCTCGGTTAACTCCATCACTAGGCAGCTCTCTAACCACAACACCGTTATACTAGGCCTTAGGCATGATCTTGCTAGTGCCAATAAGAAGATCAAGGAATTAGAACGCCGCAAAGTTATCTAGATTAGATCTTGAGGCAATGCATCTTAGTTATCTATCTTTAAATTCAGTTTAGATTTACTATTATCATCAGTTTGCTACTATTATCGTCAGTTTACTACTAGTTATTTGTAATAAATGCCTCAAGATCAACAAAGAGTATTATTATTATGATTATGTCTTGTGTGTCTCTACTTTATTTTTGTGCAAGAAAGCAGAAAACAAGTATAGGGGAGATCCCTCGACATGCCAAACACACTTCGACTACACCACTCCACGATTCAGGTACACACTCTGCACACTTACTTTACACATACACATATGTATCTTGGATTATGCAGAATACTGTTTTTGACATGATAAATTAAAAAGATTAAAATGTTTCTAATCATGATTAATCTCACTCTGTGATATTTCCTGAAACATGCAATTATTGAAAAATCATTTTAAAAACCTTGTGTTACTTAAGTCAATATGGAATGTGAGATGGTAGAGTATGAGTCTTATTCTTGATATCATTGTTGCTTGGAGAATTTATTTCAAAATCTTCAAAATTCTAGCTACCATCCTCAGTGTTTTATATGCCTGATAAAACTGAAAATATTAATTATGATTATAAAAGCTATCTACTCTGTATTGAGTTTGTTCAAAATGAGTTAGACCCTTGTTGAGAGATTTATCATGCTCCTCAGATCAAGACATTTATTCAGAAAGATTCACTCTTCCGAAGTATTATTGCATTAGAGGCATGGGCTATGCAAAAATAAAGATATTTCGAGGAAGTAAAAAGGAGCAAGTGCTCGATAACCTTGCAGAAAAAATGGACAAGTGTCCGGCAGTAGAATTAGGGGTACCTCGGTATCCACTTAAAAAAAGAGAAAAAGAAAGAAAATGATAGCCCATGGTCCCTCTAATAAAGCAATATGCCAGCAAGAGTTGACAAGTTTTTAATTTCCAAAGTCTTTGATCTAAGAGTATGACATTCTTCTACTCGGATCCCATTTTGATCAGGCAATAAATACAAAGTAAGTATGCTTGAGAATTTTTGCAAATTAAAATAGTCTCAGTGTGATATATAAAAAGATAATGAGTGATCTGAGAACCTATGACGATAAAGGTATGCTGAATTTCTTTTCAAAAATCTACAAAAACTCCAAGGGAAAGATTGAGAAGAAAGGATCTCTACTCTTAACCATATACTTCCCTGACTATAGTACACAGTGGATTTTAATACCCTGCAGGTATGAAGAGAATGTTTTAAAATGTTTTACCCCAGATATTGTTCTTAACCATCCCTTTCTCGAGGACAAGTAAAAGCCTAAGTATGGGGGTATTTGTTGACGGTTCTTAAGTATCAGTTTTAATTATCAAATAAACAAGAGAAAGAACCAATATGCAAACAACACCTAGAATTAGGGTTTGATCTGACAGAATTCCACGAGTTTTGTTGTTTATCTATTTCTGCAAGGGGTTATCAGGAAATAAGGAAGAAAGGCCCACATGTCGGGATTACATAGAGATATCAACGCACCGCGCAATTTTCTACCGTCTAGAAGGCTCCAGAAGCCACGGGAACAAAGCGGAGGCCGAAAGTGGCCTGGCCCAGGGCACCCGCCTTGAGGACCAGGGCGCCCGCCCCCTCCTGGATTCCAATCAGAACTCTTTTCGCGGACGACGCTCCACCGACCTAAAGGATCAAGGATAACCGTCCAATCAATGTCGGGTTGATCCAATGGCTCACGTTCACCTAAGGGGACTTTAAGGAGACAAGTTCATCATAGAGTTGAGAGGAGCCCTCGAAGGAATACCTCTCCTCTAAATAAAATTTCTTTTAGGCTTAGCATCCAATGTGAGCACAAATAGATCTTCTAGTTTCTACTAGATTGAGAGAGATAGAGTGGAGGTGTAGATCGGAGGAAGCCCGGCCTGTCGGTGTCTACTCCGAGGTTGTACCTGTGGGATCAAGTTCTCCTAACCCGAAGCTTGCTCCTAGGATTCTTCAGTATTTCGACTTCTAAATTCTAGTAAGTTCTTGTTTTATTGTTCTTTGGTTTATGAGTTTACTTTAATCTCTTCGCGTAGAGTTTAGAGTAATCATCTCTAGCGTAGACATGGTGTTTGGGCTAGGATACTCATAGATATTCCCTGACTAGCTAGACTGTGGTAGTAGCGAGGAATGTGACATTTCCGAGTTACCTTTGCAGACCATATCTCGTTAGCAGGAAGGATAGGGTTTATTGGTGCGGGTTGAACATCCTCTCTGGTGTCTAGATTCTGTTAGCCTCCCCAGTAGAACAGTAGATCATCCTTACCAAGGTTAGAAGGAGATTACGGTTGTAGTCTTCTCTATTTATCACTCACATCGAGAAACATTCTTTGTAGCCTAAAGGTTAGTAGTAATAGACTGGGTTAGTCAGATGCACTTTTTCTCCTAGTGGTAAAAAAATAAATATGATACTCTAGATAACCTCACAGGTGAAGTGCTCACCGATATCCGTGCGCTTGCGGATCAATTCCTTATTGGGTTCCCAAATATCAACAGCGGGCGCCCAAGGGGGGATGGCGGGCGCCCTGCCCCTAGGCCTGCTCGGCCTCCCGTTCGTTCCCGTGGCTTCTGGAGTCTTCTAGATGATAGAAAATTGGCGCACACGTTAATATCTCTATGTAAACCCGACGTGTGGGCCTTTCCTCCATATTTCATGATAACCCCCTGCAGAAATAGACAAACACCAAAACTCGTGGAATTCTGTTGGATAAAACCCTAAGTCTAGGTGTCGGTTGCATTTGGATCCTTTTCCATGATTAGTTGACGGTTAAATGTGAGCATTAAGGACCGTCAACAAGCTCCCCCAAGCTTAATCTTTGCTCGTCCCTGAGCAAGGATGGACTCAACAGTTTCTATAGTGGTTTCATGCCTTAAAGGTACACATGCGTTCAAACAAGATCTCATCTCTGGGTTAGGGTAAACTGTTAAGATTTAAACTTACTCATTTTTCCTTCCACCAAGGGGCTTGCAACTGTCACTTGTGTCTTGAGCAGTTAAAAGATAGAACGGTCTAGTCAAGCGCCATGTCTCTTTTTCTTCGATTAACTATAGCTCTGGAGTTTTTGCAGATTTTCAAATAAAACTCAGAGATTCTTTATATGACTCTCTCTAGTCTCTCTTTTGTGGTATTTCCGGATCCTTACCAAGGTAGTAATGGTGTATGCCTTCTCTCAAAGTATGTGGTATTTTTGGTATGAGGCATAGTGGCATTGCCTTCTCTCTCACCCTACTCTAATAAGATTTTGATATCTGGAGCTCATAGGTGGGAGACAGCTAATACATACTTACAAGACATTTATTGCATAGTCAAACCATGGATCTAGAAGAACAAGTCAATAAGTCAAATCAAGATGTGCATGTGTGGCGAATGAATGGTGATAATGGTGAAAGTCTAATTCTACTTTTGCTCTTTTGAGGGGGCACATACTTTCCTTGCATTTGAGGCTTTTGAGGGGAATGAGATACTCTATATTTTATTTTTCTTTTCTCTCAGGTGGGTATCTTGTACCCCTAATTCTACTGTCGGACACTTGTCCATTTTTACCTCTCGTCTCACTTTTTCTTTTTTTTCGAGGTTTCGGCCACTTGCCCCTTTTTATTTCCTCGTATTCACCTTTTTTTCAGAGCACTCACCCTCCTGGAATAATGTAGCAAGTGGTAGTAACCAAAATATCTCGAGCATTTATTTCGCAGGGAATAACTGGGATAGGATAATGTTTTTAGCTATTCTCTCCTATTTAGGAGTAGAATAATTTTGGGTGAATCTGGATATGGAAATGAGTGGATGTATGTGGATACATACTTCCAGAGTAGAAACAACATGTATGAGTGAACGTGCAAGTGAATCTTGATTTTAACCGCATGACAAGCTCCTAAGGGTCTACATAGCTTGACCACACTCAATGCTCATAAGCAGTAAAAAGTAAATGTATGGTTCATAGTCTAATAAGCATGTATATATGGCTGTGGTTGGATTTTAAACTCTCATCATACAGGAACTCATCCTGGAACATTTTAAAGATTTTCAGAGATAAAATTCTCTAGAATTCTAGCATCTCTAGGAACAGATAAACAGCAGCTCAACCTTCCCATATTGTATCCGTTAATGACTTAGACTTTATATCAAGTACCCTTCCCACAAGTTCAGGTTTAGAGCAAATCTTAATTAATAACAGTCATGCCTAAACTTGAGAGGGATTTCAATTTTGAGAACTAGTCATGGTAGAGCAACTATTCATCATTTCCATGTGAGAGCTTATCATGAGGGTTCATAGCAAACTTTATTTATTTATTTATTTATTTAGCAAACTAAGCAAAGATATATATATAAGCACAAAATCTTTATTTGGGTTTTTATGATTATGCATCTTTTTATTATTTGAGTAAAGTATAAACGTGAGTAGAACACTTAGCTGGATAAATGGGGGTGCTCTCCCCCAAGTTGGATTTTGACGTAATTTCTTCTGATGTAGCTAGCAGATGGCGAAGGTGTATTTGAATGTCGGCAGCACCCTGACAGCGATTAGGATGTCCTCCGTCTGCTTAGTCTTCTTTGATCCTTGAATTCTGTGGAGCTCAAATAGACAACAAAGCTTTGTGGAACTGGTTAAGTGTTAGCATAAAATCTCTTAGCCGTTATCATGTTGAGCTTCCTCTAATAAATATTACTCTCTTTGATAGGATCGTAAATTTATTTTTATCTTTTCATTTTTATAGGATAGGAATATATTTATTTTATTTTTACGCCACCACAGTGAATGTACTTATGGGTTTTATGGCATGAGCATACTCACATGGGGCTTACTATTTTTAAAATTTTTATTTTCTTTTCAAGATAGCATGATTATCTAACAAGCCATTTAAGGAAAGTAAATAATTTAAGGGAAAAAGGGAATGTTGAAAGGATAAATATGGATAACTACTGATTTTACCTTTCGGCGAGGGTTCAATGTTTTAAGTCTTCTGAACAAGACTTCTCACTGTGTTCATTGTTTAGGTGCGTCATTTGATTCAGGTGTGGACCTTGATGTCTACATCTCTTGATACGGTGTTACCCATGTTCTTCTTTTGCCCAGCAGTTCGAAGTGTGGCGTTGGCAGCATCCTGCTCAGTGTGTTTGTGCTTGTAGATCTAGGTTCTTCACTTGGTGAAGTCTGGGAGTTGTAAAACTCCTCCATATTTTGCTCGAAGTGTACCTGCTCATAGAGACAAGGCAGAGATCAAGTGCATGTGCCCTGTTGGTGGAAAACACCAACAGAACCAAAAGTGTCTTTGTTCTTCTCTAACCTTAAGCATAGTGAGCAAGACAAAGTTGATGGATAATAAGATCATGAGTGTAGCATTTAAAGCATTTGTCAGATCAGATCGCTCAACCTAATGGAAAGATAATCTATCTATACTTATGTTTTTTATATATCTTCCAAAGATTGCATGTGCAACATTTTAGCTCATATGATTAGGAGTGTGATCACAAAGGTGGAAGGACTAAACATATTGAATCGATTGGGTTGGTTAATCTAGAGTTGTAAATCATACATATTTGTCTCTTTTATTCATGTGAACGCCGGAACCAATGGAGAAGCTTATAAAAGTGATAGTCAAGTACCTTAAGATGTTACCTTACTTGTAGAGTGATGGTACAGTATCACCTTGTGGAAGCTTTCCTTTCTTAGCGGTTGTGCATCGTGTTTGTGGCACCCTCCATGGATCATCTCTTGTGAGCTATGCCTTCCTTGTGTAAATTGTTAACCTTCATGTGTCTCTCTCTTTGTCTCCAATGTGTGTTTATCTCAGGACTTCCCAGGTCGATATTGAAAGTTTTCCTGCAGGGGTTAGTCCAACAAAATATCCCATATCTACTATAGCATACTATCGGCTCAAAAATCAACCTAGACACCATGTCTAATTTGATTTAGGAGGGCATTTTAACCTAAGCACCATGCTTAATTTAAAATCCGTTGGAAGTAAGATCATCATTCCTAAACTAAGCAACATGCTTAATTAAGAGATAAATGAAACTACTCCAAACCTAGACATATACTAAAGCAAATAAAGGTAGCATGAGAGCATTTATAGAGATCTACTCAAGTGGAGATGAAGTGGTGTGATTAGTATTTAACAAATTGAGCATGTCTCAAAGGTAGGGACAACCAACATAGCAACATGGCAAAGGATGTTTTTATGTAAAGTACTCCCCCAAGCTTGAATTTTACAAAATTCAAGTTTGGATGAATTTAATTCAATGTTGTATGATGATTGGTTGGACATACCTTGTGCTTGTCATTCATCCAATCTTCTTGCTCCAATCCTAGAAAGGTTAGTGACAAGAATACCCGAAGGAATTTTTTTTACAATTATCCTTATATGCTCAATACACGAGGTAATGTTGCAAATAATTAAAAGCTCATGTTACGATCTGATCAGTGCTTATTTTAGGACACTAAGCTTGTCCTTGGGAAACCATCAATTTATGTCGGTGAAGTGGTTTCCCCTCCAACGCTGACCTATATCAACTCAACAAGATCTGCAAAATTTGTTATAGACATATGCATCGACAACCGCCCTTTTAAAGTTTTTATAAATAAAAAGGAAGAGGGGGTTGGAGATCTCAAATGTGGTGATGTTGGAGAGACCAATAGATTGGGAATTTGTTGCATATGAGTATGGAGTAAACGAAGTGGCTATGAAATAAATTCCATGCTCATTAATGTTTGGAGTGAAATCCATGTGGTATGGTGAAAATGGTAAGGTGAGTGTGGTAAAAAAAGAAAAGAAAAAGGATATACAGATGACTTGGTTCGAAACTAGCACAGCTACCGTTCCCCAGCAATGGCGCCAGAAAGCTTGTTGGGTATTTTAAACGCAAACAGAAAAATCCGCAAGCACATGGATACCGATGTAGCTTTCACCCAGGAGTATTCCAGTGTATCGATTTTCCACAGGGAACGTGAGTGTACTAATTAGGATTCAAGATCGCCCAAGGATAACTATACAATTATTTTTGGTGGGAAGAGAGGAAGTTTCCTGAGAGTTCTCTAGTTGATCTAAGAATTAAGAATTACTTCAAAGATTATTTATTTCGGGACATCAGAACACTAACCACAGAAAGAGATGAGAAGGGGGCTAGGAAGCTCTGACTATGGTCCTACAAACACCGATCCGAACAAGGTGGAATACGTCGACCGTTAGGGCTGTCACTACCCTAGGGTTACCACAACAATCCACATGATTGGGTTCAAATCCAGGTAATTGCAAGACTAAGCACCACGTCTAATCTATTAATTACTACTCTAGCGTTGCAGAGACTAGAGCACTTGATGCAAGCGGGAATCCAATAAATAACTTGAATGTAAATAAAAGTAATTAAAGAACTCAGGATTATGAATTGAAGAACTTGGAGAACGATGAAGAACGAACCAGTTGTTGCAAAAGTACAATGTTGAGGAAGATCCGACAGATCCGGCTCCTCCTCCGCTCTCCTCTTCTCTCTCCCTATTTTCTAGATTACAACTAGAACTAACTAGAACTAGAACTAGATGAACTAGAACTAGAACTAGAAGAACTAGAGGGATCCTCTCTACTTGGATGAATAATTGAAACCCTAGCTTTGATTCTATAGAAGAGATATGTCCTCCAGGGGCTAGGGGCCTGCTTATATAGCACCTCCAAATGAATGTGGGCCGTCGGATCAAACCGACCTTAATCGCACGGTTTTCCTTGATCCTCAAAGGCGGTGGAGCATAATCTGCGAGACTTAGCCTGATTGGCTACTCAGCTAGGGCGGGCGCCCAAGGGGGACGGCGGCCGCCCTGCCCCCGGGGCCGCTCGGCCTCCCGTTCGTTCCTATGGCTTCTGGAGTCTTCTAGATGATAGAAAATTGGCGTACACGTTAATATCTCTATGTAAACCCGACGTGTGGGCCTTTCCTCCATATTTCCTGATAACCCCTGTAAAAATAGACAAACACCAAAACTCGTGGAATTCTGTCAGATAAAACCCTAAGTCTAGGTGTCGGTTGCACTTGGATCCTTTTCCATGATTAGTTGACGGTTAAATGTGAGCATTAAGGACCGTCAACAGAAAGCACACTCTGATCCAAAGGCTGAGAATTACTTCTAGGAGGTTGCCTTGGATCATGCCTACGTGGCACCTTGAGGAGGTGGCATAGGGGGATCGGCCGATCCCCTTTGTGTGCCCATCTTGGTTGCTTTTTGTGCCATTTCATGGTACCTGCAAATCACAAGCTAAGAGTACAAAGTGGAACTAGTTATTGATAAAATGTGTTCATGAATGTTTAATCTTCCTTGAAACCATGGCCTGTTGACGGTGTTTTGGATGTGCATTTTTATGTTATAATTACCGTCAACAAGATCCCCCAAGCTTAACCTTTGCTTGTCTCAAGCAAATAATTAGGACTTGGCCTCGGTGAATTAGGTAAAGTTACTATGCTAACATTTCAAAAGTACCAGGTGCACAACAAAGTTCTTCTCCTTGAATGAAAAATTTAGCTAAGTAAAACTCATCCATATTACCCTAGTACTCTATGGGGCTTATGGCATTTTCCTTTGTCTTGAGTGGTTGGATAGAATAGTTAGACCAGAGCACTATTTTTCTTGATCTTTAGCAAGTTTCACACCGGAGGTTTTGTGATGTTTTCAAAAGAATTCTAAAGTGTTCCTCAAATGGTTCTCTCAAGTCGCTGAATGGTGTATGATTCCTCACCAAAGCATATAATAAGTTGCCTTCAAAGTTTCATTAGGATTATGTGGAGCTTAAGGTATGGATGAAAGAGATGGCATACTTACTTTGCAAATGTTGCACAGTCAAAACATGGATCCTTGTAGAGAAGTGTCATACTCGCAGATCAAGATGTGCAAGTGTAAGGAATGGAGTGGATGGTGGATAGTATATGTGGAATGGATGGTGGATAGGTTGCTCCTCTAATTGATGACTTCTCTTTTTCTACTGAGGCACGGCTAGAGTCTAATTGCTTCCTTTCTTTCCCCTTTATTTTTGAGAGAGAGAGGGTATCTCTGATAACTTGAAAGGAACTAATACTTATTCATGCTAGCCTTTAACTATACCTCATATACCAAGTGCTAATCTTAGAGAGAATGAAATGTTTGACTTTTAAAGCATGGAGCAACCCATATGGTGGAGATGGTGTGAATGCGCACTTCCAAAGTAGAAGTGGCAGAGGGATATGTATGAATGGAGTTGCGTACTCCCAGAGTGGAAGCAGCATGGTGGTGTGGTGTATGGGTAAACGCGTACTTCCAAGATGGAGGTAGCAATGAGTTTGTGGCTGGTTGATTCTTGATCTTAGGAGCATGATAAATCTCTAAACAAGGGTCACAAGCCTTGACCACACTCAACACAAAGCAAATAACATATGTAGTAGGTTTGCAACATTGTAAAGTATATTTGGCTCTAGTAGAAATTTTATAACCATTGAGGAACAAATTAGTTTTTGGTCATTTTTAGAAATAAATCTCTGGTACTCAACAAGCTTAGAGCAATATTATAGCAGCTCCTATCATACTATCTCGTATCCCTCAAGGACTTAGATGCAGTTATTAGCACTCACAACACACAAAGTTTCACGTTCATGATGGTCTAGTGAAGCTAAATAATTCATACTTGGAGAAGCACTAAGTTGTAAACTAGGCATTAGAGAAATATTAACAAAGCAACTACTCATCATTTCTAGAAGAAAGATAACCATCCACGAACATGAAGTAAGGGAAATAAGCAAGCTAAATATTTTTGGTCTTTTTAAATTTAAGATGCAGCAAATAAATGCAGAAAATAAAAGAGTGGATAGCAAGATACTCATCTGAGTGGGAGAGAGGATCTCCCCCAAGCTGGCTCTTGGCTCACTGTGGTGGATAGAAGTGGTGGAACCAATCACACTACTACAGAATGAGGCATTGGTCAATGCCCAAAATGGCCAAAAACCTCAGCCTTTTTGCGGCCCGAGGTTAAAGACCCCTTTAACACCGGTTCGTAACACGAACCGGTGCTAAAGGGTCCTGCCCAATGGCTACTGACAGGTGCTGTCGGGGCAGAGACCCTTTAGCACCGGTTCATGTTACCAACCGGTGCTAAAGGGTCCCCTTTAGCACCGGCCAGCGCCACGGGCCGAGGCAAAGCCTTTAGCACTGGTTTGTGTTACAAACCGGTGCTAAAGGGCTACCCTTTAGCACTGGTTTTGTTTATGAACTGGTTCTAAAGGTCCGGTTTATAGGCCAGATCACTCCTCCTCTCTGCCCATTTGAAACCGAGAGCACCATTCACCATTGTTGTTCTTGGAGCTTCTTCTTCCTCATTTGTTCTTCGTCTCCGACGCCCATTGTTGATCTTCTTCGACTCCGTCATCGTTTCTTCGTGTTTGGAGGTGACTAACTTTTGTCTTTCTTGTCTTTTTCATGTTGTTTTTGGCTTGTGATGTTCCCATTATTTTTAGCTCAAATCCACATTGTTATTTTGAATCATTCACATGAATTAGTATCCATATATATATATCATATTTCATGGTTGACCTAGTATTAATGTAGTTTGCAAGAATGAATTATAGTATATTTTTATGATCTTAGAAAGTAGGATAGTTCAAATTAATTGGTTTGTTAATATCACTTGATTTATTTTTATTACTACATATAATGTCCATTGTATCATACATGTTTACTAGTAAATGTGGAATTTATAATTGTTTAAAAATTGAGTATGGATAGTAGATGGCAACCGTGACCGGGTCTTCGGTCTCTCAACGGGTTCAAAAGCGATACCGTCCGGAACTCCCTCTCATTACTTGTGGCAAGTGTGGGCAGAAGATTTCGATGGAGTACAAAGTGTCGAAAGAGGGAGTAAACAAGGGTCGTATATTCTACAAGTGTCCAGATCATAATGTGAGTTATTTCCAGACATTTGCTTATATATGTGCATATTTTTTTAAATGATATTAATTAAACTTTTGATTCTCTCTTTTAATTTCAGTGGGACGGTACCGGCGGATGTACAGGTTGGTACTGGGAGGAAGAATACATTGAACACATTAAGAAATCTTTTGCACAGGTGGTTGAGGCTGAAGGTGGTGAGGCAGTGAGCCGACGAAAGGAGTTCAATGATGTTGATCAAGCGAATGATCTATCTATTATAGTTGGGATCGGACGCGAACTAATTATGTTGCTTAAGTGCATTTTAGTTTTGGTTTTTTTAGTGCTAGTTGCGATTGTATTTGTTGTAGCCAAGCTTTCCTAAATTAATCAACTATGTATCTTAGACATGTTGTGCAATAAGATGAGAAACTATATTTGTGCATGGTTTTCATAATATATATGTTATATTTAATGCAGATGGTAACACGTAATTGGATGTATAATGCCGATCGGCGCTCCGAAGAGTTCATTAATGGTGTGCACTATTTCTTAAGTGTGGCCGAGTCAAATAAGAGGGACGGTTTCATGTGCTGTCCATGTGCCGTGTGCAAGAATTTGACGGAATATTCTAACTCAAGAACTCTTCATTCACACTTATTAATGTCTGGTTTCGTACCAAATTATATTTGTTGGACCAAACATGGAGAAAGCGGGATTATAATGGATGAAGGTGAAGAAGAAGAAGAAGAAGAATTGGACCATGCCAATATTATTGCTCAGTACGGTGGCTTCAATGATGTTGCAATGGGGGGAGATAATGAAGAAGAGGTGGCGGCAGAAGATGATCGGGGCGATGATGCTTTTGGTGATGCCATCCGTGATGCACAAAGAGAATGTGAAAGTGATAAAGAGAAAGCCAAGTTCGAGCGCATGCTAGAGGACCATAAGAAATCGCTATATCCCACCGCTGAAGAGGGGCAAAAAAAGTTGGGTACCACACTAGAATTGCTGCAATGTGCGTCTAGCCACCGTAAAGCTACTCTGCAGAATTTCTACCTCCACACGTACGTCTAGCCACCGTAAAGCTATGTGCATTTCTCAATGCAATTTCTCAGAAGGCAATCAATCCAGAGCAACTAGCTACTCTGCAGAATGATGTCGTTCAATGTCTCGTCAGCTTTGAGTTGGTGTTCCCTCCATCCTTCTTCGATATCATGACACACCTCCTAGTTCATCTGGTCAAAGAGATTCGTATTCTCGGTCCTGTGTTCCTACACAACATGTTCCCCTTCGAGAGATTCATGGGTGTCCTAAAGAAATATGTCCATAGTCGTTCCCGGCCAGAAGGAAGCATTGCCAAGGGCTACGGAACAAAGGAGGTCAAAGAGTTCTGTGTTGACTTTATTCCAGACCTTGACCCAATTGGCATTCCTGAATCTCGACACGAGGGCAGACTCAGCGGAAAGGGAACACTTGGGAAGAAAACATATATTGGTACGGGAGACGATTACTTCAATAAAGCACACTACACAGTTCTCCAGAACTCCTCATTGGTGGAACCATATGTTGAGGTACACAAAGATTTCCTACGGTCCCAGTGGCCCGGGAAGAATGAAGCTTGGATAATGCGTCAGCACATGGAAACTTTTGGCGATTGGTTGCGCAAAAAATGTCAAGGTGATGAAAACATTGATGAGCAGCTTTATTTGTTGGCCAGGCAACCATCATGGCATGTCCTCACATACAAAGGGTACGAGATAAATGGTAACACATTTTACACAGTTGGCCAAGATAAAAGGAGCACCAACCAAAATAGTGGTGTACGCGTGGATGCCACGGATCCAAATGGGAACAGACAAACATATTATGGACGCATAGAAGACATATGGGAACTAGTCTATGCAGCTAATTTTAAAGTTCCTTTGTTCCGGTGCCAATGGGTGAAAATGACCGGAGGTGGGGTAACAGTCGATAAGGAGTATGGGATGACAACCGTGGACCTTAACAATAGTGGGTTCAAAGACGAACCATTCGTCCTTGCTGCAGACGTGAGTCAGGTGTTCTATGTCAAAGATATGTCTACGAAACAAAAGAGAGGAAAAAATGATGACCACTCAATCATCAATGATCCAAAGCGCCACATTGTCCTTTCTGGTAAAAGAAACATTGTCGGAATTGAGGACAAGTCAGACATGTCAGGCGATTACGAAAGTGATGATCGAATTCCGCCCTTCATAGTCAACAAAGACCCAAGCATTCTGTTAAACAATGAGGATACTCCATGGTTACGGCAGGATCATAACCAAGGGTCATACGTCAAGAAGAAGTTCACTGTTGTGTCGGCTTGACTTTGTATGAAACTATATTTGAGAATTGTGAATTTTGATGTGTGTAACAAACTTTGTATTCATGACTTTGTATTCATGACTTTTCCAATTGTTAGAGATCATCAAATGCAAAAATTGTCATGACTATATGTGTCAATTGTGGATTTTCAACTACACCTTCCCAAAACTTTGTCAAATGCAAAAATGGTCTATATATGAAATGTAGATTTTGATGAGTGGAACAATATTGGTATTCATGACTTTTCCATTCGAGACCATCTAGGGTTCCGAAACCACTGCGTGGCTATGAGTTCTATGAAAATTCAAAATTCAGTGGTTCAAACTTTTCCAAATGAAAAGTTGACAGTTAGACAAAATGTAGAACTTGATGAGTGTAGCAAACTTTGTATTCATGACTTTTCCATTTGGGACAATCTAGGGTTCGGTCAAAGGGTGTGTTTGTAAAACCAATGCTTTGACTTTGGTCAAACTTGGTCAAATGGCCCATTTGATGACTTCAAATGAAAAAAGTTTGAATACAAAGTTGTTAGAGATCATCAAGATCTATATTTTATATATTGTCCATTTTTCTATTTGGATAATTTTGAGCCAATCCTAATTACATTTCTATAAAATCCAAGACGGGTTTTGGTCAAACTTGGTCAAATGACAAACTAAATTACTTCAAATGAAAATATTTTGAATACCAAGTTGTTAGATATCTTCAAGATCTAAAATTTTTATATACACAACTTTTCCATTTGAGAAAGTCTAAGTTAACAATACCCACCAATTCTTGAATCTCACACAAACTATATGAAACTATATGTGTCAATTGTGGATTTTCAACTACACCTTCTCAAAACTTTGTCAAATGCAAAAATGGTGTATATATGAAATGTAGATTTTGATGAGTGGAACAATATTGGTATTCATGACTTTTCCATTCGAGACCAGCTAGGGTTTCGAAACCGCTGTGTGGCTATGAGTTCTATGAAAATTCAAAATTCAGTGGTTCAAACTGTTCCAAATGAAAAGTTGACCATTAGACAAAATGTAGAACTTGATGAGTGTAGCAAACTTTGTATTCATGACTTCTCCATTTGGGACAATCTAGGGTTCGATCAAAGGGTGTGTTTGTAAAAACCAATGCTTTGACTTTGGACAAACTTGGTCAAATGGCCCATTTGATGACTTCAAATGAAAAAAGTTTGAATACAAAGTTGTTAGAGATCATCAAGATCTATATTTTATATATTGTCCATTTTTCCATTTGGATAATTTTGAGCCAATCCTAATTACATTTCTATAAAATCCAAGACGGGTTTTGGTCAAACTTGGTCAAATGACAAACTAAATTACTTCAAATGAAAATATTTTGAATACCAAGTTGTTAGATATCTTCAAGATCTAAACTTTTTATATACACAACTTTTCCATTTGTGAAAGTCTAAGTTAACAATACCCACCAATTCTTGAATCTCACACAAACTATATGAAACTATATGTGTCAATTGTGGATTTTCAACTACACCTTCCCAAAACTTTGTCAAATGCAAAAATGGTCTGTATATGAAATGTAGATTTTGATGAGTGGAACAATATTGGTATTCATGACTTTTCCATTCGAGACCATCTAGGGTTCCGAAACCGCTGCGTGGCTATGAGTTCTATGAAAATTCAAAATTCAGTGGTTCAAACTTTTCCAAATGAAAAGTTGACCATTAGACAAAATGTAGAACTTGATGAGTGTAGCAAACTTTGTATTCATGACTTTTCCATTTGGGACAATCTAGGGTTCGGTCAAAGGGTGTGTTCATCAAGATATATATTTTTATATGATTTTTTATTTCATGAAAACTATACCCAACTAGCATTCCTAGTAATAAATAACAAAAATAAAAAGTTTTACGTCAATATGATGTGAAAATAAATTTCCAGTTGATTGGATATAGTTTTTGTAAATTTATTGGAATAATATATTTTTGCATTAACAAAATACTAAACATTTCTTACAAAATCATTGCAAATGATAAAAATACAATAAGATATTTAAGTTTAAAAATTTTCATGTGTACATTAAAACAAATTACAATATATGTCACTGTTTAAAAAACATTATGCAAAATATTTAATTTACTATACAATTTATAATATAAACTGTATATATAAACAATTGAAAAACCCTAAACTAAAAAATGGGCCTTTAGCACCGGCCCATAGTGGGAACCGGTGCTAAAGGGTCCTGAAAATTTCAGGAGCCCGCCCTAGCGCGCGCTGGACCCTTTAGCACCGGTCCGTGGCTGGTAACACGAGCCGGTGCTAAAGGGTCACCCTTTAACACCGGCTCGTGTTACCAGCCGGTGTTAAAGACCCTTTAGCACCGGTTCTAGCCACGGACCGGTGCTAAAGGGTGCACCCCTATATAAGCCGCGTGCGCCCTGGATCTGAGCAGTTACGTGCGTCTTCGTCTCCAGCGCCGCGACGTTCGTCGTCTTCACCGCCGCCGTCGCGCCGTTTCAACTCCCAGCGCCGCCGCGTCCTTCTTCCAGCGCCGCCGCGGCCTCCACCAGCGTCGCCGCGGCCCTCCACCAGCTCCGCCGTGGCCCTCCATCAGCGCCGCCGCCGGAGGGCACCTGCAGCGCCGGCCAAACGTCGTCTTCTCCTATCCCGGCCGGCTGTGTGCTAAGCAATATGTATAGATCGAGAACGCTATGCATCTCTCCATTGATTAATTAAATATTTATATACACTAGACCAGAAATATATATATATATGGTGTTTTGATTTGTTGTATTATTTTTTAATATATTATTCTAGTATGTATGAATTATAATTGTTTGTATGTTTGTATGTATGTATTATTTTTTTAATATATTATTCTAGTATATATATATATATAGTATGTATGTATGTTTTATTTTTTGTATATATGTATTATTTTTGTATGTATGTATATTATTTTTTGTACATATATATACACACATATATAGTTTGTATGTATGAATTATAATTGTTTGTATGTATGTATGTATTATTTTTTTAATATATTATTCTAGTATATATATAGTATGTATGTATGTTTTATTTTTTGTATATATGTATTATTTTTTGTATGTATGTATATTATTTTTTGTACATATATACACACACATATATATTTTGTATGTATGTATGTATTATTTTTTTAATATATTATTCTAGTATATATATAGTATGTATGTATGTTTTATTTTTTGTATATATGTATTATTTTTTGTATGTATGTATATTATTTTTTGTACATATATACACACACATATATATAGTTTGTATGTATGAATTATAATTATTTGTATATATGTATGTATTATTTTTTAAATATATTATTCTAGTATATATATATAGTATGTATGTATGTTTTATTTTTTGTATGTATGTATTATTTTTTGTATGTATGTATATTATTTTCTAGTGTTTTGTATATATTATTGTTTGTACTATATTATTCTAGTATTGTTTTTTATTCTAGTGTATTACTTGGCTTAAAAGATTCTAGTATTATTTTTAGAGCACTCCAACACTTTCATTTGTAGTAGTACTAGTAGTAGTATATAAGTCTCTAATATATGTTCTAGTAGTGTTTAGCCACCAAATTTATTCTAGTAGGGTTTTGTATATATTATTGTTTGTACTATATATTATTCTAGTATTGTTTTTTTATTCTAGTGTATTACTTGGCTTAAAAGATTCTAGTATTATTTTTAGAGCACTCCAACACTTTCATTTGTAGTAGTACTAGTAGTAGTATATAAGTCTCTAAATATGTTCTAGTAGTGTTTAGCCACCAAATTTATTCTAGTAGGGTTTTGTATATATTATTGTTTGTACTATATATTATTCTAGTATTGTTTTTTATTCTAGTGTATTACTTGGCTTAAAAGATTCTAGTATTATTTTTAGAGCACTCCAACACTTTCATTTGTAGTAGTACTAGTAGTAGTATATAAGTCTCTAATATATGTTCTAGTAGTGTTTAGCCACCAAATTTATTCTAGTAGGGTTTTGTATATATTATTGTTTGTACTATATATTATTCTAGTATTGTTTTTTATTCTAGTGTATTACTTGGCTTAAAAGATTCTAGTATTATTTTTAGAGCACTCCAACACTTTCATTTGTAGTAGTACTAGTAGTAGTATATAAGTCTCTAATATATGTTCTAGTAGTGTTTAGCCACCAAATTTATTCTAGTAGGGTTTTGTATATATTATTGTTTATACTATATATTATTCTAGTATTGTTTTTTATTCTAATGTATTACTTGGCTTAAAAGATCTTAGTATTATTTTTAGAGCACTCCAACACTTTCATTTGTAGTAGTACTAGTGTATTTCTTATCTTATATAGAAGAGTAAAGTCCATCAGCGGTCCCTAAACTTGTTCAGATGTGTCATCCCGGTCTTTAAACTCGCAAAATGACCGTTGAGGTACCTAAACTTGTTCGGTTGTGTCATCCTGGTCCCTAAACTTAAAAATCTCCCATATAGGTCCTCAAACTTGTTCAGTTGTGTCATCCCGGTCTCTAAACTTGTTTTTAAGTCTTATCTGGGTCAAAACAGGACGAATCTAAAAACTCTATATTGAAAAATAATTCATAACTTTTTCATATGAACTCAAATGAAGATAAATTTTATATCAAAATTGTAGGCAGCAACATGATCTACAACTTTGCAGTTGAAAAGTTTTTAAATTAAAATCGTTTAGGTTCCCAAAATATTTTTTATAAGTTTATAGATTTTAAAATTTAAAATTTAAAATTAAATTTTATAACACTAAACGACTTCAAATAAAAAACTTTTCAACTACAAAGTTGTAGATTGTGCTGAGGACTATAACTTTGGTATAAAATTTGTCTTCATTTGAGTTTATATGAAAAAGTTATGAATTATTTTTTGATATAGAGTTGTTAGTTCGCTTTGTTTTGACCCAGATGAGATTCAAAACCAAATTTAGGGACCGAGATGACACAACTGAACAACTTTGAGGATCTAAACGGATGATTTCTAAGTTTAGGGACCGGGATGACACAATTGAACAAGTTTAGGGACCGAGATGACACAGATTAACAAGTTTGAGGACCTAAACAATCGATTTGTGAGTTTAGGGACCGGGATGACACGACAGCACAAGTTTAGGGACCGGTAGTGGACTTTACTCTATATAGAATATATATATGTATGGTTGCAGACATAAAAATGGATGACCGTCCTCATGATGATCCTGATTATATGGAAGCTGCCATTCAAAATATGATCGACGACGGTAGTTACTTTGTTGATTACCTCGAGATCATGCATGGCAATCCTACTGAGCAACAAGAGGGCAATGCCCCTAAGCAACAAGAGGGCAATGCCCCTGAGCAACAACTTGTCGTGCAACAAGAAGAAAATACTGGCGAGGTATGTAAATGTAAACATATATAATTAATGCATCTCTTACATTAGGTTTTAGACTTATTACTTGGTTATTAATTTAGTATTTTTGTTTCTATATCTACGTGTAGCCTTCTGGATCGACCTCTACGGGGAGAAGCGTACCTCCACGAGGGCCAAAGAAGCCGTTGGAGGGCCGCTATGTAATCTCTGAGTTTGAGATAGCTACAGACATACCACTTGGTGAGCATGCAAATAAATATGTTAGTCACTATGGATATCTTGTGAGAGATCAAATACCGATCAGTGCTCGTGAATGGAGAGAGAAGCGAGGTGCTCCTGAGATCAGTTTTGTCTCTGATCGTGACAAGGAGTTAGTTTGGAAAGCCGTCACAGACGTTTTCACCTTCGACACCAACGATGAAGAGTTGAAGGTGCGAATTTATGACTGGACTATGAAGAAGATGGCAATACTCTTCCAGAATTGGAAGAAGTCTTTGTACAATAAATATGTCAAGAAAAACGAGACTCCAACCTCAAGCAATATGTAAAGCTGAGGGCCTTCTGGGATGACTTTGTGTAGTACAAAACATCAGAAGAGGGTGAGGAACGAGCCAATAGAAACAAAGAGAATGCCAGTAAAAAGACATACCACCATCATATGGGATCAGGTGGTTATAAGAGTGCTGTTCCCAAGTGGGACCGAATGGAACAGGAGATGCTTGCTAGGGGGGTCACACCCGAGACAATAGCAAAGAATTGGAGTGAGCGCTCCAAGCATTGGTTCTACGGTCATGGGGGAAGCGTGGACCCAGACACCGGGGCGCTAGTTTGGGGCCAAGAAATCTCTGGAGCAGCAGAGAGACTAGTCCGTGCACGAGAGGCGGTTCAGTCTGGTGAGTTCAGGCCTAACAGGGAGAAGGATGAACTCACCTATGCGCTTGAAAATCCTGAGCACGGTGGGCGTACGAGAGGCTATGGGGCAGTTCTGTGGCTGCAATCATTCCAAGCCGATCAAGATACCTACAGAAGCCGCCAGAGAAAGAAGGATGAGGAGGCAGAGCGGATCCGCCGCCTGGAAGCTTTTGTTCTGCAGTCACAAGAGCGCGAGAAAGCTCGTGAAGAATGGATGCAGGCAGAGATTCAAAGGCAAGTGCAAGCAACACTTAGTCAAATGACGAAAGGGCAAGGTACATCACAGCCTGAGGTCAATGTTAGCCCCCCAAGCCAGTTGAAAAGCAGCTACGCATCCACGGAAGTACCAACCATTCAGGATGACACGAAGCTACACTTCCCCATGGATGATGTCACAGAGGCTTTTACTACCTGTGAGCTGCATGTACCAGATGGGAATGCAAGCAAAAAGGTGGCTATCGCTGTTGTCAACCCTATCGACCGAACGAGAACTCCAAGAATCCATAATCGACCAGTACCTGGTGGATATGCTAGCGTCTCGGTTGATAGGGTTGAGAAAGGTTGTGGCAATGTGCCACTAGACATAGAAGGGGGAGACGGAGAGAAGACCTTAGGTGAAGCTGAGAAGACATTTATTTGTTGGCGCAAGCGCTTCATAATTATTCCACAACATAGGTTTGTGTGTGATTTTACTTCTTATATTATATATTATGTATTGAAATTAAAAAAAAGTTTGCTCACAAAACTTGTAATTGTTTTCTTTGCAGGGACTCCTCCAACCTAAGTCCAGTTATCTCCCCAGCGCATCATAGTGTTGCGGGCGGTGACAATGCTGGATCTCCTCCAACACCTGCGGTGGCCACACCGACCCCGCCACCGCCTCGACCACGGTCTCCACCTCCTCCACCGAGGTCTCCTACTCCTCCACCGCGTTCTCCAACGCCAAAAAGATCGGCCCCACCACCTCCACCGCCTACACCGCCCTCTCCAAAGAGTGCACGGTCAGTCCCCTCGCCTCCAAAGCGAGGTAGTAAGAAGCGGTCCGTCCAAGAAGGACCGAAGTCATCGGTCCCACCTCCAAAGAAGGCTGCCTCAGCAAAGAGAGCTAAGACGCCAGAAAAATTACCTTACGAAAAGAGTGAAGAGGAGGTAATTGCTACATCCAAAGCTGAGGTCCAACAATTTTTTGATAAAATAAAGGAGGATATGAAAAAACAGCTTAACCCAGAAAAGCCGTACTTTTATGTGAAGCCATCGGAACTGAGGCAGAAGGTGGCGGACCATCAAAAGAAGCAACGCGAAGCTCAGAAAAAGCCAGCACTTTCGGACTATGAGCGGTCTCTGGTCAAGTCTTCACAGCCTAAGAAGAGAGTAGGAAAGGGGGTCCCACAGCTTGGAGAAGTATCAAAACCGGTGGCCCCTTTGATTGTGCCAAATCAATACGGCTCAAATGAAGACTTGATGCCAAAGAAATCCTTAGCGTTGTCTGAGCTAGACTCGCTTGAGCGTTACTTTGGACAGAGCGGTTTAAATATGGAAGAAATTGCCGCCATTCTTGGATGCCAAACATTTGAAAAAGCCGAGGTAGTTGATCAATGGAGGGCAAGATATGAACCGGGCAGGAGTCTATTCGACCCTAAGCGTTTACACGAGCTCGGCACACAAATGTTTGCAATAAACAAATGGTGCATTGAGGCGTCTAAAAGGATAGAGAATTGGATTTCTGTTCGTATTAGACAACATCACTACTTCCGTGGAGATGACCTCATATACGTGCAATTCGAAGAAGTGCACCAATTATGTCACCTCGATGCTCTTGACAAATCAATTGTCAGCTGCTTTTGTTTGTAAGTATTTTTTTCTTTTTATTATACTTCTAACTTCTTTAATTACATGTATATAATCCTTACACACTTAGGATTTGTATGTATATATGCAGGCACCAAATGAGAGAGCTCAGAATGAGAAATGACAATAGTATTGGGTTCGTTCACCCTTATATTGTTTTCAAGGCTCCGCAGGCAATGTGGACAGCAGATCATGAGACAGAAGTCTGCACCAATCTTATGAGGTTCTTTGTGAACCAAAAAGAAAAACAAAAAATACTCTTCCCCTTCAACTTCGAGTGAGTTATATAGTTATTAAGTGCATGCATATTTTATTTTACATTATAGGACTGACTATATATATATGTGTGTAAACAACTTTCACTGGATACTCATGGTCATTGAAATTCCCAAGAACCGGTTGATAATCTTTGACTCAATGAGAAAACCACAAGAAAATTATCAACAAATGGTAAACATTATTCAAAGGTACGTAATGTCGATCTCAGCTACAAAAATATCATAATATGACTCTGTAATTATTAGTTCACGATCCACGATGGCTGTGTATAGGGTTTGGGAAAGATTCATTGACCGTGAACATCTCAGTGGATGTAAAGCGCCGCTTAACATAATACATCCACAAGTAAGTTCTACTAGCTAACAAACTTTCGCTAACTTTTAGCCTTCTTATTGTCGTGGTCGTGAATATTTTTATATATATATCGTAGAGTGGTGTTTAAGACAAGAAGGGGGGAACAATCTATGTGCATATTACGTGTGCAAATTCATGATGGCACAAGTCAAGCAAACACCCACAGAGACGCTCAGAGTACGTTACATGTCTCTTTTCATTTTTTCCTGAATTATATTGAATAACTTAGATAACTAATACCTTTTTTATTTATTTCAAATTAAAGACGGAATGGCTGAGGGAAAAGGTCCTACAACAAGACCGAATCAAAGCTATCCAAGAGACGATAGCAGGATTTCTCCGCGACCAAGTGATCAATCCAAACGGCGAGTTTCACTTCAACGGCAACGAAACTCTTATTCCAAACAACGATGATCATTTGTATCGTTTGTAGACATTGGGAGAAAAAACTCTATGTATATATGTGTTACGAATTTTGTACATATAAAACTATATATATAAAAAGCTTTTTACATATCTATTTAATTTTTGATGTGGTCTATTCATTTTATTATAGGCAAAGCTTAATTATTAAGCTAAGCCTATAATTTTCATTTATATATGCTTAATATGCGTGTAATATAAATATATTATTGTATCAGCAAAAACCCATTATTATATATTATATAAAAACAATAAACAGAACCGAAGAAGTGAACCAAAAAAAAAGAAACCCTTTAACACCGGTTGGTAATACCAACCGGTGTTAAAGAGTCCTGCAACGTGGCAGCCCTGGCAGGACCCACCAACCGGTGTTAAAGGGGGGGGGCTTTAGCCCCGGTTGCCCGAACCGAGACTAAAGGGTGGGCCTTTAGTCTCGGAAGGGCAGCACCGGCTCGGGAACCGGGGCAACAAGCCCTTCCCGACCGGTGCTAATGCCCCGTCCTGCACTAGTGTCAGCTTGGCGTCGAAGTTCTTCTTCGCGGAATGCTTGCGCCATCTATGCATTATGCTAGGCGATCTGCAGAGTCGCCTGCTGCTCCATGTGCATAGTGCCCATGTTGTCGATGAGGTCATCGATGTCCGTCCTTGGAGGATGTCACCCTCAAGGCTGAGAGGTGTGTTGATGGGGTGAAGGTATGCCCATGGACTCTAATCTGTCCATAGAGCTTACTTCCTCACCCGTCTCAACATCATCTCCTGCTGGACATGAGGGGCCTGCTTCATCCATCCGGGCAGCTCATGACATACCTCTTGTCACCTTCCGTGTACCTACAAAATCTGGCTCTACCCGAGGGTCTAGCTTGATGGTTAGTGTGTGGAGCCTATACAACTGATGTTGCTCACATGGGAGTAAGATCTCAGCTGTATAGCCTGGGTAAACCATGATAAATTCACCGTCAAGACCCTTCTTAAGAACACCCATTCAAATGAAAAACTCTTCCCCCAAAATGTCTCTCGGACGAGAGATGCAAGCGTACTAATGGGAATCGAGCAAACCAAAAGATTCAGCCAAACTGGTGATAAAGGAAGTGAAATAGATTGGCCTATCAAGTGTGGCATAACCATGCCAATATCTAACTAGCACTTTTGTAGGTGAAACTTTCCTCTTCTTAACCATGGTAAAAAGCAGTTTAAGCTCAACATCTTGCAAATGAAAGCCATTGGTTCTAGGAAAAAGATTGACAAACATCTAGTAATGGATAAAGCGCAAAGTTTGGTTATGAATTTCAAGGGCAGTGGGAGCAGAAGAATCGCTTGAACCCAAAATTGCCTTCCAAAATCTAGTCTTATCGAAATCACGAACGACAAAATTCAAATCAAGAGAGCAATCATTATCACAGTCCAGAGCGGTGTTAAGCGCACTCCAAGTCAAATCAAAATCCAAATTGAACATTCAAAAATTTACCCCATTTTGAGAAGTTTTCAAAGTGCATAAGAACTCTTGGGTAAGCAATTCAATGCCCAACTCAGGAATCATCCAAAAACCATCCTAGCCAATTGTGTTAAAAATGGTTTTGTTGACACCGTTTTTTGACACGTATCTTTGGATACGTACCTGGAGTTAATGAGGTGTAGATCGACAGGCAGGAAAGTGGTGGCTAGTTTACAGACGAGTTGCCGATGAGGGTTGGTGCCGATGAGAAAACGACAGGATATGTCTAAGTCCAGGAGTGGTTGTAGATTCATGCCGATGACTGGTGGTGATGGTTGCCGATGGTTATGAGAGGTGGCTTGCCGATGGTCATGGAGAAAGGCGCAGGGGTTGTCGATCAACTCATGGCGGTGTACCGATCGGTTGTGGAGGATGATTTGATGTTTTCCATAGTTATTAGAGTTTGTTTTGTATACGGATTCCATTTAATTTAGAATTAGAATCCTAGTCATGTCTAGTTGTAACTCCTGTAAGCAGGGTATAAATGTAGACCCCGTGGCAATGTAATGAAGATATATCTATCAATCAATCAAACACAAGTTCTTACATCTAGCATCTATTTTTTCGACGATTTCGTCACCCTGCATATTTTTCCTTTTACTACGAGTTCTTTGGAATCCTTCGAGTCATTCTCGATGAGTTCTCGAGTTCCGCGTGAATACCTCTTGGCTGGGACATCCGGGCGCATTGCTATTGTCGGGACCAAAGTGTTCAAAGTTACCACCTTTGTCGATTGTAAGGTCAAAACGACTGGCACGCCTTAACATTTGAAATCAGGTATTAGCCCTTTGTGTTTGTAGATCAGCTTTTGCATCAACACATCTTTTGGCACGCTGTCGACGAAAGCTGGTCGGCAGTCTACCTTGGGGTATACCCACGGTAGTAGTTTATCGGTAGACGGTGCGCAAACTACGAACTCGATGGTGACGCAAGACACGGACAAGCTTTTTATCTAGGTTCGGCCGCCAAGTTGGCGTAATACCTACGTCCTGCGTCTGGTTTTATTGATTTGTGTTGAGAGAATATGATGTCCTAGGGGGGTCCCTTGCCTCTCCTTATATAGTCCGGAGGGCAGGGTTACAGATCTGGAAACTAATCCTAGTCGGTTACAATTGCCATAGATAGTTTGATATCAATTTCTATTCTAACCGACTAGAATCTTGCTTGATCTCCGCGTCTTGTTCCCTTGCGTGAAACTCCGAGCTGTCGGATCAAGCCTCGAACTTGTCTCGTAGTGGGCCAAGCCTCCTGGCCCAAGTCTAGCCGTAAGGGTATAGGGGTTTATACCCCCACAGCTAGTCCCCGAGCACCATGTATTATGATGTAACACGCCGTCTTGAACTTCTTCGATCAGTAAGGATTCATGTCTTCAATGAGCAAGAAAGCCGCCCAAACAGCTGCAACGGTATTTTGACCAACTCGAAAGACAGTTGATCATCATTGACATCAAAGAAGCAGGTTGTTTGAAGAATGCATGGTGTTCTAAATTAAAAAAGATTTCTTTCCTAGTGAAGTGTGCCCACTTTACTTTTCTGAAAAGTATAGTCTTTCAAAAAGCAAGCATATTCACCGCAAGGTGAAGTGTGCCCACTTAGTCCCCGAGCCTGGTAGTAGGTGACGTAGGCACGTGGTGCCAGGGTCAAAAGAAAAGTCCTCAAAGAAATTCTGAAACTGAGATGCATCGCCAGATGCATCGTACCGATGTAGTCCCCGAGCTTGCTGGAAGGCGAAGTATGAGCCTTGTAGCAAGGTCTAAAAAATTGAATTTACCAGTCCGTCTGCAATGGAATAGACTAATCGACCAGTCCTCGGGTGTACAATTGCATGATGACCAGTCCCCAAGCATCGAGCGCTCAGCGGTTGGTGCGATAATTTGAAGGATGGAGCTGATAGACTGGGCGACCAGTCCCCGAGCATCAAGTGCTCGGTGGTCGGTGCAGTCCTTGAAGGTCCGAGTCGATAAACTAGACGACCAGTCCCCGAGCACCAAGTGCTCGGTGGTCGGTGCTGTCCTTGAAGTTCCTAGGCGACCAGTCCCCGAGCATCAAGTGCTCGGTGGTCGGTGTTGTCCTTGCATTGTTGACTCTCTGCCATATTTGTCTTCTTGTTTTGTTTGTTTTGTTTTTTTTTCAATTAAAGTTGACGTGATGAGACCTTCTGATAGTGTGTCAGATGGTTGCGTGAAAAGTTGCGCCTGGCAACTGTGCAACCGCCCTTTGCATGGTTTGTGAAAAGAAAACCATCAATTGGTACGAAAATTTCGCCGCATTAATTGTCTATAATCATTGGAAACCGAAACGCCGCATCCGCCGCATGGTCCGCCCACTTCCCGAGAATACAGGAAGTGGGAGGGGTGGAGCTGCGGGTTATAAGAACTGGACAGTTCCGCCTGTACTGCTTACCCTACCATTGCCATCAAGCCTTCCTTTTTTCCCTCCTTCAATCACCTTCATCTTCGTAACCCGAGTCTCCTCCTCCCATGGCGAAGAGCGACTCCAAGAAGAGGGCCGAACTGATGGCCAAAGAGTGGAAGAAATCCCGCAGCACCGCCAAGTCCCTTGGAGACCTCGTCGACATGGGACTCCTACACAGCGCGGAGCTCGGCGGCTGGAGAGCGCCGGAAGGAGAGAGCTTCCCCGACCCTTGTGCCGGTGAGATTGTCGTGTTCGAAGATTTCATTAAGAGGGGCTTTGGGGTTCCGGTTCATCCTTTTCTCCAAGGTCTTCTTCTGTATTATGAGATCGGGATTTGCAATCTGCATCCGAACTCAATTCTCCTTATTTCCACTTTTATCCATCTGTGCGAGGCCTATGTTGGCATAGAGCCGCACTTCGATCTCTTCCGTTATCTTTTCTGCTTGAGGAAGAAGGGAGCGGTTAGAGGCTCGAAGGTTGCAGGTGGAGTATACCTCAACCTTCGTGATGGAATGAAGAATCGCTACCTCCATTGTCCATGGAACACTTCCTTGACCGAGTGGTATAGGAAGTGGTTCTACGTCAGGGAGGAACCGGGCAGCTCCACGTTTTGCGACGTGGGATACATTCCCGAGAAGAGGATGAGCTGGACCGACCGCCCGGATTTCCACGGTCAAGTGGCGGATCTCATGAAGCTGATCGACTGGTCGCGCCTGGACGGGCTTGGCGTGGTCGGCAACTTCATTTGTCGTCGGGTGATGCCCTGCCAGAAGAGGGTGCACTCGGCGTACGAGTATGCCGGAAGCATGGACCCGACCAGGATGCGACCGGAGATCTTAGAGAAGACGGAGGTACAACAACTGTTGAACGAGCTGTTCAACTTCTCGGACGGAGGCTTCATCCGTGGCAGTGATCGGGTGCAAGCCTTCAAGTTAGGACGACCAGCACCAAAGGTATGTTGCAGATTATTGTGTTTTAGCATTCGTGTATCGCCTGCAGCTAAATCATCTTTGTTGCTTTTGCAGATCGGCGATGTCGACCGGTGCACAGTGTATATATCGCTGGCACCGGGGATGGAGAATCCTGCGGGAGAAGACCCGCCAGAGGAGGATGCTGCTCGGTGTACTCATTACACCAGCAGTGAGGAGGAACAAGCCCGCCCCGTCCCGACCACCGAGGAGAGGTAGCGGGGAAAAGGCCATTGCCAGCGGATCCCTTGCCGACACTGATGATGCCGGCAGATCCACCGGCGGAGAGCAGCCAGGCGCCGAAGCGTCGTCGGCTCGTGCGGATCGTTGACGACGACGACGACGGTGAAGAGGCGGCACCGTCACTAGTCCGACGGCCTCGGAACCGCCCAGATAATGCGCCGGCCGCTACTGATCGGGTGGCCAACGACCCTCCTGCTCCGCAAGTTGTCGAGATGGGGGCGCAGGTGCCGACCGGCCGGGCGAGGAGGAGGTTCACCGCGACCCACCGTCGATCGGACCTGTAAGTGTGCGACTTACGTATTTTGGACTCTTTATTTTTTTAAAATGCACTTTTGTTCCTTTAGTGCGGCATCGGATGTCGACCCCAGCCAGGCTGCCAGCCAGGGGACGGGTGGGCCTGTCCGCGCTGCTGAAGACACGGCCCCCCAGACCACAGAGCAGCCTGCGGCTGCAGCCGCGCCTGGGAGTACCGAGGGGCTCCCGACCGCGGCACCGACTACGACGGGCAGCCCGACCAGGGCTGAGGAGGCTCCCCCAGCTGGCACCACGGAAGGGGAGAGAAGAGCCCCGACCACCCCTCCTGCCGGGGGTGGTGGAGTCCCCACGCCGCCCCGAGCAGGAACCTCTTCGGCTGCAGGCTCCCCAGGTCTGGTCCGGGGGCCAGTAATGCCTGGGACCACTTCCGGGAGTGACGCAGCGCGGGAGGAGGAAACCCGGGCGGCCTCCGATGACGAGGTGGAAGAGATTGAGGGTCGTCCCCGTGATGGCCGCCAACACGTGTATGTGTGGCGCCAACGCGGGGATCACTTTATCGGGCATGAGGAGCTCGCCGAGACCGAGGAGGCCGCCAGGGTGGAGCGCGCGGCCAAGCGCCTCGTCGACGAAGTCAAGGTAAGCGAATTTTTGTACTGCTAGTCATTCTGTGCATTGTCTTGCTTGATCGTCATATGTCTGTTTTGCAGGAAACGGTGCTTTGACCAGATAGAAGGCGTCGTGGCCGAGAACAAGGCCCTGGCCGCGGAGGTAGACCGGCTGCGGTCGGAAGTCGGGGAGAAGGTGGCCGAGATGAATGCCCAAGAGGAGCGTCATCTCGACCTCACTCGTCGTTTGGCCGACCAGTACCGGCAGCGAGAAGGTTAGTCACGCGCTCCGAGCAGCTTTGCGTAGCTGTGTAGTTTGCTTTACTGACCAGGTTATGATTCACGCAGATTTGGAGGAGGAGGTGGCGCGCCTCCGACAAGAGAAGGAGCAGCTCAGCCAAGAGCTCGCCGGTGCGCTGGAGTCCGGGCGCCGAGCAGGAGAGGAATTGGGTCGGAAAGACCGGGAGTTATCCGGTAATGGGTTCCGCCTCGTTATCTGCTGCTTGTCGCCCATTTGTTTTTTGGTATGCCAAAAATAACGCCCTGTTTCGTTTGCAGTGCTCAAAGTGAACGCGAAGAAGCACCTGGATGAGCTGGTCAAGGACCGGGACTCCTGGAAGGTCAACTGTTGTAAGATCTGGAAAGGAGTATCCCCGGTCCTGGACCTGATCAGTCCCGAGCTCCCGGAGAGCCAGCCCCGCGCACCGAAGCTGACCCCAGTCGAGAAGGCGCAACAGGCGTGGGACTGGCTCCAGCAGTTCGTGAAGGACGCCGGGGAGTTTGCCGGCGCGCATGTCCTTAGCATGGTGCACGCCCACTACCCCCTGGTCGACTTGAGCAGGCTGGAGAAGGGGTACCCCAAGGAGGTCGGTCCGCGGGAGGCGGACGAGCTTCGGGGCGGTCTGCTGGACTTGTCGTTGACGGTAATCGGCGACATCAATCTGTGCGGAACGGCCACTCCCCCAGACCAGCCGGGCTCAGATAGGTCAGCCACGGAGTTGTCAGGCGCGTCCGTTGCGGGAGATGGGCGGTCGACGCCTGCGGTCTCGACCAGCCAGGCGCCGGTGGCCCCGACCCCTTCGTCCGGGCAGCAGGGCCAGGCGGGTGATCAGCCCGAGCAGCTAGGCCAATAGAGTAGTCTGTAGGATTAGACTAGTGTCTGCCCGTCAGGGTATTTATTGTAAACTTTGTATGTAAAGTTTGTAATAAAGTTTGATTTTTGTCATGACTGTCGTTTTGAGCGCTGTATAATTATCTGAGTGACGTGTCACCGTATTCGACTTGGTAGTCGCTAAGAGCATCCAGTGCAGAAGTTTTCCCGAGTTCTGTGTGCAACAAAATATAGGCAAAGAAAAATAGAAAATTTCATTATTGACAATTATAAGATACTTACAAAGGAAAGTTATTAACACATTATGGATAGAATCGTCGCAGTTTGTCTATGTGCCAAGAGTTAGGCACACGTGTTCCATCTGGGTATGCCAATCTGTAGGATGTAGGTCGTGTGACCTCGGTGACTAAGAAGGGTCCTTCCCAAGGAGTGGATAGCTTGTGCATTCCCTCCTGGCTTGTTTTCCACCTAAGTACCAGATCGCTGACCACGAAGGAACGGTCCTTGACGTTCCTGTTGTGGTATCGCTTGACTGCCGCGAGATACTTTGCTGTTCAGAGACAAGAATTCAAATGCTTTTCCTCCATGCAATTGATTTCGAGTTCTCTGGCGTTATCGGCTGTCGCCTGGTCGAAGTGGTCGATCCTAGGAGATCCGAAGGTTATGTCCGACGGTAGGATTGCCTCGGAGCCGTACACCATGAAGTAGGGAGACACTCCTGTGTTTCGACTGGTCTGGGTTCGGAGGCCCCAGACCACTGCGGGCAACTCTTTCATCCATCGGCCGGGTGCTCTGTCGTTCTCGGTGTACAACCTTTTCTTTAGGGCGTCAATGATCATTCCGTTAGCACGTTCGACTTGACCATTGGCACGTGGATGGGCCACTGACACGTATTTTATGACTATGCCTCTGTCATCGCAGAAGTCCCAAAAAGTTGTGCCAGTAAACTGAGTGCCCAGGTCGGTGATTATGCTGTTCGGGATGCCGAATCTGTGTATGATTTGATTGAGGAACTCCACAGCCTTCTCGGAGGTTGCCTTGACCAGAGGCATGTATTCGATCCACTTGGAGAACTTGTCGATTAACACGAAAACAAACTTGAAGTTGCCCGGGGCTGGTTTGAATGGCCCGATCATGTCAAGCCCCCAGCAAGCAAAGGGCAGGACGACGGGATGGTTTGAATTTCGTGGGCAGGTACGTGGGTCCTCTTAGCGAAAAACTGACATCCTTCGCAGTGTCGGACCAGTATTTCTGCGTCGTTGACCGCGGTTGGCCAATAAAAACCTGCTCGGAAGGCCTTTCCGACCAACGTTCTGGATGCAGCGTGATTGCCGCAGGATCCAGCGTGTATGTCTTCTAAGAGCTTGATACCATCATCTTGGGGTATGCACTTGAGCAGTACTTCGGAGCTTGCGTTTTTTCGCATGAGTTTACCGTCGACCAGGATGTAGTTCTTTGACCGTCGAATGAGGCGCTCATTCTCTGTTTTGTCCTGAAGGCCGGTCCCGTCCGATATATACTTGATGAACGGGGTACGCCAATCACGCCCACCGGTTGTCGGAGTGGCGTCGTCTATGAGCATTGCCTCGGTGGGTTGCTTGTCGACCGGGGGGGAGCCTACGCTCGGCTCGTGGATGTCCTGGACGAAAATACCCCGCGGTATCTGGGCCCGAGATGACCCTAACTTCGACAACGCATCTGCTGCTTGGTTCTTGTCCGGGACCACGTGGATGTACTCTATGCTGTAGAAGTTGGTTTCCCATTTGCGAATTTCTTTGCAGTAGAGATCCATCTTCTCGTGGGTTGCGTCCCACTCCTTGTTGAGCTGGTTGATAACCAAGGCCGAGTCGCCATAGACATAGAGGCGTTTGACTCCCAGCTCAACAGCTAGTCTTATGCCATGTAGGCATGCTTCGTATTCGGCGACATTGTTTGACGCCGGAAAAAGGATCCTAAGGACGTAACGCAGTTTGTCCTTGTTGGGTGACACGAACAGTATTCCAGCGCCAGCGCCGTTGATGTTCAAGGATCCGTCAAAGAACATTAACCAGTGGTCAGAGACATCGGGAACGGGGGGCTCGTTGAGGTCCGTCCATTCAGCAATGAAATCGACCAGGGCCTGAGACTTGACAGTGGTGCGACTCTGGAACTCTAGGAAAAATGGGCATAATTCCATCGCCCATTTCACGATTCTACCATTGGCGTCTTTATTGCGCAGGATGTCCCCGAGAGGGAAACTTGTAGTCACCAAGACTCGATGGCCGTCGAAGTAGTGCTTCAGCTTTCTTGACGTTATTAGAATGGCGTAGATGAGCTTCTGTATTTGTGGGTACCTGGCCTTGGACTCGTTTAAGACTTCACTTATGAAGTAAACGGGTCTCTGGACCTTATAGGCGTGACCTGGTTCATCTCGCTCGACCACTATTGCTGTGGAAACAACCCTGTCGGTTGCAGCAATGTAAAGGAGTAGGTCTTCATTAGGCTGAGGCGCTGTAAGGACAGGTGGTGAAGTGAGGAAAGTCTTGAGCTGAGTGAACGCGGCGTCGGCTTCCTCTGTCCAAGAGAACTTTTCCGACGCTTTTAAGAGCTTGAAGAAAGGGAGGCCTTTTTCTCCTAGTCTTGAGATGAAGCGGCTGAGGGCGGCCATACATCCGGTAAGCTTCTGAATATCCTTGACGTTCTTAGGTGGTCGCATATCGAGTACGGCTTTTACTTTTGAAGGGTTTGGTCGTATGCCCACGCGACTGACAACGTTGCCGAGCAGTAGACCGGAAGGAACACCAAAAATGCACTTCTTGGTGTTGAGCTTCCATTTGTACCTATTAAGCGCTTTGAAAGTTCGGTCTAAGTTGTCGATTAGGGTGCTCGCATCCTTTGTTTTTACGACCACGTCGTCTACATAGGCCTCGACGAGGTCGTCACGAATCTCGTCGTGGAGGCACTGCTGGATGGCCCGTTGATAAGTAGCTCCGGCGTTTTTTAGTCTGAATGACATGGTCGTGTAGCAGTATGCGCCGAAAGGAGTGATGAAAGACGTTTTGATCTGATCGTCTTCCTTTAGTGAAATCTGGTGATAACCAGAGTAGCAGTCTAGAAAAGAGAGGAGTTCGCATCCAGCCGTTGAGTCGACCACCTCGTCGATGCGAGGGAGACCAAAAGGATCTTTAGGACAGTGTTTATTGAGATCAGTGTAATCAACGCACATTCTCCATTCATTATTCTTTTTGCGTACAAGAACCGGATTGGCAAGCCAATCGGGATGATACACTTCTTTTATGAATCCGGCTGCTAGAAGCCGTGTTATTTCTGTCCTAATAGCCTCCTTTTTGTCACGAGCAAACCGTCGCAGCTTTTGCTTGATTGGTCTTGCGGTCTTCGAGACATTTAAGGAGTGCTCGATCAGGTTTCGTGGGACGCCGGGCATGTCTGCGGGTTTCCATGCGAAAACCCTCACGTTGTCCCTTAGAAACCTGACGAGCGCGTCTTCCTATTTTGGATCCAGGTTGGCCCCGATGAGGGCCGTCTTCTCGGGGCTGCCTTCGACCAGCTGCACTTCTTTGTACTCCTTGGATTTTGAATTCTTCCTGGCTGTCTCCTGTTCAGGTTGTCGGAGCTGGTCGGGAAGCAGCTGTGCGGCTTGGTTTGCTGTTTCTGCCGTGCGGATTGAGAGGTCGATTGCTTCGGTGATCTTGAAGCTCTCTTCTTCGCAGGTGTACGCGGTGTAGACGTTGCCTCTGACGGTTAGGACGCCCTTCTCCGTGGGCATCTTAAGGACCAGGTATGAATAGTGCGGGACTGCCATGAACTTTGTCAGCGACGGTCGGCCCAGTATGGCGTGATAGGTCCCGTCGAAATCCGCGACCACGAAGTTGATGAACTCCGTCCGGAAGTGGTCGGGTGTGCCGAATTGGACAGACAATGTTATCTGCCCGAGAGGAACTGAACTTTGACCTGGCAAAACTCCCCAGAATTGGGCGTCGTAAGGTTTTAGTTGTGCGGGGGATATCTTGAGGGCGGGCAGGCTGTTGCGGAAGAGGATGTCAATGGAGCTTCCCCCGTCCACGAGCACACGCTCGAATCTGATGCTGTTGATGCAAGGGTCCAGAATCAGAGGGAAACGACCTGGTTCTGGGATAGCGGCCCACTGGTCCTTCCTGCTGAACGAGATTTCCCTGTGGGACCACGGGGGAAATTTTGGGTCTGCGATCAGCCCGTCTGTGCTGTCTATGTTGAGGCAGGCTCTTTTTAACAGCTTTTGTTCTCACTTAGACTCGGTGGAGACCTTGCCCCCGAAGATGGAGTGGACCACGTCAGTGGGGCTGACGTATTGGTGTCGAGGGTCCCTATCTTGGTCCTCATCCTCATCTTCGTGGTCGTGCCCGTCGTGCTTGTTGTTTTTCTTGGCGGAGTCGTCTTGGGCGGCCCGCCATGTATAGATGCTTTTAAGGACGCGGCACTCTTCCATGGTATGGTTGGACTTTGGATGTAGTTGGCACGGTCCCCTCAACGTTTTGTTGTAGTCTTCTTGGTAGTCCCGTCGTCCATTGGGACGCTTGACTGTGTTTACTTCGTGGTCGTAATCGCGAGGGCGCTTTCCTCTGAAATCGTCGCGGTTGTCGCGCCGCCGATCCCAACCTTCTTTGTGGTTGCGGTTGTCGGGGCGACGGTGGTTCCTGTTGTCGTAGCGACCGCGACCGTCATCTCGTCGGGAAAGCTGGTCGGGACCTCTCGCATCGTCTCGGATTAGTTTTTCTGCGTCGTCGGCGTCGGCGTAATTTTTAGCCGTGGCGAGGAGTTCCACCACCGTTGTTGGACGTTTACGCAACAGCTTATTCCTCAGCGCTTCGTGGAAGCGCAGGCCCTTGATGAAGGCAGAGATGGCCTCGTCGTGGGAAATCTTCGGGATCTTAATGCGCATATCCGAGAATCGCCGGATGTAATCGCGCAGAGGTTCGTTCTTTCTGTCCCTTATCCTTTCAAGGTCGTACTTGTTCCCAGGCTGCTTGCATGTGGCGATGAAGTTGTCGATGAAAGCCTGGCGTAGCTCTTCCCAAGAGTCGAAGGAGTCCTCGGGCAGGCCAAGAAGCCACTGATGACCAGCCTGGTCGAGGACTATGGGGAAGTAGTTAGCCATGACGTGCTCATCTCCTGCAGCTGATCGGACGGCGATTTCGTAGAGAGTGATCCAGTTCTCTGGATTTTCCTTGCCGTCGTATTTTTTGAGTTTTTCAAGTTTGAAATTGCGGGGCCACACGACCTGGCGGAGGTGTGAGGAGAACTGTCTTAGGCCCGGGGGACCGTGCGTTGCATCGTACTCGATACGGCGCAGGTTTTCATGGACTGCTCTCTCTGTGGCGCGCCTGTTGATGCGGTCTCGGGCATCTTGGGGAGGGATGTTGTGCCGGAGATCCCTGCGCTGGTTTACTTCTTGGCCGCATACGCGGTTCTGCTCGCGGTGACCGTCGGCATCCCGACCACCATCGTTGCGCCGTGAGTCTTTTCGACGGTTGTCGGGAGAGCGGCTGTGGTGACGCCTGTTGGGAGGCGGTGAGGCTCGGCTACGATTAGTCTGGTCGGAGGCGGCTTCCGTGTGAGAGACATCCTGGACTCTCTTGAGCAGAGTGACTGTCTGTCCCATTGCGGCGATCAGGTGTGCTCGGATGCTAGTCCGGACTCCCTGGTACTCAGGGGTATCAGGGAGCCGATCTAGATTAGCCATGGCGACAGCCACGTTGGCGCTTGGCGTCTTGTAGACTGGCTGGTCCCCGACCATGTCAAAAGCGTCGTTGAGATTATGCGGTGGAAGTTGTTGTTGCTCGTCTGCACGTCGTCGGGCGCAATCGGCGTTGCGCTGCTCGCGGAGTTGCCTCTGCTCATCTGTCTCTCCATCAACGACCTGCTCGTCGGCGCTGACGTTGAAGACAATATCTCCTCGCCGAGGGGGGAATACCGGGAAACGAGGGAAACCCGGTGGGTGTGAAGGCCAATCCAGGTCGTAGTCCTCGTCTTCGGTGTTTATAACTTCAGTGGGGACGGAGCCGGTGCTGGAGTTGGTGCTGGAAGCCTGGCCGTCCCGTAGTTCTCGGATCGCAACCATGTTGACGTGGTGACGACCGTTCCTTTTCGGCGGCCACCCCGCCTTGCCGAAAACGGAGCGGATGTGCCGTGAGTAAAGAGAGGCCGAGTTGTTCAGGCCGCAAGGATGATCTTCCTTCTTGAGCTTGACGGATCGTCCTGAGGGGGTTGAGGTTATCATCAAAGACGTTCCCAGCTGTTCGTGTGTAATGACACGAGTTGGCCGGCGGGATTTGAAAAAATCCGTGGGAGCAGCTTGATCGGGCTGACGCAGGATTCCATCTACTAGTTGGGAGGTTTCAAGTAGCTTGGAGTCAGCGCGATCAAGCGCTTGGAGAAGGTCCGAGCAGTCAATCTTCTTTCCCTTGTAGAGCGGGAACGGTGGTCGGGCGCTCGGTGCCGCCACGCGAGTGGTCGGAGACGGCGTGATCTCAGATCGGATCTGAGTTTCTTTCGAAACCGTGGTCGTGAAGTCGCCGCTGCACGTCGTCCACGTGATCTGGCCGACGGTGAACGTGAGGCCTTCAGGCACGGTCGCGGAAGCTGGGATCGTAACCATCTTGCTCGTCGGAGAAGTTGCACGCACACCCCCTAGCTGGCGCGCCACTGTCGACGAAAGCTGGTCGGCAGTCTACCTTGGGGTATACCCACAGTAGTAGTTTATCGGTAGACGGTGCGCAAACTACGAACTCGATGGTGACGCAAGACACGGACAAGCTTTTTATCTAGGTTTGGCCGCCGAGTTGGCGTAATACCTACGTCCTGTGTCTGGTTGTATTGATTTGTGTTGAGAGAATATGATGTCCTAGGGGGTCCCTTGCCTCTCCTTATATAGTTCGGAGGGCAGGGTTACAGATCTGGAAACTAATCCTAGTCGGTTACAATTGCCATAGATAGTTTGATATCAATTCCTATTCTAACCGACTAGAATCTTGCTTGATCTCCGCGTCTTGTTCCCTTGCGTGAAACTCCGAGCTGTCGGATCAAGCCTCGAACTTGTCTCATAGTGGGCCAAGCCTCCTGGCCGAAGTCTAGCCGTAAGGGTATAGGGGTTTATACCCCCACACACGCCTACTGGGACAAGAGATTCAACATCAAGATCAACATGTCGAACACCGATTTCGACTTGGAGAATGTCATCCTTGTGAGGAAGCCAATCTCAGAGATGAGCAGAAGCAAGCTATGGCGAAAGCAATGGAGGATTACAAGCAGTTATATTTCAAATCCTTCAGTATCAACAGGAGTGGCGAGGTGATCCAAAAGGAAGCATTGCCGGCGCCTCAGCAAATTACTTTTCAAGCTAATACTGGTAAACTTCAAGAGATGGTCGATAGTGCTGTCCACCGTGCTCTGATTAATCAATTTGGCGTACTGTCCAATACAGTTTTTAATGCTGTAGCAAGAACTTTCAAAGAAGGACAAGTGCCACCATCTTATGTGGGTCCTACCTATCATCAGCCAGGGGCATCATTAGTTATGCCTCCATCGGCTACTACAGCCGTTGCGGGTACAAAAGTTACTTCCCCTCCAAGCACAGTAGGGATGACTAATGCGCAATCTACACCGATGACGACCAATCCATCAACATCAGATGGACAAGTCAAACTTGCTACGGATTTGTTGGCATCGGCAATGTCAGTGTCTGTTCCTCCTAATTGGTGGGGTTATGGTATGCCCCCGAAGTTTATGGCAAATAGCTCTGGGACTTCTCAAGCGGCTAACACGACAGGCAAGGCTCCTATGGCATCGGCACCCCCAAGCTCGCCGATGACTCAAAATCCCCAGTATTCTATAACTACTACTGCAAGACCTTTCACTGCGAATTCTCAAGTGCCAACGTTCCAGATGCCTAACGCATCGGCAGATCCAATGCCGACGCAGCAGAGGTTCATAACACAATCAGGGTATGTCAATTCAATGATGATGCCCAATTATCAGTCATTGGCAGGGCCTACGCTGATGAACGTTAATAATGGATGGACAGGGCAGTTTGTCTTCCCACAGGTGCCTCACCAGAATCAGCAGGCTATGGGATTTCAGCAGGGACCGATGCAACCTGGATTTCAGAATCAAGGATTGGTCAACCAGGTGATGAATCTTGGTTAGCAAGTTGGTGGTCAACAGGCAATGGCTAATCCAATGTTTCTTAGAGATCGTGCACCGTAGAGACACATGGAAGCTTATCAGCAGATGCCAGACCACAACAAGCCCATCGGCAGGATGCCAATGCGTATTGGGCCGATAATATAGCCGAGGTGATGAGAGACCAATTTGGGATAAAACCCAAAGTCAACACTTACTCTTATCGGACACCGTATCCTCCTGCGTATGACTTGATTCCACTTCCAAATCAGTACAAGGTGCCGGATTTCACCAAGTTTTCTAGACAGGATGATACATCAACTATGGATCATGTTAACAGGTTCATTATCCAATGCGGGGAAGCTGCTAACAGAGACGAATTAAGGGTTCGTTTATTCTCATCATCTTTGTCTGGATCGGCCTTTACTTGGTTGATTTCACTACCTCCAAACTCAGTGATCACATGGGCCGATCTAGAAAAGTAGTTCCATAAGTACTTCTTTTCCAGAGTTCATGAGAAGAAGATCACCGATTTAGTCGGACTGAAGCAACGCAATGATGAATCGGTTGAAAGCTTCGTGCAAAGATTGCGAGATGTTAAGAACAAATGCTAAAGTCTGGTTCTGGATGATCGGCAGCTAGCCGATTTAGCTTTCTAGGGATTGTTGCCGCATATTAGAGACAAGTATGATTCTCAAGAATTTGAAAGTTTGAGCCATTTGGTGCAGAGGATTTCTGACCAAGATATCAAAGCTTTTGAATCCAAAAGAGCATGGAACAAAAAGGTGTCGTTTGTCGATGAGGCAGCAAGTTCAGACTCTGATGAAGAACCAGTCATTGGCTTGGTAGAATGAGTGAAGAATAAGAAGCCGATGTCTTGTCCTTTTGGGCATAAAGAACCAGAAAAGTTTGCATTCGACATTACCAAAGCCGATAGGATATTTGACTTCCTACTTCAAGAAGGCCAAATCAAGTTATCACCCAATCATGTGATTCCATCGGCAGAGGAATTAAGGAACATTAAGCACTGCAAGTGGCATAACGCTACATCTTACAGTACAAATGAGTGCAAGGTATTCAGGCAACAGCTGCAATCGGCTATAGAGTCTGGGAGAATTAAGTTTGATAGCTCCAAAGCTCAAAAGCCGATGAAGATTGAACAACATCCTTTCCCTGTGAATATGTTGGATGCTAAGGGAAAGACTAAAGTCTTGACATCAGAGGTAGCTGAAAGAAGCGCATCGGTGGATCCTCAACACTAGATTACTGCCGATGATGCCAAAGGCAAAGGTTTGATCCAGGAAGGAACCAGCTCAGGAAGGTCTCCCCGATCTGGCATTGTGATTACCCATAGAAGGCATCGGGAGACCTGGCAGCAACGTGAAGATCGATATCGGCGCCAATAGGAGGATCGTTGTCGGGAAGAAGAAAGGCGCCGACAAGAGAGGAATCGGCACAAAGATCACTGGAATTGCCCGTTCTTCATCCACTGCTGGGAGCAAAATATCAAGCTACCCACTGTTAGAGACTGCCCTGAGTGCAATGGCTATGATCGGTATGATAGACCAAATCGGCATTATCAGAACAATGATCGGCGTTTTGATGGGCCGATTAGAGGAAGAGCCTCAGTTCATGATCGGCTGGGGGGCAGACTCAGTGTGCATGATAGGCTTGGTGAGCGTGTTAGGTATTTTCCCAGGAACCAAGAGGAGCTTGAAGAGATGGCAGATGCACGAGTGCCCGATGAGTTCATATTTTGCAGGGATGCTAATACTTATCGGGTGGAATCAAGGGAAAATCGTCGCCAGTCGATTAGACAACCACAACTTCCTCCATGGTGTCCAAAAGGATTAACTAGGACACAGAAGAGAAGATTGCAGCGGGAAAGACGAGAAGAGCTGAGTAAAGAAGAGAATTCTGCCAAATCTGGAGATCAGCAGCAGTCGGATTCTAAGGGGAAAGGGCCATCGGCAGATGTTAATATAGTGTTTATGTTGCCGATGGAGTTCCTTGCGCCTTTCAGTGATGATGAGGAGGTGGATTTTTCCGATCAAATAGCTCAGTTGGCTCTGGATCCGATGACGGCTATCTTTGAAAAGCCCGCTGATAATGAAAGACATCATCTTAAAGCTCTGTTTGTCAAAGGTAGGTTTGATGGACAGCCGATGACCAAGATACTTGTTGATGGTGGGGCTGCTATCATTATTATGCCATACGCTTGGGAAAGGAGATCAAGACTTGATCAAGACCGATATGATGCTGAAGGACTTTGAAGGGAATGTGTCTCCAATCAAGGGAGCCATATGTGTTGAGTTGACTATCGGCAGCAAAACCTTGCCGACAACTTTCTTCGTCATCAGTGGAAAGGGTGCTTATAATCTACTATTAGGGAGAGATTGGATCCATGCCAATTGTTGTATCCCATCTACGATGCACCAATGCTTGGTTTAGTGGGTAGGTGACAAGATTGAAATTGTCCTGGGAGATTCTTCATATGTCATAGCATCGGCAGAGGCATATACTTATGAAAGGACCAGATGTATCTCAGGGGAGATTTGGGAAAAGGATTTTCTCAAAGTTGCTGATTATGAGATTCCACCGATCCAAGCAGCCGGTTCTGATGAAGAGTTTTAATGGATAGGTTCACCGATGATGGAAAACTAGGCCAGGGGTTTACATCGGCTGATGATTTGGTAGAAATAGATATAGGTAATGGTGATAGGCCAAGGCCTACTTTTATTAGTGCTAAGTTAGATTCTGAGTGTAAGCAACAATTAACCGATTTGTTAAAGGAATATAAAGATTGCTTTGCTTGGGATTATACCAAGATGCCTGGTTTAGACCGATCTATTGTTGAACATCAGTTACCTATCAAATCTGGATTTCGGCCACATCAGCAGCCAGCTCGCCGATGTAATCCTAATATTCTTCTTGATATTAAGGCCGAAATAACTAAACTTATCGAAGCTAAATTTATTCGACAATGTCGGTATGCCGAGTGGATTTCAAATGTCGTTCCAGTTTACAAGAAAAATGGAAAGCTTCGTGTCTGCATTGATTTCAGGAATCTTAACAAAGCTACACCAATGGATGGTTATCCAATGCCAGTTGCCGATTTGCTAGTTGATGCTGCGGCTGGACATCGGGTCATTATCTTTATGGATGGCAATGCAGGATATAATCAAATATTCATGGCTGAAGAAGATATTCCAAAGACTGCATTTAGATGTCCTGGTCGTGTTGGGTTGTTTGAATGGATAGTCATGACTTTTGGCTTAAAAAATGTTGGTGCTACCTATCAGAGGGCTATGAATTTTATCTTTCACGAGTTCATCGGCAAGCTGGTGGAAATTTACATTAATGATGTGGTGGTTAAGTTTAGGGATTTCACAAAGCATCTTGCCGATCTACGAAAGGTGCTGGAGTGCATAAGGAAACATGGTTTGAAGATGAATCCTAATAAGTGTGCATTTGGTGTATCGGTAGCGCAATTTCTTAGTTTCATGGTGCATCAGAGGGGAATTGAAATTAGTAGGAGATCTATTGATGCTATCAACAAAATAGTTGCTCCCACCAACAAGACTGAACTCCAATCTCCGATCAGCAAGGTAAATTTTATCAGACGATTTATATCTAACTTATCTGGTAAAATTCGTGCTGTTATTCCTTTACTTAAGTTGAGAGCCGATCAAGAGTTTGTATGGGGAAGAGAGCAACAGTTAGCGTTGGACGAAATCAAGAATTATTTGACAAATCCTCCAGTTCTAATTCCACCTCAACAAGGAAAACCCTTCAGATTGTATTTGTCTACCGATGGGATGGTCATCGGTTCGGCTTTAATTCATGAATTTGAAGGGAAGGAGCGTGATTTATTATTGGAGCAGAAGACTAGTTGATGCTGAAACCAGGTATTCGGCAATTGAAAAATTGTGTTATGCTTATACTTTTCATGTATTAAGTTGAGACATTATCTGCTGTCGGCCGAATGCACTGTTATATGCAAAGATGATGTAGTCCGATACATGCTATCTATGCCGATTATGAGTGGTAGAATCGGCAAAAGGATTTTTGCGCTGTCGGAATTTGATCTGCATTATGAAGTAGCTAAGGTAGTTAAGGGGCAGATTACGGCCGATTTTGTGACTCAGCATTGCGGTGTAATGGGGACCTTGGAGATTGTTCCTTGGACGCTCTTCTTTGATGGATCCACATGTGACCGGGGGGTAGGAATCGGTATAGTGCTAATTTCTCCTCGAGGAAAGAAGTATGAGTTCTCTTTGCCGGTTGTTGCCACGTGTTGGTGCAAAAGCTGATCTGCAAACACAAAGGGCTAATACCCGATTCAAACGTTAAGGCGTGCCAGCCGATTTGACCTCACAATCGACAAAGGTGATAACTCGAACACTTTGGTGCCGACAACAGCGATGCGCCCGGATGTCACGGCCAAGAAGTGCTCACGCGGAACTTGAGAACACGCCGAGTTTGACTCGACGAATTTCTAAGAACCCGTAGTAAAAGAGAAAATATGACAAAGTCGTAGAAAAGTAGAAGCTGGAATATAAGTAAAAACTTGCGTTTGATTGATTGATAGATGTCTCATTACATTGTCCTAGGGTCTATATTTATACCCTGTCCAAAGAGCTATAACCAGACTCGACTAGGACTCGAATTCCAAATTAAACGGAGACCGTATACAAAACGAATTCTAATAACTATGGAAAACATTAAACTACCCCCGTAACCGATCGGGACACCACCATCAATCAATCGGCAACTCCACGCTTTTCTTCAGAGTCATCGGCAGATTACCCGTCTACAGTCATCGGCAAACACCGGCATTGGTCATCGGCACGAATACGTCACCACTTCTGGACTTGGTCATATCCTGTTGTTTCCCATTGGCAACCACCTTTATCGGCAACTCCCCTGCAGATTGGTCACCACTGCTCCATCTACGAATATACGTCCCATTAACTCCGGATGCGTATCAAAAGATACGTGTCTAGAAATGGTGTCAACACATGCCCCCCAATTTCGGAGTATAAAATCATTAATGCTCCAAAATTTTCTGCAGTTACGACGCCTTTCCGCAATTACTTCTCCTAATTTGGTAATCAGCTGCCAAGTCTAAATAACCTTTGCCCGATTCCCCTGCAGATCCGTCGAATTTCTCAACCTCTCGAACCAAGCCTCCCCACTTTTGCGCTCATCGGCAATATTACCGTTAGAGAAAACTGCCGATGGGCCGACCAGGCGATCTTGCACAGTGAAATATCTTCAAAATCATGACCGCTTGCTGTCAAATCACCTGCGCAATCCCTTGATTACCGTGTGAACAATTACCATATCCACCTGAACACCCTCGGATTTCACGGATGCGGCAAAGAGATAAGTCAGATTTGCCCCTGCCCATTTTGTCCTATAAATACTTCCTTTTCTGGTACTCCTCCTCCATCTTATCATTCTACAGCCCAAAATCCACTTTCCTAGCGGCGACATTGCCCAAGAACTCCAAGAACTTCAGCAAGAGTCTCCTTCACCAAACCTCCAAGTCTTCGATCCTCTTCCTCACGAAGAAATGGCCATCAACTTCGTCGTTCCTGAGGTCAGTTTACCATCTTTTTTCTTCTCGCACTTTTGCTATACTCCTATTCATCTGCGAGTCCTTTTACTGAGTATTTCTTTTTGTTCTTTCATCCTCAAAACTTTTAGGATTTGGCTGATAAGATTGTAATTCCTACCGATCAATCTCACTTCCAATGTCTCGGCCCGTTAGGAAATCCAGATCCCACCGATCTAATAAATGCAGAGACAAATAGAATCCCCTTCAGAGCTGAAAACTTTTCCTTAGATCTGTGGAAAGATGCCTTGCGTTCCTGGCCCAGTCCCACCAAGGGATGGAAAGACTGGTTTCTCATAGTCAGCCATTCAAATGAAGTCCAGTGGGGCGAGCGGAAATTAGACTAGTGCATCAGATTATCTCTTGCCGATATGGAGAGAAACGAGTCACTATTGGTAGCTGCCTCGTATTTTTTGTCAGACACGCTCAATGCTTTTGTATTCGGCCATGGCCCTGCTTCACCCACTCTTGCCGATGTACTTATGCTCACCGGTTTAGACATATCCACTACCGATAACAGTCACCTGTTTGACACCAAGCCCAGTTCTAAAGTAGAAACTCACTATTGACGGTCCTTAAGTATCAAATTTAATTATCAAATAAACAAAGAAAAGGATCCAAATGAAATCAACATCTAGACATAGGGTTTTATCTAACAGAATTCAACGAGTTTTGGTGTTTGTCTATTTCTGCAGGGGGTTATCAGGAAATACGGAAGAAAGGCCCACACGTCAGAATTACATAGAGATATCAACGTGTCGCGCAATTATCTTACATCTAGAAGACTCCAGAAGCCATGGGAAGGAAGCAGAGGCTGAACGGAGCCAGGCACTGGGCGCCCGCCCAGTTGACCTGGGCGCCCGCCCCCTCCTGGAGTCCAAACAGGACTCTCTTTCGGGACTAATCTCCACCGACCTAAAGGATCAAGGATAACCGTTCAATCAATGTCGGTTTGATTCGACAACCTATATTCACTTGAAGGGACTATAAAACCAGACCCCCTGGCCCATGGAGGAGAGAGCCTCTCAACCCTAATTCATTATTCATCAAGGGAGAAGAAGCCTCTGATCAAGACTAGAGCCACCACATCAATTAGACATCTAGATTGGCATAGCTACATAGGTTTAGAACTAGAAGGAGTCAATCTTCGATTGGTTTCCGGTTCTGTCAAGAAGATTCTTGGTAATTCTCTAATTGTTCTTCTAATTGTTCTTCTAATTATCTTTGTTCTTCAATATTATGAATATGACTTTGTTCTACTTCAATATATTGCTTATGGCTTTGCTCTACTTGCTTATATTCAAGATTATATTATTCTTAGTTTATCATAGTTATATATTTGGCTTAGTTAGATTGGAATTATATACATGCTTAGGATCGTATAGCGTTTATCCATTGGATCCATGGGTAAATGATAGATATTGTGTAGGCGTGGTGCTTATACCATATTTATCTGCGATTGTACCCAATATGCCAGATCGCGGGGTAGTTCATGATAGTGACAGCTTCATTGATTCTTATATAGCCCCCCTCTTGTGTATTGGGCTGGCAGAGCAATATTATTACAAGGGAGTTATTGCCATGTTTCTCATTTACCTTGCTAATATCACTATGCATGGGCGTAGTCTTGTCTCGCAATGATTGCTAAGTATGCTTGCACTAACTATGATAATACTAGACTATATAGTTGAGAATAACTTAGGAAATATTCTTGTAGTTCATTCTAATTCTATGCTAATGAATTTCAAGAATATCTAATTGAGGTGCTTATCATATTTATTATGTGGCTAAGTTATGTTGATCAGATTAATTATCTTTATCACTATTCATTACTTCATATATCTTTTATGTGACACTTACCCCTGTATGAAAGAGTTAGATAAATGTTCTCAATTATACATGCAATGATAGATACTCAATCTCATATTCTGTTCTGTAATCAATATTGATGATTGCTAATCCCTTCCCAGTGGTAAAAATATAAATAACGATACCTGGAATACTTCCCGGTTAAAATGCTACATCGGTATTAATCTGTGCGCTTGCAGATCCCATTCATTATTTATTTAGAAGAGCAATTGCATATTTTAATACCGCGTCTCTCATATCATGCTGGGGATAACAACTTGGCTCAAGTGGTATGAGAGATAGGTTTGACATTTTTGGCACCGTTGTCAAAATTAGAAAACTAAGTCTACTTTTGGTAATGATGTTAAGAATACCCAACAAGCATTTTTGGCGCCGTTGCCGGGGAAGGATGATTACTAATCAGGAATGAATATAGGATTTTGAGTTATCATTCGCATCACTAATATGATTGAGCATATTAATTTTCTTATACAGTTTTACCCTGATATTTTTCTATTTTATCTTATGCTGGGGAATGTATGAATAGAAGACATCTTCCAGGAAATTTTGTTGACAATCCCGAAGCATTATTTAGAAAAACAAGAGCCAAGCTCAAGAAGAGATCATCAACATTTCAGCAAGAAGCTTCATCCAATGAGTTGAAAGCTATGGCGAACAAATCGATCCGTGAGTTCTCAGCTCCCACTACGGACAACATCCGCACTGGACCTGCTGCAGAGATCGATGGCAACTTTGAGCTCAAGCCTGGACTTATCAACATGGTGCAATCCAACCAGTTCTGCGAGAAGGCACACGAAGATGCTAGTGCTCATCTCCAACACTTCCTAGAGATTTGCAGCACATTCACCATATCAGAAGTCCCCAGAGATGCTATACTACTTCGCCTCTTCCCATTCTCACTGTTAGGAAGAGCGAAGCAGTGGTTCTACGCTACAAAGGAGAAGAATACTACGTGGGCACTCTGCTCCACGAACTTTCCGGCTAAGTTCTTTCCCATGGGTTAGACCAATGCTCTCCGTGGGAAGATTACAAGTTTTCAGCAACAAAATGATGAATCTGTTCCAGAAGCATGGGAGCGCTTCCAAGACTACATCCTAGAATGTCCCCATCATGGAATGGAGAGTTGGCTATTGATGTAGACGTTTTATCATGGGCTCGGCAACAGTGCTCGAGAGACCATGGATGCTGCTGCTGGAGGAGCATTCCTATCACTCACCATACCACAAGCCACAGCTCTTGTGGAGAAGATGGCGTCCAACCAAGGCTGGAATGAAGAAAGGACCCAGACACGCAAGAAAGTGGAGGTATGCATCAGCTCAAGGAGGTAGACATGCTGTCTGCAAAGCTAGACCTGCTCATGCAGAAGCTCGATGATAGAGCTGAAGATAAGAAAGAAGTTATGCACATCTACGACTTGTGAGGAGTGTGGAAATACTGGACACTCAGGCAATCACAGCCCTGAGATGCTTGAGGATGTGAACTACATCAACAATAACAACAACAACTACTACAACCGTCCTCAACAAAATCAAGGTTGGAATCAACAGAGGCCTAACTACTCACTTAATTATCAAGGTAACAATTCTTACAATAATAATAATAATTTTTCACCTCTAAGAGAGTTAGTGTCTAATCAAGGAAAGCTAATGGATAACCTATCTAAGAAATTGGCATCTAATGATAAAATGCTAGAAAATATAAATAATAGAATGGATAATTTCTCTACTGCCATCAAGAATCAAATTAGCTTTAATAAAATGATTGAATCTCAGTTAAATCAAATAGCTGCTGCTGTTCCTGCTACTAACCTCGGTATACCATCACAACCGGAAGGATTAGAATCTGCAAATCTTGTAGACATGTTTGATGCAGGTAACTGGAGTAACCCCGTCACTGAAGTTACTACTGACCTTCTGCCGGTCAAGAGAGGCGATCCAGGACGCCCCGTCATCTCGAACTCCATCGGTATGGTGGACTTCCTAGAAGCACTCTGCGACTTTGGCTCTAGTGTCAACATTATGCCTAGGGTACTCTATGGAAAATTCTTTACATATCCTTTATTAGAAACAACCATGTGTTTGTAGTTTGCAGATCAGACGACAAGTTTTCCAAAAGGAATATTGAGGAACCTTTGTGTCCGAGTTGGTACCTTATACGCCCCAGCAGACTTCGTGGTGATAGAGACCGGTAATGATGAGAGAGCACCCATCATCTTAGGGAGGCCATTCTTGAACACCTCGGGAGCTGTCATGTGCGCCAGTGCTGCCAAGATCAGTTTCTACATCAAATGGAGGAATGAGTTGTTTTCCTTCAAGAACAAGACTACACAAATTCTAGATCAATCCAGACATGAACCAAGGAAGAGGACCAACAGGAGGATCAGGAACAAGCAAGTGTGGACCAAGTCAGCTAAGATGGTCACTACAATTCATGGAGGTCAAGATCATCAACTTAATTCACCGTTTCTCAACAAGAAGGACGACCCAGGAATGCCAAGCATATCTATTGCTCCATAAATGGATATAACTTCTACAAGACATTTTGCGACACTGGATCGAGCGTCAACATAATGGCCGCAGTCACCTATCGACTCTTGTTTGGAACCATGCCCTAAAACCAACATACATTTAGCTCCAGATGGCAGATCAGACGTTTTGAGAAGTTAAAGGTAACTGATGTCCCAGTCAAAATAGACGATCATTTTGTCTACACAGACTTTCAGGTTATTGACATGGGAGAAGATGAGTACGATCCACCCATCGTCCTTGGAAGACCGTTCCTCAGCACCGTTAAAGCAATCATCTACATTGGAACTGGAGAAGTCTATATGCACTTCCCCTCAGAGAAGGTACGCCGCTATTTTACGGACCCTAACTATATCGTTGAAGACTCTAAGCATGTCAGAAAACGACGCAACTGCAACCAGAGGAGGCAGATCATCAAGGACGGATGGGCAGACTATGAAGGAGAAGTGATAAGGTCTGAAGACATACAGTTTAAACAGAATTATCTTGAGGAGACCGTAGCACCGAGTAAGGTGTGAAAAGAGAAGATAACTATACATGAAGAGGAGGCGCCGCCGCAAGCACCGACTCCGCCACCCAACGAACCCCAGGACAATTAAGAAAATGGAGAGTCCCGTTCGGAGGACTTAAAAACACCGAATGCCTTGCCAAGAGGTAAGCTTGGTAGTTATCCTTTCCCTTTCGATTATTTAAAATAGTTTGCTTAGTTAATCATGTTCATACTATCCTAAAAAGAAAATAAAAATGTAAAAAACAGTAAGCCCCATGTGAGTATACGAGTGGAATAAAACCCATAAGTGCATTCACTGTGGTGGCATAAAAATAAAATAAATATTTCTTTTCTGCTTTATAAAATGAAAATATAAAAATAGGGAGTAATATTTATTAAGGAGTCTCAACATGATAAAGGCTAGATACTTATACTAACACTTAATCAGTTCCACAAAGCTTTGTTGTCTATTTGAGCTCCATAGAATTTAAGAATCGAGAAGACTAGCAGACGGAGGACATTCTAATCGCTGTCAAGATACTGCCGACTTTCAAATACACCTCTGCCACCTGCTAGCTACATCAAAAGAAATTACGTCAAAATTCAGCTTGGGGGTGACCACCCCCATTTATCCCGATAAGTATTCCTATCTATCTTTATACTTATATTATATTAAAATATAGATATAGATAACTATGAAAAAAACAAATAAAGATTTTATGCTTATATATATATATATCTTTTGCTTAGTGTGTTTAATAAATAAATAAAGTAGCTATGCTAAACTAAATCTTATTAATAAAACTCTAGCATGGATATGATGAATAGTTGCTCTGCCTAATTTTCAAATCTGAAGTTCCCTCTCAAGTTTAGACTTAACTGTTATAATTTAAAGCTTACTCTAAACCTGAACTTGTGGGAAGAAAACTTGATCTAAAGTCTAAGTTGTGAACGGATATGATATGGGAAGGTTGAGCTGCTGTTTATCTGTTTCTAGAGATGCTAGAATTCTGGAGAATTTTATCTTTAAAAATCTTTAAAATATTACATGATGAGTTCCTGTACGATGAGAGTTTAAATTCCTACCACAGCCATATATACATGCTTGCTAGACTTTGAGCTACACATTTACTTTTTACTACTTATGAACATTGAGTTTGGTCAAGCTGTGTAGACCCTTAGGAGCTTGTCATGTGGTTAAATCAAGATTCACTTGCACGTTCACTCACATATGCTACTTCTACTCCGGAAGTACCATCCATATATATCCACCCATTTCCATCTCCAGAACCACCCAAAAATATTCTACTCCTAATCCGGGAGAGAATAGCCAAAAATATTTCTATTTTTCCCCTGTGAAATAAATGCTCAAGTTATCTTGGTTACTACCACTTGCTATATTATCTCATGAGATGAGTGCTCTAAAAAAACGAGGAAATAAAAAGGGGCAAGTGCCCAGAACCTCGAATAAAAGAAAAAGTGAGACGAGAGGTAAAAATGGACAAGTGTCCGATAGTAGAATTAGGGGTACAAGATACCCACCTGAGAGGAAAGAAAAAAAAATAAAAAGAAGAGCATCTCATTCTCCTCAAAATGTTTCAAAAGAGCAAGAAAGGTATGTATTCCCTCAAAAGAGCAAAAGTAGAATTAGACTTTCACCGTTGTTATCACCACCATCACCACATACCATTCATTTGCCACACATGCACATCTTGATTTGACTTATTGATTTGTTTCTTTGGATCCATGGTTTGACTATGCAATAAATGTCTTGTAAGTATGTATATTTTATCTCCCACCTATGAGCCCCAGATATTAAAGCCTTTTTAGAGTAGCATGAGAGAGAGAAGGCAATGCTATGCCGTATACCACAAATAGTACATATTTTGAGAGAAGGCATATACCATCATTGCCTTGGTAAGGATCCAGAAATACCACAAAAGAGAGATCGAAGAGAGTCATACAAGGAATATCTGAGTTTTATTTGAAAATCTCCAAAAACTCCAGAGCTATAGTTGATCAAGAATAAGAGACATGGCACTTGACTAGACTGTTCTATCTTTTAACTACTCAAGACAGAAGAGACGGTTACAAGTCCCATGGTAAAAGGTAAAGTAAGTAAGTTTTAAGTCTTGACAGTTTACTCTAACTCAGAGATGAGACCTCAATTAAAAACATGTGTACCGTCAATTTTTAAAGGCATTACAACAACTTCTAATACATCGCTGAGATTATCCTTGCTCAGGGACGAGCAAGAGGTAAGCTTGGGGGAGTTTGTTGACGGTCCTTAAGTATCAAATTTAATTATCAAATAAACAAAGAAAAGGATCCAAATGAAATCAACATCTAGACTTAGGGTTTTATCTGACAGAATTCCACGAGTTTTGGTGTTTGTCTATTTCTGCAGGGGGTTATCAGGAAATACGGAAGAAAGGCCCACACGTCGGAATTACATAGAGATATCAACGTGCTGCGCAATTATCTTACATCTAGAAGACTCTAGAAGCCACAGGAAGGAACCGGAGGCCGAACGGAGCCAGGCACTGGGCGCCCGCCCCCTCCTGGAGTCCAAACAGGACTCTCTTTCGGGACTAATCTCCACCGACCTAAAGGATCAAGGATAACCGTTCAATCAATGTCGGTTTGATCCGACGGCCCATATTCACTTGAAGGGACTATAAAACCAGACCCCCTGGCCCCTGGAGGAGAGAGCCTCTTAACCCTAATTCATTATTCATCAAGGGAGAAGAAGCCTCTGATCAAGCCTAGAGCGACCACATCAATTAGACATCTAGATTAGCATAGCTACATAAGATTAGAACTAGAAGGAGTCAATCTTCGATTGGTTTCCGGATCTGTCAAGAGGATTCTTGGTAATTCTCTAATTGTTCTTCTCATTTTTCTTCCAATTATCTTTGTTCTTCGATATTATGAATATGACTTTGTTCTACTTCAATATATTGCTTATGACTTTGCTCTACTTGCTTATATTCAAGATTATATTGTTCTTAGTTTATCATGGTTATATACTTGGCTTAGTTAGATTGGAATTATATACATGCTTAGGATCGTATAGCGTTTATCCATCAGATCCATGGGTAAATGATAGATATTGTGTAGGCGTGGTGCTTATACCGTATTTATCTGCGATTGTACCCAATATGCCGGATCGCGGGGTAGTTCGTGATAGTGACAACTTCATTGATTCTTATATAGTTCCCCTCTCGTGTATTGGGCTGGCAGAGCAACATTATTACAGGGGAGTGATTGCTATGTTTCTCATTTACCTTGCTAATATCACTATGCATGGGCGTAGTCTTGTCTCGCAATGATTGCTAAGTATGCTTGCACTAACTATGATAATACTAGACTATATAGTTGAGAATAACTTAGGAAATATTCTTGTAGTTTATTCTAATTCCATGCTAATGACTTTCTAGAATATCTAATTGAGGTGCTTATCATATTTATTATGTGGCTAAGTTATGCTGATTAGATTAATTATCTTTTTTACTATTCATTACTTCATATATCTTTTATGTGACACTTACCCCTGTATGAAAGAGTTAGATAAATGTTCTCAATTATACATGCAATGATAGATACTCAATCTCATATTTCATTCTGTAATCAATATTGATGATTGCTACTCCCTTCCCAGTGGTAAAAATTTAAATAACGATACCTGGAATACTTCCCGGTTAAAATGCTACATTGGTATTATTCTGTGCGCTTGCAGATCCCATTCATTATTTATTTAGAAGAGCAATTGCATATTTCAATACCGCGTCTCTCATGTCATGCTGGGGATGACAACTTGGCTTAAGTGGTATGAGAGATAGGTTTGGCATTTTTGGCACCGTTGTCAGAATTAGAAAACTAAGTCTACTTTTGGTAATGATGTTAAGAATACCCAACACTCGCGCTATCGGTGGTTGGTCTGGATACATTCAGAAGTACCGAAAGACAGGATCTGTCGGGGAAAGGGAGCAGACAATTTTCTTGAACATGTGGTTGGATAAGTTTGTGTTCTGTGGCCGATCGGCAGGACCAACCTCTGTCTATCTATCGGCAGCGGAAAGACTGGCCAATGGTGGCCGATTTCCTCTTGGCCGATACATGCTCGGCTCTGTTTACCACCTCCTCCATCAGGTAGCTAAGAAACTCCTGCTAGGCCAACCCATCGGCAACTTAGGGGGACCCTGGTGGTTCATCAACATGTGGCTTAGTGACCACATGCATAAGCGCCTTGGATTTGACCTCTTTGCATAGCGCTTCCCTAGAGATATAGCCGAAGACCATGAATTGGATGAAGAAGAATCGGCAACTCGTTCCCCTCTAAACTATGGTGAAGCTGCCATAGTCTTACCTGGCACTGGAGGCAATGAAGATCAGGTCAGCCGATTCTTTCAGACTCTTTATGAGGGTCTAGCTAGAGAGCAGCGAGCATGGATGCCTTATGAGGATCCAGCACCAGATTTCCTCTGACTTTTCATCCCTTTGACAATGCTCTCAACAAGGACCATGATCTGATGATGGCAAATTATCACTCCAAGAGCTATACCAGTGTTCACGGTCCTTAATGCTCACAATTAACCATCAATTAATCATAGAAAAGGATCCAAATGCAACCAACACCTAGACTTAGGGTTTTATCTGACAGAATTCCACAAGTTTTGGTGTTTGTCTATTTCTGCAGGGGGTTATCAGGAAATACGGAAGAAAGGCCCACACGTCGGGTTTACATAGAGATATTAACGTGCCGCGCAATTTTCTACCATCTAGAAGACTCCATAAGCCACGGGAACGAACGGGAGGCCCATCGGGCTCGGAGGCAGGGCGCCCGCCCAACTCTCCTGGGCGCCCGCCCAGCTACAGTGTCCAATTCGGACCCGTTTCGCGTATTATGCTCCACCGACCTAAAGGATCAAGGAAAACCGTGCGATCAATGTCGGTTTGATCCGACGGCCCAGATTCACTTGAAGGGACTATAAAACCAGACCCCCCTGGCCCCTGGAGATCATACCTCTTCTACAGAATCAAAGCTAGGGTTTTAATTCTTCATCCAAGTAGAGAGGATCCCTCTAGTTCTTTAGTTAGTTCTAGTTGTAATCTAGAAAATAGGGAGAGAGAAGAGGAGAGCAGAGGAGGAGGAGCCGGATCTGTCGGATCTTCCTCAACATTGTACTTTTGCAGCATCTGGTTCGTTCTTCATCGTTCTCCAGGTTCTTCAATTCATAACTCCTGAGTTCTCTAATTACTTTTATTTACATTCAAGTTATTTATTGGATTCCCGCTTGCATCAAGTGCTCTAATCTTTGAAACATTAGAGTAGTAATTAATAGATTAGACGTGGTGTTTAGTCTTGCAATTACCTAGAATTGCACCCAATCCTGCGGATTGTTGTGGTAGCCTTAGGGTAGTGACAGCCCTAACGGTCGACGTATTCCACCTCGTTCAGATCGGTGTTTGTAGGACCGTAGTCAGAGCTTCCTAGCCCCCTTCTCATCTCTTTCTGTGGTTAGTGTTCTGATGTCCCGAAATAAATAATCTTGAAGTAATTCTTGATTCTTAGATCAACTAGAGAACTCTCAGGAAACTTCCTCTCTTCCCACCAAAAATAATTATATAGTTATCCTTGGGCGATCTTGGATCTTAATTAGTACACTCACGTTCTCTGTGGAAAATCGATACTCTGGAATAATCCCGGGTGAAAGCTACATCGGTATCCGTGCGCTTGCGGATTTTTCTGTTTGCGTTTAAAATACCCAACAAGCTTTCTGGCGCCGTTGTCGGGGAACGGTAGCTGTGCTAGTTTCGAACCAAGTCGTCCGTGTATCCTTTTTCTTTTCCTTTTTTACCACACTCACCTTATCATTTTCACCATACCACATGGATTTCACTCTAAGCATTAATGAGCATGGAATTTATTTCATAGCCACTTCATTTACTCCATGCTCATATGCAACATCTTCACAATCCATTGGTCTCTCCAACATCACCACATTCGAGATCTCCAACCCCCTCTTCCTTTCTATTTATAAAAACTTTAAAAGGACGGTTGTCGATGCATATGTCTATAAGAAATATTGCAGATCTCGTTGAGTTGATCTTGATATAGGTCAGCGTTGGAGGGGAAAACACTTCGCAGACATAAATTGATGGTTTCCCAAGGACAAGCTTAGTGTCCTAAAACAAGCACTGATCAGATCATAACATGAGCTTTTAATTATTTGCAACATTACCTTGTGTGTTGAGCATATTAGGATAATTGTAAAAATATTCCTTCGGGTATTCTTGTCACTGACCTTTCCAAGATTGGAGCAAGAAGATCGGATGAATGACAAGCACAAGGTATGTCCAACCAACTATCATACAACATTGAATTAAATTCATCCAAACTTGAATTTTGCAAAATTCAGGCTTGGGGGAGTACTTTACATAAAAACATCCTTTGCCATGTTGCTACGTTGGTTATCCCTACCTTTGAGACATGCTCAATTTGTTAAATACTAATCACACTACTTCATCTCCACTTGAGTAGATCTCTATAAATGCTTTCATGCTACCTTTATTTGCTTTAGTATATGTCTAGGTTTAGAGTAGTTTCATTTATCTCTTAATTAAGCATGGTGCTTAGTTTAGGAATGATGATCTTACTTCCAAAGGACTTTAAATTAAGCATGATGCTTAGGTTAAAATTCCCTCCTAAATCAAATTAGACATGGTGTCTAGGTTGATCTTTGAGCCGATAGTATGCTATAGTAGATATTGGATATTTTGTTGGACTAACCCCTGCATGAAAACTTTCAATATCAACCTGGGAGGTCCTGAGATAAACTCACATTGGAGACAAAGAGAGACACACATGAAGTTTAACAATTTACACAAGGAAGGCATAGCTCACAAGAGATGATCCATGGAGGGTGCCACAAACACAATGCACAACCGCTAAGAGAGGAAAGCTTCCACAAGGTGATACTGTACCATCACTCTTCAAGTAAGGTAACATCTTAAAGTACTTGACTATCACTTCTATAAGCTTCTCCTTAGTTCTGGCGTTCACATGAATAAAAGAGACAAACATGTATGATTTACAACTATAGATAACCAACCCAGTCGATTCAATAGGTTTAGTCTTTCCACCTTTATGATTCCACACTCCTAATCATATAAGCTAAAATGTTGCACATTCAATCTTTGGAAGATATAAACAAAAGATAAATATAGATAGATTATCTTTCCATTAGGTTGAGTGATCTGATCTGACAAATGTTTTAAATACTACACTCATAATCTTATTATCCATCAACTTTGTCTTGCTCACTATGCTTGAGGTTAGAGAAGAACAAATACACTTTTGGTTCTGTTGGTGTTTTCCACCAACAGGGCCCATGCACTTGATCTCTGCCTTGTCTCTATGAGTAGGTACACTTTGAGCAAAATATGAAGGACTTTTACAACTCCCAGACTCCACCAAGTGAAGAACATAGATCTCCGAGCACAAACATACTGGAGATACTGGACACTCAGGCAATCACTGCCCTGAGATGCTTGAGGACGTAACTACTGGAGTAACCCTGTTGTGGAAGTAATTACTGACCTTCTGCCGGTCAAGAGAGACAACTCAGGACGCCCCGTCATCCCAATCTCCATCGGCATGGTGGACTTCCTAGAAGCACTCTGCGACTTTGGCTCCAGCATCAACATTATGCCCAAGGAAATATTGAAGAACCTCGGCATCCGAGTTGGTACCTTGTACGCCCCAGCAAACTTTGTGGTGATAGAGACTGGTACTGATGAGAGGGCACCCATCTTAGGGAGGCCATTCCTGAACACCTCGGGAGCTGTCATCTATGCTAGTGCTGCCAAGATCAGTTTCTACATCAAAGGGAGAAATGAGACGTTTTCCTTCAAGAACAAGATTACACAAATCTCAGAGCAATCCCGACATGAACCAAGGAAGAGGACCAACAGGAGGAACAAGAACAAGCAAATGTGGACTGAGTCAGCTAAGATGGTCACTGCAGCTCAAGGAATTCAAGATCGTCGACTTAAGTCACCATTCCTGACCAAAAAGGACAACCCAAGTATGCCAAACATCCAGTGCTCCATCAATGGATACAACTTCCAAAATATGCTTTGCGACACCGGGTCAGGCGTCAACATAATGGCCGCAGTCACCTATCAACTCCTGTTCGGAACCATGCCCCTAAAACCGACATACATTAAGCTCCAGATGGCAGATTAGACATTCCGAAAGGTCATTGACATGGGAGAAGATGAGTACGATCCACCCATCATCCTTGGAAGACCGTTCCTCAGCACCGTTAAAGCAATCATCTACATTGGAACCAGAGAAGTCCACATGCACTTCCCCTCTAACAAGGTACGCCGCTATTTTACTGACCTTAATTATATAGTTGAAGACTCTAAGCAGGTCAGGACAAGAAGAAGACGACACAACCGTAACCAGAGAAGGCAAAATCATCAAGGACGGATGGGTAGACTATGAAGGAGAAGTTGTAAGGTCTGAAGACATACAACTTGAACAGAACTATCCTGAGGAGACCGTAGCACCGAGTCAGGTGTGTAGAGAGAAGATAGTTATACATGAAGAGCAGGCACCGCCGGAACCACCGACTACGCCATCCAGCGAATCCCAGGACAACTGAGAAAACGGAGAGTCCCGTTCGGAGGACTTAAAAACACCGAACGCCTTGCCAAGAGGTAAACTTGGTAGTTATTTTTTTCCTTTCAATTATTTTAAAATAGTTTGCTTAGTTAATCAGGTTCATATCATCTCGAAAAGAAAATAAAAATATTAAAAATAGTAAGCCCCATGTGTGTATGCTCATGACATAAAAACCATAAGTACATTCACTGTGGTGGCGTAAAAATAAAATAAATATATTCCTGTCCTATAAAAATGAAAATATAAAAATAAATTTATGATCCTACTAAAGAGAGTAACATTTATTGAGGAGGCTCAACATGATAAAGGCTAGGTATTTATGCTAACACTTAACCAGTTCCACAAAGCTTTGTTGTCTATTTGAGCTCCACAGAATTCAAGGATCAAAGAAGACTAGCAGAAGGAGGACATCCTAATCGCTGTCAGGGTGCTGCCGGCATTCAGATACAACTCCGCCACCTGCTAGCTACATCAAAAGGAATTATGTCAAAATCCAGCTTGGGGGAGAGCACCCCCATTTATCCAGCTAAGTATTCTACTCACGTTTATACTTTACTCTAATAATAAAAAGATGCATAATCATAGAAACCCAAATAAAGATTTTGTGCTTATATATATCTTTGCTTAGTTTGCTAAATAAATAAATAAATAAAGTTTGCTTGAATCCTCATAATAAGCTCTCACATGGAAATAATGAATTGTTGCTCTGCCATGACTAGTTCTCAAAATTGAAATCTCTCTCAAGTTTAGGCATGACTGTTATTAATTAAGATTTGCTCTAAACTTGAACTTGTGGGAAGAGTACTTGATCTGAAGTCTAAGTCGTTAACGGATATGATATGGGAAGGTTGAGCTGTTGTCTATCTGTTCCTAGAGATGCTAGAATTCTGGAGAATTTTATTTTTGAAAATCTTTAAAATGTTGCATGATGAGTTCCTGTATGATGAGAGTTTAATTTCCTACCACAACCATATATACATGCTTACGAGACTATGAACCACACATTTACTTTTTACTGCTTATGAGCATTGAGTGTGGTCAAGCTGTGTAGACCCTTAGGAGCTTGTCATGTGGTTAAATCAAGATTCACTTGCACGTTCACTCATACATGCTGCTTCTACTCTGGAAGTACGCATCCACATATATCCAACCATTTCCATCTCTAGATTCACCCAAAAATATTCTACTCCTAATCCGGGAGAGAATAGCCAAAAACATTCTCCTATTTCTGTTTTTCCCTATGAAAAAAAATGCTCAAGTTATCTTGGTTACTACCACTTGCTATATTATTTCAGGAGATGAGTGCTCTAAAAAAAAAGAAGAAAGAAAAAAAAAAGAAAGAATGCGAGGAAATAAAAAGGGGCAAGTGCCCGGAACATCGAAAGAAAAGAAAAAAAAAGTGAGACGAGATGTAAAAATGGACAAGTGTCCGACAGTAGAATTAGGGGTACAAGATACCCACCTGAGAGAAAAGAAAAAGAAAATATAGAGCATCTCATTCTCCTCAAAAAGTTTCAAAAGAGCAAGAAAGGTATGTATCCCCTCAAAAGAGCAAAAGTAGAATTAGACTTTCACCATTATCACCATCATCACCATACACCATTCATTCACCACACATGCACATCTTGATTTGACTTATTGACTTATTCTTCTGGATCCATGGTTTGACTATGCAATAAATGTCTTGTAAGTATGTATTAGCTGTCTCCCACCTATGAGCTCCAGATATCAAAACCTTATTAGAGTAGGGTGAGAGAGAAGGCAATATCACTATGCCTCATACCAAAAATACCACATACTTTGAGAGAAGGCATACACCATTACTGCCTTGGTAAGAATCCAAAAATACCACAAAAGAGAGACTAGAGAGAGTCATACAAGAAATCTCTGAGTTTTATTTGAAAGTCTGCAAAAAAACTCCAGAGCTATAGTTAATCAAAGAACAAGAGACATGGCGCTTGACTAGACTGTTCTATCTTTTAACTACTCAAGACAGAAGTGACGGTTACAAGTCCCATGGTGAAAGGTAAATGAGTAAGTTTTAAGTCTTAACAGTTTACTCTAACCAGAGATGAGATCTTGTTTAAACGCATGTGTATCTTTAAGGCATGAAACCACTGTAGAAACTCTTGAGTCCATCTTTGCTCAGGGACGAGCAAAGGTTAAGCTTGGGGGAGCTTGTGGACGGTCCTTAATGCTCACAATTAACCATCAATTAATCATAGAAAAGGATCCAAATGCAACCAACACCTAGACTTAGGGTTTTATCTGACAGAATTCCACAAGTTTTGGTGTTTGTCTATTTCTGCAGGGGGTTATCAGGAAATACGGAAGAAAGGCCCAACCGTCGGGTTTACATAGAGATATTAACGTGCCGCGCAATTTTCTACCATCTAGAAGACTCCAGAAGCCACGGGAACGAACGGGAGGCCGATCGGGCTCGGAGGCAGGGCGCCCGCCCAACTCTCCTGGGCGCCCGCCCAGCTACAGTGTCCAATTCGGACCCGTTTCGCGTATTATGCTCCACCGACCTAAAGGATCAAGGAAAACCGTGCGATCAATGTCGGTTTGATCCGACGGCCCAGATTCACTTGAAGGGACTATAAAACCAGACCCCCCTGGCCCCTGGAGATCATACCTCTTCTCCAGAATCAAAGCTAGGGTTTTAATTCTTCATCCAAGTAGAGAGGATCCCTCTAGTTCTTCTAGTTCTAGTTCCTCTAGTTCTAGTTCTAGTTAGTTCTAGTTGTAATCTAGAAAATAGGGAGAGAGAAGAGGAGAGCAGAGGAGGAGGAGCCGGATCTGTCGGATCTTCCTCAACATTGTACTTTTGCAGCATCTGGTTCGTTCTTCATCGTTCTCCAGGTTCTTCAATTCATAACTCCTGAGTTCTCTAATTACTTTTATTTACATTCAAGTTATTTATTGGATTCCCGCTTGCATCAAGTGCTCTAATCTTTGAAACATTAGAGTAGTAATTAATAGATTAGACGTGGTGTTTAATCTTGCAATTACCTAGAATTGCACCCAATCTTGCGGATTGTTGTGGTAGCCTTAGGGTAGTGACAGCCCTAACGGTCGACGTATTCCACCTCGTTCGGATCGGTGTTTGTAGGACCGTAGTCGGAGCTTCCTAGCCCCCTTCTCATCTCTTTCTGTGGTTAGTGTTCTGATGTCCCAAAATAAATAATCTTGAAGTAATTCTTGATTCTTAGATCAACTAGAGAACTCTCAGGAAACTTCCTCTCTTCCCACCAAAAATAATTATATAGTTATCCTTGGGCGATCTTGGATCTTAATTAGTACACTCACGTTCTCTGTGGAAAATCGATACTCTGGAATACTCCCGGGTGAAAGCTACATCGGCATCCGTGCGCTTGCGGATTTTTCTGTTTGTGTTTAAAATACCCAACAACCAGTGAATTTCTTTGGTAGTGGGAAAGCCTCCAATCTGACTTATGAGTTCTATAACCCATCGGCACTAGCTCGCCAACTAGCCTTTGGACAGCTGCCGATTGCGCTCTGCTACGTCGATGTGGTGAAACCAAGGGAAACCATAACCAGCGGTCTCGAGTGGATCAGAATAGCTCAACTTCCACCAAATGCCGATACAGATGTCGATCTATCGGCTTGGATTCTGGCTCTCTTCATCACCCAGGCATACCAGCAGTGGTGGGAGGAATGGAAAGAACATCTGTTCTGCAGATCAGCCCTCACGTACCGTGGCATGATCGACCCCAAGTACAAAATTCCCGAGAACACTGTAAGTTTTCAACCGATGCTTCAATCTTCTTATATTACTTTTATTTTCATCGGTAACTTACTTCCTCTCTCTTTAATCAGGTCGATGATACACCACCGACAGTCAGCAGAAGCGGAAGGCCGATCGAACTCCTTCTATCGGGCCTGATGTCTCTAATCGGTAACAATGCGCCAAGCTTGGCGGCTTTAATGCACCGGGGTGTGCGTTTCAAGAAAATTACCACCAGACGAGCGAAGACATCCCCATCGGTAGCTAGCGCTACTGCTTTGGCGCAAGCTTTCAAGGTAAATTCTTGATTTATTCAACTTATACCGATTCCATTCCATACTTACATAATTCTTTCAGGATACATCGGCTGCTATGGGAACATCATCGGCAATCTTTATTATTCCAACCAGAATTTCATCAACTCCCTGTCACGCTTGTACTTACGAAACTTTTGTTATTGTATCAGCAATCCGGCAAATCAGTAAAGACCAGAAGTTCCAAGACAAGTACCGATGCCCCCCAAGCCAGTCAAGCTAAGAGAAAGGGTCCCAAGAGTACCAAGTCACAGGCAAAACGCTAGAAAATAGTGCCACCCTCTTCTCCTCCCCTAGTGTTGCCGATTCATGTAGAATCGTCCCCTTCTTCACCAGAAGTCCAGACTCAGCAAGCACCATCTTCACCTCAACCGCAAGAAGCAACTCAGACAGTGGAGATATCAACCGATCTACCTGAACAGATTGCCGATCCAGTGGGTCCAATTATTGCATCGGTAATCTCTTCAATTCAGACAAGCATTGCACCCCCTCAAGGTAAAGTACCATCCATGAAATTATTGCCGATGGACCTATTTTTCTACCTTATAATTATCCCTGTTAATTTTTTAGCTGACATTGTCCCATCGGCAACTCTGGCCGATCAACCTGTGGTACCATCGGCCTCAACTAGCCAGAGGCGAGAGATAGCTTTGAAACAAGTAAGCTATTTGATTAACATCCTTGATTTCACTAAAATTTCATCATCAAATAACCTATCTCCTTTTCTTTTTCAGGAATAAGATTCTCCCGACAGCCTGTTCTCCTTTGCCGTCAAAGTTTCCGATGATGAAGGCGAGGAAGTAAGCTCTTCTCAAGCAATCGGTATTTCATAGGTAGAAATCAGAGCAAAGCTGGAAGATTAGCTAGCCCTACTGCATCAGGATACAGCCTAACTGGTTGACGACTCTGATCCAGCCAAGGCTTTGTTTAAAGCTCTCAGAGGCCAGATCCCTACCGATGTCGAGGAGATCCTCTTCAAGGCTGCACACTTGGATAGTCGACAGCTTCAGTACCAAAAGGCCACACAACGCCTTGCCGATAGAGCAGCTCATGCCCAACTTTCAGAGGAGGTAATGAAGGTAAAGCACCTTGCCGATGAAAAACACAAGAGTATCGGCATTCTAAAATCCTCAGGAGATGTGCTGAAACAAAAGATCTCCGACCTATCGGCCAAAAGGGAAGCCCTGTTGGCAGAGCTCAAACAAGTAGAAGAAGCTCTGTCCCAAGCTCAACAGGAAGTAAGTCAGCTACCCGAGACAATCAAGACCCTCGAACAAGAGCGAAATGCCCAAGCTCGCAAGGCACTGCAGATGAAGAAGAAGCTGAAACGGTGGAAGGCTCTGCCGATGAAGATATCAAGGAGATAGAAGAAGCCGATCAAATTTGTCTGTGCGCTATATCGGCCATCCAAGCTCTGCTGAATGTATGAACTCTTCATCGGCGGCATGTTTTGCTTTTTCTTCAAAACTGCTGATTATTTTGGTCTAGCCGACAGGACTGTTATCGACATTTCTTGAAACATCGTAGTCGGTTCGAAACACACTTTAATCCAGCCGATAGGAATGTTATCGGCACTTAAACTTTTATGCATCGACCCATATGCTTGGGTAATATTTCTTCAAATATTTTCCATTCAATGCTCTGGGAAATTCAACTCCTTCGAGAGTTTCCAAGATATAGGCATTACCAGGAGCAGACCGACTTATCCGATAAGGACCTTCCCAATTGGGAGACCACTTGCCAAACTTTGAACTTTTGGTTCCAACCAGTAATATTGGTTTCCATACCAAATCTCCATCGGCAAATTCCTTAGCCTTTAACTTTTTATCATACCATCTGGCACCTCTCTTTTTATTCTCTTCTATACTTATCAAAGCCTTCAGCCGATGTCCTGCTATATCATCCAACTCGTCTTTCATCAAAGTAGCATAATCATTGGCAGCCAGCTAGTCTTGAAAAGATAGTCGCCTAGATCCGGTTTTAATTTCCCATGGTAGTACAGCATCGTGCCCATATACCAACTGATAAGGTGAAACTTTAATTGACCCATGACATGCCATCCGATACGACCATAAAGCTTCACTCAACAATGTATGCCACCTCCTAGGATTTAGCTCAATCTTTTGTTTGATAAGTTTAATAATTCCTTTGTTAGATGCTTCGGCCTGCCCATTAGCTTGAGCATAATAAGGAGAAGAATTCAACACTTTAATCCCCACACCGATTGCAAATTCATCAAACTCTCCTGATGTAAACATAGTACCTGATCAGTAGTAATTGTTTGAGGAATACCAAATCGGTAAATAATATGCTCTTTCAAAAAATCAATCATATTAGCCGATGTAACTTTCTTCAAAGGAATAGCTTCAACCCACTTAGTGAAATAATCATTGGCAACTAAGATGAATTTATGCCCTTTGCTCGATGGTGGGTAAATCTGGCCGATCATATCAATAGCCCATCCCCGGAACGGCCAAGGTTTAATAATGGGATTCATGGCCGATGCGGACGCCCTTTGAATATTGCCAAAGTTCTGACATCCTTGACACCCTTTGAAATATTTAAAGCAATCCTCTAGTATAGTCGGCCAATAATACCCATTTCTCCTGATCATCCACTTCATCTTAAAAGCCGACTGATGTGTGTTGACACTAGCTAACACCACTTAGATACTAGGTTGTCATCCCCAGCATGGTGCCAGAGTGTACAAAGGTATTTATAAATGTAAAGGCTCTCTAGAAAATAATCTATTCTATCCGCAAGCGCATAGATAAAACACCTCATTGTAGCATTTCACCAGGATAAGTATTCCAGGTATCGTTATTTATAATTTTGCTCAGGAAGACAAGGGGTAAAATTATAATAAGGTCAAAATCTATCAAGGCATAGACTAGAGATAAACTTACAAGAACATGATTACTAATGAGAAACTCGTCACACAGTCACTTACTCTAGCAGGGGGTAAACCATAAAGATAATGATAATGAATTATAAGTTCATGGGATAAATAACACAGCGATTAGAAAATAGACTACTCCTCATATATGTAGGTGATGTCAGATTAGCTAGAGAATGGATTCTAAGTTATCTACTAACTACTAAGTCATAATCTACTCTAGTTATCTACAAGATCATATATAGCATAAAAGACTCTTCATTCATGTATAAGGAACATTGATAAAGTAAATCAGAGCATCGCATGACTTACTCCACAATACAGGTTCTGCCTGTCCTATCAACGGAGGGTAGACTATACAAGAATCAACGAAGTTGTCACTATCGCGAACTACCACACAACCCGGCCAATAGGATACATTTGCAGATAAATAACATCTAAGCACCACGCTCACATGTGATCTATCACCTAACTCCTCGCGTCAAGAGCTAAGCGCTTTGCAAACTTATACATAAACTCATTATCAATTAGAACTATATCAAATATAGAACTAGAGCAAACTAAGAACAGAATAATTAGAGACATAATGCAATTAGAGCAAAGAATTAGAGAGAGATATGAATAATACCAATCTTTATTACCGAAGATCCGAATCTAGAGCGTAGTGCTCTACTTCTCTAATTGCTATCTAATCAAACCTCTAAACTTGAAGGATTAGGGAGTAGCTAATTCTAATTCTCTGTGGGAGAGAAGCTCTAAACACTAACATTGATGGCTACCTCTGAATAATGATTTCTTCTCTTCTCCTCTCTCCTCCAGGGGTGGAGAGGCCTTGGTTATATAGTGTTTTCAAGTGAATTTGGGCCGTCAGATCAAACCGACATTGATTGTGTGGTTTAGATTGATCCTTTAGGTCGGTGGAGTTTAGCCCCGAAGCAGAGTCCCGATTGGACTCCAACCCTAGGCGGGCGCCCAAGGGGGGTGGGCGGCCGCCCTGCCCCCGAGCCCGATCGTGCTCTCGTTCGTTCCCGTGGCTTTTGGACTCTTCTAGATTGAGGAAAATTGCGCGGCATCTAATTATCTCGTTGTAAACATGACATGTGGGCCTTATCTCCATATTCTCTGATAACCCCCTGCAGAAATAAATAAACACCAAAGCTCGTGGAATTCTGTCAGATAAAACCCTAATTCTAGATGTTTGTTTCATATTGATCCTTTTCCATGTTTAATTGATTATTAATTTTGGTACTTAAGGACCGTCAACAATGTGCTCCACACACTCCTTCATGGATTTCTCCCATCAAACTTCTAGCTTCATCATCACCTAAGCACTTGAGAAGAACCCCATCGATTGTTCGATAATATAGCTCATCCTCAAGGAGCATATACTTGGTAGCTTGAAACCGGATACGCCTCTCAACCTTCTTAGATGAATCCCTTAAATAATCAATAATCTCCTTTCTCCAATCATCGACACCGATTGCCGATAACATGTTCAGTATGGGTTGATATCCCGAGACATGCTGAGCCAACCGATTAGCTTTCTCATTAGGTAACCGAGGAACATGCTCTAATCGGAAATCCTTGAACTCCTTCAATAGTCGCATACTCTTTTCGTAATAAGTTATCAGGACTTCACTTCGGCATTCATAACTTCTAGCCAATTGATTTATAACCAGCATAGAATCCCCAAAGATTTCAACAGCATCAGCATGAACCTCTTTTAACAACTCCAACCCCTTGATCAAAGCTTGATACTCGGCTTGATTAGTCGTTGATGTAGCAACAATCGGCAAAGAAAACTCATATTTCCTTCCCTGAGGGGAAATTAACACAATGCCGATTCCTGCCCCCCGGTCACATGTGGATCCATCAAAGAAGAGCGTCCAAGGTACAATTTCCAAAGTCTCCACTACACCGCGATGTTGAGTCACAAAATCGGCCATAATCTACCCTTTAACCGCTTTAGCCGATTCGTAACGTAGATCGAATTCTGACAGTGCCAAAATCCACTTGCCGACTCTAGCACTCATAATCGGCATAGATAGCATGTATCGGACCACATCATCTTTGCATATAACAGTGCATTCGGCCGATAGCAAATAGTGCCTCAACTTAATGCAGGAAAAATATAGGCATAAACATAATTTTTCAATGGCCGAATACCTGGTCTCAGCATCAATCAATCTTCTACTTAAATAGTAAATCACACGCTCCTTCCCTTCAAATTCTAGAACCAAAGCCGAACCGATGACCATCCCATCGGTAGACAAATATAATCTAAAGGGCTTTCCTTGCTGAGGTGGAATCAAGACTGGATGATTTGTCAAATAATTTTTTATTTCATCCAAGGCCAACTGTTGCTCTTCTCCCCATATAAACTCTTGATCGGCTTTTAATTTAAGCAAAGGACTAAAAGCATGAATTTTACCAGACAAATTAGATATAAACCGCCTGATAAAATTTGCCTTGCCGATCAAGGACTGGAGTTCAGTTTTGTTGGTTGGGGCAACTATCTTATTGATAGCATCAATAGATCGTCTACTAATTTCAATTCCTCTCTGATGCACCATGAAACCAAGAAATTGCCCTGCCGATACACCGAATGCACACTTATTAGGGTTCATTTTTAAACCATGTCTCCTTGTGCATTCTAACACCTTTCGCAAATCGGCAAGATGCTCTGTGAAATCTCCAGACTTAACCACCACATCATCAATGTAAATCTCTACCAGTTTGCCGATGAACTCATGAAAGATAAAATTCATGGCCCTTTGATAGGTAGCACTAGCATTTTTCAAGCCAAATGTCATGACTATCCACTCAAACAATCCAACATGACCAGGACATCTAAATGCAGTCTTTGGAATATCTTCATCAGCCATGAATATCTGATTATATCCTGCATTAATATCCATGAAGCTAACAATTCGATGTCCAGCTGCAGCATCAACTAGCAAATCGGCAACTGGCATTGGGTAGCCATCCATCGGTGTAGCCTTGTTAAGATTTCTAAAATCAATACAAACTTGAAGCTTCCCATTTTCTTGTAAACTGGAACAACATTGGAAATCCACTCGGCATACCAAAACAGCCGAATAAATTTAGCTTCGATAAGTTTGGTTATTTCGGCCTTAATATCAGGAAGAATATTAGGATTACATCGGCGAGCTGGCTGCTGATGTGGACGAAACCCAGATTTGATAGGCAACCGATGTTCAACAATGGATCGGTCTAAACCAGGCATCTCAGTATAATCCCAAGCAAAGCAATCTTTATATTTCTTTAATAAATCGGTTAACTGTTGCTTACACTCAGAATTTAATTTAGCACTAATAAAAGTAGGTCTTGGCTTATCACCACTACCTATGTCTATTTCTACTAGATCATCAGCTGATGTAAACCCCTGGCCCAATTTTCCATAATCGGCAAACCTATCCATTAAAACTCCTCATCAGAACCGACTGCTTGGATCGATGGAATTCCAGGTATCGTTATTTATAATTTTGCTCAGGAAGACAAGGGGTAAAATTATAATAAGGTCAAAATCTATCAAGGCATAGACTAGAGATAAACTTACAAGAACATGATTACTAATGAGAAACTCGTCACACAGTCACTTACTCTAGCAGGGGGTAAACCATAAAGATAATGATAATGAATTATAAGTTCATGGGATAAATAACACAGCGATTAGAAAATAGACTACTCCTCATATATGTAGGTGATGTCGGATTAGCTAGAGAATGGATTCTAAGTTATCTACTAACTACTAAGTCATAATCTACTCTAGTTATCTACAAGATCATATATAGCATAAAAGACTCTTCATTCATGTATAAGGAACATTGATAAAGTAAATCAGAGCATCGCATGACTTACTCCACAATACAGGTTCTGCCTGTCCTATCCACGGAGGGTAGACTATATAAGAATCAATGAAGTTGTCACTATCGCGAACTACCACACAACCCGGCCAATAGGATACATTTGCAGATAAATAACATCTAAGCACCACGCTCACATGTGATCTATCACCTAACTCCTCGCGTCAAGAGCTAAGCGCTTTGCAAACTTATACATAAACTCATTATCAATTAGAACTATATCAAATATAGAACTAGAGCAAACTAAGAACATAATAATTAGAGACATAATGCAATTAGAGCAAAGAATTAGAGAGAGATATGAATAATACCAATCTTTATTACCGAAGATCCGAATCTAGAGCGTAGTGCTCTACTTCTCTAATTGCTATCTAATCAAACCTCTAAACTTGAAGGATTAGGGAGTAGCTAATTCTAATTCTCTGTGGGAGAGAAGCTCTAAACCCTAACATTGATGGCTACCTCTGAATAATGATTTCTTCTCTTCTCCTCTCTCCTCCAGAGGTGGAGAAGCCTTGGTTATATAGTGTTTTCAAGTGAATTTGGTCCGTCAGATCAAACCGACATTGATTGTGTGGTTTAGATTGATCCTTTAGGTCGGTGGAGTTTAGCCCCGAAGCAGAGTCCCGATTGGACTCCAACCCTAGGCGGGCGCCCAAGGGGGGTGGGCGGCCGCCCTGCCCCCGAGCCCGATCGTGCTCTCGTTCGTTCCCGTGGCTTTTGGACTCTTCTAGATTGAGGAAAATTGCGCGGCATCTAATTATCTCGTTGTAAACATGACATGTGGGCCTTCTCTCCATATTCTCTGATAACCCCCTGCAGAAATAAATAAACACCAAAGCTCGTGGAATTCTGTCAGATAAAACCCTAATTCTAGATGTTTGTTTCATATTGATCCTTTTCCATGTTTAATTGATTATTAATTTTAGTACTTAAGGACCGTCAACAATGTGCTCCACACACTCCTTCATGGATTTCTCCCATCAAACTTCTAGCTTCATCATCACCTAAGCACTTGAGAAGAACCCCATCGATTGTTCGATAATATAGCTCATCCTCAAGGAGCATATACTTGGTAGCTTGAAACCGGATACGCCTCTCAACCTTCTTAGATGAATCCCTTAAATAATCAATAATCTCCTTTCTCCAATCATCGACACCGATTGCCGATAACATGTTCAGTATGGGTTGATATCCCGAGACATGCTGAGCCAACCGATTAGCTTTCTCATTAGGTAACCGAGGAACATGCTCTAATCGGAAATCCTTGAACTCCTTCAATAGTCGCATACTCTTTTCGTAATAAGTTATCAGGACTTCACTTCGGCATTCATAACTTCTAGCCAATTGATTTATAACCAGCATAGAATCCCCGAAGATTTCAACAGCATCAGCATGAACCTCTTTTAACAACTCCAACCCCTTGATCAAAGCTTGATACTCGGCTTGATTAGTCGTTGATGTAGCAACAATCGGCAAAGAAAACTCATATTTCCTTCCCTGAGGGGAAATTAACACAATGCCGATTCCTGCCCCCCGGTCACATGTGGATCCATCAAAGAAGAGCGTCCAAGGCACAATTTCCAAAGTCTCCACTACACCGCGATGTTGAGTCACAAAATCGGCCATAATCTACCCTTTAACCGCTTTAGCCGATTCGTAACGTAGATCGAATTCTGACAGTGCCAAAATCCACTTGCCGACTCTAGCACTCATAATCGGCATAGATAGCATGTATCGGACCACATCATCTTTGCATATAACAGTGCATTCGGCCGATAGCAAATAGTGCCTCAACTTAATGCAGGAAAAATATAGGCATAAACATAATTTTTCAATGGCCGAATACCTGGTCTCAGCATCAATCAATCTTCTACTTAAATAGTAAATCACACGCTCCTTCCCTTCAAATTCTAGAACCAAAGCCGAACCGATGACCATCCCATCGGTAGACAAATATAATCTAAAGGGCTTTCCTTGCTGAGGTGGAATCAAGACTGGATGATTTGTCAAATAATTTTTTATTTCATCCAAGGCCAACTGTTGCTCTTCTCCCCATATAAACTCTTGATCGGCTTTTAATTTAAGCAAAGGACTAAAAGCATGAATTTTACCAGACAAATTAGATATAAACCGCCTGATAAAATTTGCCTTGCCGATCAAGGACTGGAGTTCAGTTTTGTTGGTTGGGGCAACTATCTTATTGATAGCATCAATAGATCGTCTACTAATTTCAATTCCTCTCTGATGCACCATGAAACCAAGAAATTGCCCTGCCGATACACCGAATGCACACTTATTAGGGTTCATTTTTAAACCATGTCTCCTTGTGCATTCTAACACCTTTCGCAAATCGGCAAGATGCTCTGTGAAATCTCCAGACTTAACCACCACATCATCAATGTAAATCTCTACCAGTTTGCCGATGAACTCATGAAAGATAAAATTCATGGCCCTTTGATAGGTAGCACTAGCATTTTTCAAGCCAAATGTCATGACTATCCACTCAAACAATCCAACATGACCAGGACATCTAAATGCAGTCTTTGGAATATCTTCATCAGCCATGAATATCTGATTATATCCTGCATTAATATCCATGAAGCTAACAATTCGATGTCCAGCTGCAGCATCAACTAGCAAATCGGCAACTGGCATTGGGTAGCCATCCATCGGTGTAGCCTTGTTAAGATTTCTAAAATCAATACAAACTCGAAGCTTCCCATTTTCTTGTAAACTGGAACAACATTGGAAATCCACTCGACATACCGAAACAGCCGAATAAATTTAGCTTCGATAAGTTTGGTTATTTCGGCCTTAATATCAGGAAGAATATTAGGATTACATTGGCGAGCTGGCTGCTGATGTGGACGAAACCCAGATTTGATAGGCAACCGATGTTCAATAATGGATCGGTCTAAACCAGGCATCTGAGTATAATCCCAAGCAAACCAATCTTTATATTTCTTTAATAAATCGGTTAACTGTTGCTTACACTCAGAATTTAATTTAGCACTAATAAAAGTAGGTCTTGGCTTATCACCACTACCTATGTCTATTTCTACTAGATCATCAGCTGATGTAAACCCCTGGCCCAATTTTCCATAATCGGCAAACCTATCCATTAAAACTCCTCATCAGAACCGACTGCTTGGATCGGTGGAATTTCATAATCGTCAACTTTGAGGAAATCCTTTTACGAAATCTCTCCTGAGATGCACCTGGTCCTTTCATAAGTATCTGCTTCTGCCATTGCGATGACATAAGAAGAATCTCTCGGGACAATCTCAATCTTGTCACCTACCCACTGAACCAGGCACTGGTGCATTGTTGATGGGATGCAACAATTGGCATGGATCAAATCTCTCCCCAGTAGCAAATTATAAGTACCTTTTCCACTGATAATGAAGAAAGTTGTTGGCAAGGTTTTGCTGCCGATGGTCAACTCAACACATATTGCTCCCTTAACCGAAGACACATTTCCTTCAAAATGCTTCAGCATCATATCAGTCTTGGTCAAGTCCTAATCTCCTTTCCCAAGCTTCCGATAAACCGCATACGGCATAATGTTGATAGCAGCCCCACCGTCAACAAGTATCTTGGTCATCGGCTGCCCATCAACCCTACCATTGACAAACAGGGCTTTAAGATGCTGTCTTTCATTGTCGGCAGGCTTTTCAAAGATAGCCATCATTGGATCTAGAGCCAACTGAGCTATCTGGTCGAAAAAATCCACCTCCTCATCATCACTGGACGGCGCAAGGAATTCCATCGGTAACATAAATACCATGTTAACATCTGCTCACAGTCCTTTCCCTTTAGGATCTGGTTGCTGCTGATCTCCAGACTTGTCAGAGTTCTCTCCGTTGCTCAAACCTTCTGGTCTTTCACGCTGCAACCTTCTTTTCTGTGTTCTAGTCAACCCTTCTGGACACCATTGTGGCTGTCTTACCGATGGACGATGATTTTCCCCTGACTCCACTCGATAGGTATTAGCATCCTTGCAAAATATGAACTCATCGGGAACTCGAGCATTTGCCATCTCTTCAAGCTCCTCTTGGTTCCTGGGAAAGTACCCAACACGGTCACCAAGTCTATCATGCACACTGAGCCTGCCCCCAGCCGATCATGAACTGAAGTTCTCCCCCTAATTGGCTCATTGAATCGTCGATCATCATTCTGATACTACCGATTAGGTCTATCATACCGATCATAGCCATTGCATTCAGGGCAATATCTAACAGTGGGCAGTTTAATGTTCTGTTCCTAGCAATGGATAAAAAATGGGCAGTTCCAGTGATCTTTATGCCGATTCACTCCTTTCGGTGTTGATCTTCCTCCCGATGACGATCCTCCTGTTGGCACCGATATCGATCTTCACGTTGCTGCCAAGTCTCCCGATGCCTTCTATGAGTTATCACAATGCCACATCGCGGAGGCCTTCCTAAACTGGTCCCTTCCTGAAGCAGACCCTTGCCTTTAGCGTCATCGATAGTAATCTGATGTTGAGGATCCACCGATGCACTTCTTTCGGCTGCTTCTGACGTCAAGACCTTGGTTTTTCCCTTAGCATCCAACATATTTGTTGGGAAAGGATGTTGATCGATCTTCATCGGCTTCTGAGCTTTAGAATTATCAAACTTAATTCTCCCAGATTCTATGGCCGACTGTTGTCTGAAAACCTTGCACTCATTTGTGCTGTGAGATGTTGCATTGTGCCACCTGCAATACTTCATCCTTTTTAATTCCTCGGCCGATGGAATCACATGATTGGGTGACAACTTGATTTGCCCCTCCTGAAGTGGAAAATCAAATATCCTATCGGCCTTGGTGACGTCAAATGCAAATTTCTCTGGTTCCTTATGCCCAAAAGGGCAAGACATCGGCTTCTTATTTTTGACGCACTCCGCCAAGCCGATGACTGGTTCTTCATCAGAATCTGAGCTTGCGGCCTCATCGACAAATGATACCTTTTTATTCCATGCTCTCTTGGGTTCAAAAGGTTTGATGTCTTGGTCAGAAATCCCTTGCACCAAATGACTCAGACTCTCGAACTCCTGAGAAGCATACTTGTCTCTGATATGTGGCAACAATCCCTGAAAAGCCAAATCGGCTAGCTGTCGATCATCCAAAACCGGACTATAGCACTTATTCTTAACTTCTCGCAACCTCTGCACAAAGCTTTCAACCGATTCATCATTGTGTTGTTTCAATCTGACCAGATCAGCAATCTTCTTTTCATGAACCCCAGAGAAGAAGTATTTGTGGAATTGTTTCTCTACATCGGCCCAAGTAATTACTGAGTTGGGAGGTAACAAAATAAACCAAGTAAAAGCCGATCCAGACAAAGATGATGAGAACAGACGAACCCTTAACTCATCTCTCTTAGCAGCTTCTCCGCACTGGATGATGAACCTATTGACATGCTCCATAGTTGATGTATCATCCTGTCCAGAAAACTTAGTGAAATCTGGTACCTTGTACCGATTTGGAAGTGGAATTAAATCATATGCAGGAGGATACGATGTCCGATAGGAGTAAGTGTTGACTTTGGGTTTTATCCCAAATTGGTCTCTCATTACTTCACCTATCTTATCATCCAAATAAGCATCGGCATCTTGCCGATGAGGCGGTTGTAGATCTGGCACTTGCTGATATGCTTCCATGTGTCTCTGAGCTCCACGATCTGCATAGAACATCGGGTTAATCATCTGACCTCCAATCTGCTGACCAAGATTCATCGGCTGATTGACCAACCCTTGATTCTGAAACCCAGGTTGGATTTGGCCTTGTTGAAACCCTACCGCCTGATGATTCTGCTGAGGCATCTGTGGAAAGACTAACTGTCCTGTCCATCCACTGTTAGCATTCATTGGCATAAACCCTGCCGATGACTGGTAATTGGGCATCATCATTGAATTGACATACCCTAGTTGTGTCATAAACCTCTGTTGCGTCGGCATTGAATCTGCCGATGCGTTAGGCATTTGGAACGTTGGAGCTTGAGAATTCCCAGTGTAAGGTCTTGCAGTAGTAGTTGTAGTGTACTGGGGACTCTGATTCATCGGTGGATTTGGAGGTGCCGATGCCATAGGAGCCTTGCCTGTCATATCAGCCACTTGAGACGTTCCAGGAGTTTTCACCATCATCTCTGGGGGCATATCACAACCCCACCAGTTGGGAGGAACAGATCCTGACATTGCCGATGCCAATAGATCTATGGCATGTTTGATTTGCCCGTCTGATGTTGATGGATTGGTCATCATCGGTGTAGATTGCGCATTAGTGATCCCTAATGTGCTTGGAGGAGAAGTAGCTTCTGTACCCGCAACGGTTGTAGTAGCCGATGGAGCCGTGACCAATGATGACCTTGGCTGACGATAGGCAGGACCCACATAATTTGGTGGCAATTGTCCTTCCTTGAAAGTTCTAGCCACAGCATTGAAAACCGTGTTGGACAGCACACCAGCTTGATTGATCAAGGCACGGTTAATAGCACTGTCAACCATGTCTTGAAGTTTACCAGGATTGGCTTCAAAAGTTATCTGCCGAGGTGCCGACAATGCTTCCTTTTGGATCACTTCGCCACTCCTGTTAATACTGAAGGATTTCAAGCATTGCTGCCTGTATTCCTCCATGGCTTTTGCCATAGCTTGCTTCTGCTCATCTCTGAGATTGGCTTCCATCACAGGGATAACGTTCTCCAAGTCAAAATCAGTGTTCGACATGTTGATCTTGATCTTGAATATGTCCCACTAGGCGTGCCAAAAGATGTGTTGGTGCAAAAGCTGATCTGCAAACACAAAGGGCTAATCTCTGATTCAAACGTTAAGGCGTGCCAGCCGATTTGACCCCACAATCGACAAAGGTGATAACTCGAACACTTTGGTCCCGACAACAGCGATGCGCCCGGATGTCACGGCCAAGAGGTGCTCACGCGGAACTTGAGAACACGCCGAGTTTGACTCGACGAATTTCTAAGAACTCGTAGTAAAAGAGAAAATATGACGAAGTCGTCAAAAAGTAGATGCTGGAATATAAGTAAAAACTTGCGTTTGATTGGTTGATAGATGTCTCATTACATTGTCCTAGGGTCTATATTTATACCCTGTCCAAAGAGCTATAACCAGACACGACTAGGACTCAAATTCCAAATTAAACGGAGACCGTATACAAAACGAATTCTAATAACTAAGGAAAACAATAAACTACCCCCGTAACCGATCGGGACACCACCATGAATCAATCGGTAACTTCCACGCTTTTCTTCAGAGTCATCGGTAGATTACCCGTCTACAGTCATCGGCAAACACAGGCATTGGTCATCGGCACAAATACGTCACCACTTCTGGATTTGGTCATATCTGGTTGTTTCCCATCGGCAACCACCTTTATCAGCAACTCCCCTACAGACTGGTCACCACTGCTCCATCTGCCGATCTACATCCCATTAACTCCGGATGCGTATCAAAAGATACGTGTCTAGAAATGGTGTCAACACCATGTCAACGAATAACCAGGCTGAGTATCAAGCTTTGATCAAAGGGCTGGAATTGTTAAAAGAGGTTCATGTTGATGCTATTGAAATCTTCGGTGATTCCATGCTTGTTATAAATCAATTGGCCGGAATTTATGAATGCCGAAGCTGGGTCTTAATAACCTATTATGAAAAGAGTATGCAACTATTGAAGGAATTCAAGGATTTCTGATTAGAGCATGTTCCTCGACATAATGAGAAGGCTAATCGGTTGGCTCAGCATGCCTCGGGATATCAACCCATATTAAACGCGTTATCGGCAATCAGTGCCGATGATTCGAGAAAGGAGATCATTGATTATTTGAAAGATCCATCTAAAAAGGTTGAGAGGCATGTCAGGTTTCAAGATACTAAGTATGTACTCCTTGGAGAAGAGTTATATTATCGAACAATAGATGGAGTTCTACTTAGGTGCTTGAATAATGATGAAGCTAAAAGTTTGATGGGTGAGATCCATGAGGGAGTATGTGGAGCACATCAGTCGGCTTTTAAGATGAAATGGATGATTAGGAGAAATGGATACTATTGGTCGACCATACTCGAGGATTGCTTTCAATAATTCAAAGGATGTTAGAAATTTGGCAATATTCAAAGAGCACCCGCATCGGCCATGAATCCTATTATTAAGCCTTGGCCGTTTTAGGGATGGGCTATTGATCTAATAGGCCAAATTTATCCACCATCAAGCAAGGGGCATAAGTTCATTTTAGTTGCTACTGATTATTTTACTAAGTGGGTTGAAGCTATTCCTTTGAAGAAAGTAACATCGGCCAACATGATTGATTTTGTGAAAGAGCATATTGTCTACCGATTTGGTATTCCTCAAACGATTACTACCGATCAGGGTACTATGTTCACATTGGGAGAGTTTGATGAATTTGCAATTAGTATGGGGATTAAATTGTTGAATTCTTCTCCTTATTATGCTCAAGCCAATGGGCAGGTCGAAGCATCTAACAAAGGAATTGTTGAGCTTATCAAACGAAAGATTCAAGAAAATCCTAGGAGATGGCATACATTGTTGAGTGAAGCTTTATGGTCATATCGGATGGCATGTCATGGGTCGACCAAAGTTTCACCTTATCAGTTGGTGTACAGAAACGGGCAGTGCTACCATAGGTAATTAAGACTGGATCTAGGCGACTATCTTTTCAAGATCAGTTGGCTGCCGATGACTATGTTACTTTGATGAAAGATGAGTTGGACGATTTAGTAGGGCATCGGCTGAGGGCTCTGATAAGTATAGAAGAAAATAAAAAGAGAGTTGCTAGATGGTATGATAAAAGGGTAAAAGCTAAGGAGTTTTCCGATGGAGATTTGGTATGGAAATTGATTTTGTCGATTGGGACTAAAAGTTCAAAGTTTGGAAAATGGTCTCCTAATTGGGAAGGTCCTTATCGGATAAATCGTTCTGCTCCTGGTAATGCTTATATTTTGGAAACTCTCAAAGGAGTTGAATTTCCCAGAGCATTAAATGGAAAATATTTAAAGAAGTATTACCCAAGCATTTGGGTTGACGCATGAAAGTTTAAGTGCCGATAACACTCCTATCGGCTAGATTAAGATGTATCTGGGACTGAGCGTGATGTTTTAAAGGATGCCGATAACAATCCTATCGGCTAGACCAAAATAATCAGAAGTTTCTAAAGGCAAAACAAGACAAGTTGCCGATGAAGAGCTCATACATTCAGCAAGGCTTGGATGGCTGATATGGTGCGCAGGCGGATTTGATTGGCTTCCTCTATCTCCTGAATGTCTTCATCGGCAGAACCTTCCACTGGCTTCAGCTTCTTCATCTGCAGCGCCTTGCAAGCCTGGCAGTTTTGTTCCTGCTGAAGAGTTTTGATCATCTCAGGCAGTTGGTTTTCTTCTTGCTGAGCTTGGGATAAAGCCTTTTCCATTTGTTTGAGCTCAGCCAGCAAAGCCTCCCTTTTAGCCGATAGAGTAGAGATCTTTTGCTTCAATTCATCTCCTGAGGACTGTAGGATGCCGATGCTTTTGCGCTTCTCATCGGCGAGGCGCTTCATTTGCATTACCTCTTCTGAGAGTTGGGCATGAGTGGCTCTATCGGCAAGATGCTGGGTAGCCTTTTGGTACTGGAGTTGGCGGCTCTCCTAGTGTGCAGCCTGGAAGAGAATCTCTTCGGCATCGGCTGGGATTTGACCCCTAAGAACTTTGAACAGAGCTTTGGCTGGATCAGAATCATCAACCAATTGAGCAGTGTGTTGGTATAGCAGGGCCACCAGATCCTCCAGTTTTGCTCTGATTTCTACCGATGAAATCCCTATTGCTTGAGAGGAGCTTGCTTCCTCGCCTTCATCATTAGAGATCTCGATGGCGAAGGAAAACAAGCTGTCCGGAGAGTCTTGTTCCTAGAGAAAAATAAGAAGAGTTATTTGATGATCAGACATTAGTGATATAAAAAATGGAAATCAGATAACTTACTTGTTTCAAAGCTATTTCACGCCTCTGGCTGGTAAATGCCACTGGTACCACAGGTTGATCGGCTGGAGTTGCCGATGGAACAATGTCAACTGGGAAATAATGATGATAATTATAAATTGGAAAAAATAAATCCATCGGTGATGATTTTATGGACAATACTTTACCTTGAGGGGGTGCAGTGCTTGTCTAATCTAAAGAGACTACCAATGATAGGATTGGATCCACTGGATCGGCAATCTGCTCAAGCACATCGGCTGATGTTTCTTGTGGCTGAGGTGCTTCTTGTGGTTGAGGTGGAGACGGTGCTTGCTGTGTCTGGACTTCTAGTGAAGAAGGGGACGATTCCACGTGAATCGGCGACACCGGACGAGGAGGAGAAGGCGGTGCTGTCTTCTGACGTTTTGGTTGCGACTTAGTGCTCTTGGGGGCCTTTCTCTTAACTTGGCTAGGCTAGGGGGCATCGGCACTTGTCTAGGTACTTCTGTTTCTTGCTGATTTGCCAGTTTGCTGTTACAATAAGCAAGATTTCATGAGTCAAAGTATGAAAGAATGTCGATAAAAATCTTGTTAAAAGATAGAAGTTACCGATGAAGTTCCCATTGTAGCCGATTTGTCCTGAAAAGATTGTGTGAGTATGGAATAGAATCAGTATAAATTGAGGAAATCAAAGATTTACCTTGAAAGCTTGTGCTAAGGTAGCAGCAGCAACCGTTGGAGATGTTTTTGCCCTTCTGGTGGTTATCTTCTTAAAACGCACATTCCGGTGCATTAAAGTTGCCAGGCTTGGTGTGTTGTTGCCGATCAGAGAAATCGGACCTGATGGAAGAAGCTCGATCGACTTACCACTCCTACTGACGGTTGGTGGTGTGTCGTCAACCTGCTCGAAAGGGAAAAAGTGAGTTACCGATAAGGAATAAAATATTAAAAGGATTGAAGCATCGGTTGGAGACTCACAGTGTTTTCAGGGACTTTATACTTAGGGTCAATCATACCGCGGTATGTCAGAGCTGATGTGCAGAACAGATGTTCTTTCCGCTCCTCCCACCACTGTTTGTATACTTGAGTAATGAAGAGAGCTGGGATCCATGCCGACAGATCAATGTCTGACGTGTCGGCATTTGGTGGGAGCTGGGCTATCCTGATCCATTCAAGACCGCTGGATATGGTTTCCCTGGGTTTCACCACATCGCCATAACACAGTCCGATCGGCAGCTGCCCAAAGGCCAGTTGACATGCCAGTGCCGATGGGTTGTAGAATTCATAGGTGGGGTTGGAAGTGTTCCCACTACCAAAGAAATTCACTGGTATGGTTCCTGGGGTGATAATTACCATCATCAGGTCATGATCCTTATTGAGGGCGTCATCAAAAGGATGGAAAGTAAGCGGAAATCTAGTTTCTGGATCCTCATAAGGCATCCATGCCCGCTGATCTTTGGCAAGACCCTCGTAAAGAGTTTGGAAGAATCGGCTGACCTGGTCTTCATTGCCACCGGTGCCAGGTAAGACTATGCCAGCTTCACCATAGTTCAAAGGTGAGCGAGTTGCCGATTCTTCATCATCCAATTCATAATCCTCGGGGATGTCTTTGGGGAAGCGTTGTGCAAAGAGGTCAAATCCGAGGCGTTTGTGCATATGAACACTGAGCCACATGTTGATAAACCACCAAGGTCCTCCTAAGTTGCCGATGGGTTGGCCCAATAGAAGTTTGTTGGCTACTTGATGGAGGAGATGGTACACCGAGCCTAACAAATATCGGCCAAGGGGGAAGCGACCACTGTTGGCTAGTTTCTCTGCTGCCGATAGATAAACAGAAGTCGGACCTGCCGATCGACCACAAAATACAAATTTGTCTAGCCACATATTCAGAAAAATGGCATGTTCTCTTACCCCAACTGATCCCGTTTTTTGGTACTTCTGAATGTACCCTGACGAACCGCCGATACTATGGGTTTCCACCTTAGAGCTAGGTTTACTATCGAACAGGTGGCTATCATTGGCAGTTGCTATTTCCAAGCCAGTAGGCATGAGTACATCGGCAAGGGTAGGGGAAGTAGGGCCATGGCCAAATACAAAAGCATTAAGGGTGTCTGACCAGAAATATGAGGCTGCTATCAACAGTGATTCATTTCTCTCCATATCGGCAATGGATAGCCTAATGCACTGGTCTAATTTCCACTCACCCCATTGGACTTCATTCGAGTTGCCGATTCTCAGGAACCAGTCTTTCCACCCCTTAGTAGGACCGGGCGAAGAACGAAAAGTGTCTTTCCACAGATCTAAGGAGAAGTTTTCAGCCTTAAAGGGGATCCTATTTGTCTCTGCATTTATTAAATTGGTAGGATCTGGATTTCCCAATGGACAAAGACACTGGAAGTGAGGTTGATCGGTAGGGATTACAATCTTATCGGCCAACTCCTAAAAGATTTGAAGGTTGGAAGAACAGAAAAGGAAACAAAGAAGAAAAAAAATGTACTTAGTAAATAGATTCGCAGATAAAGAGGAGTACAACAAAAGTATAAAGAAGAAAGGGGGTGTTGAGTTGACCTCAGGGACGACGAAGTTGATGGCCATTTCTTCTCAAAGAGAGGAAGAACTCGAAGACCCGGAAGATTGTCGGAGGAGTTCCTTGACCAGAGTTCTTGAAGTTCTTAAGCAGTGCCGGCGCCAGAAAGGTGGGTATGAGGCTGTAGAATGACAGGATGGAAGAAGAGTACCGGAGAAGGAAGTATTTGTAGGACAAATAGGGCAGGAGGAAATCTGACTTATTTCTTCGTTGCATCTGAGAAATCCGAGGGTGTTCAGATGGATATTGTAACACCCAAGGTGTTTGTCACTTGCTAAGTACTAGGTTTGAGCTCAAACATGACAATCTCAATGGTAACAAAGAGGTCATAGTCAACCTATGAAAGTAAACCGCAACTTGGACTTGGATGATGCACCTTTTCTTACATATAGGCCCTTTTTTTTAAAGGTATGCTTAGATGATGCTAGTGGAACATTTTTCATGTGTCTCATATCCATCCCAATCTATATTGGTCTCTCGAAAAGTTTGGTGAAGTTTGGAATCAAGAAGTCACATGAAATGATGAGTTATATCCTTGTTGGAATAGCTCTATTAAGGAAATAGAATCATGGCTCATGAACCAAACCTTCCAAACTTGCTCATATGACTCTATATGAATTATACAACAAAAGTCATGAAGGGTTCATGTTGAGCTTATGTCAAGAAAATGCTTCAATTGGCATAAAATCCTATTTGGAGCTTTATCGGGTTACTGCTTTGACCAAAGTGAAAGATTGACTTCTGTTGCAGTTATTAGGTTTGACCCTAAATGAAAGTTGTAGTTTTGCTTCTGTAGAAGAAACTTTATTCAAGAGTGAAGAACCAAATCAGCATGCAAATAGTTCAAACAGAGGCTCAAAGTTCGAATCAGCTGCTGCTTTTTAGCCCTGAGAAATAATTCTAAGTCCCTGGAAGTACAGCAGTGAGTTAGATCCTTCGTGACGTTTTACTATCCAAATTCATATGGTAACTCAATTAGATTCCTTAATATGAGTTGGAGTACTCTTCTTTGATGAAAGCAATGGATCAAGTATCATCAAATTTGGAGTTCATTTGGATATCTAAAGTAGCTCCCAAAACAGCAAAAAGTTATTTTATCGCTAAGCGGAGATCGACCTGTTGGCATGCCGCGTTCTCGTGTTTTTGTTAAGCAACTAAAGTTGGTCCAAGAATAAAAGTGGTGGACAATTGTTTGGAGAAGGTCATGTAAAAAGTTGCATCAAGTTTGACATGGTTTAGACTATCAATTTTTGGTTTTTCTAATCACCATCAATACGTTGACACTCGAGAATTGGCATATAATTATCTCTTAATCTGTTCATCTAATGGTCGAGCACCCTTAATCAAAGTTATAGTGCACGGCGGGGTGAGCAAACTTCATTTTTGGCACATCTCCAAATTCGGCCCGAAACAAGCCCAAAATCGTCTCCCACCTTGCCTACTCCGACACGCGCCACGTGCTCGACGATATGCCTGCGTGGCCGCCATGGACCAGAGCGCGCCCCACCATTGCTGCACCTCTGCTGCTGCTCCATTTCATGTTTGGGACAGCCAGAAGGGCTCTCCACTCCCTCACTCACTCACCTCCACATCGTCCTCCACTCCCTGCTCGCCATCCTCGCCCTCACAGCGTTTCTGAGTATATGCCCCGCCATGGCCAGGGACCACGAGCAGAGCTCGAGCTCCTGCTGCTGGTGGCTGCAGCCGGCCAAGGCCAGGGCTGGGCGTGGCCAATGGCTAGCCGAGGCCAGGCCGCCGCCTGGCTCCCTGCTGCCACTGGCCGCTCTCCAGCAGAGTCGTCGGCCATGTGGTGGGCCATGTCGTCCTCTCTTCATAAAAAGAAGAAGGCAGGGACGTCTTGTTGGAATATGAAACAACTCAGGGTTCCAGATGCGAAGCCAAGACTCATATGTGCGCTGGACGGCGGGTTGATTCGGAGAAAGTTCAGAGTTCCCGATGCAAAGTCGTTTTTCTTTATCTTTTGTTTTTGCAGATTTCTTGTATGAACTTTGAAAATGCATAGTAATTTATAGAGAAGTGGTCAAATAGCAAATGTGGACTTTTTGGAATCCTTGTGAAATTCTCTATGCAGTAGATATATAATATGGCATGGTTTAGTTTGACGTTTTAGTCATAAAAATAGATTTATGCAGTTAGGTTTTAATTGCTTGTTATATTTGTCTTTTTCATAACTGCTGTATTATTGCTCCAATAAATGTGAAAATATTGTGACATTTTTTTCATATGATATTTGATCTCTGGCGTTTGTTTCATGAATTTAGGACAGACAGATTAAGAGTTATGAAAATAACAAATGCCCTGTGTTCCTTTGCTCCTATTCTGAGTGGATCTGCATGTTTGTATTGTTTGGCTCAGTTAAGTTGTGAATCATGCCTTAATGAAAATATATAAGTTATAGTACTTTTCATAATCGCTCCAGAAAGGTAAATAGCACAATTTTTGGTTAAGCACATTTTTAGTTATAGTGGTTTAAAGTACTGTTCCAGTTTCTATCTAAACCCAGACAGGGTTGCATTGTTTGTAATGTAAGACCTTTTTAATTGTAGATTTAGCTGTACATGTTTATAACAAAGTTGTTCACAATTAATTATGGTTTCTGTAAAGTATATAACCCTAATTTATTGAAATGTGAAATTCAAGTTATGGGTGTTTAATGTAGCATGACAGATTCTGTCTATGTTTTGGACAGAGATATCTTCATGGGATTAGTTGACCTTGTTAACTGTAGATTCATATTTAGATGATAATAAGAAAGTTGCAGGTAACTTTATAAGCTTTCCAAAAATATAAGAATCATGTTTGCTGGAGGTCTACAACTCCAGTTATGCTGCTTTGAAGTGCCAATCAGTTTTCTGTGTGTAATTGTACCTCTACTGTTTGGCAGCATGAGCAGTTTTATTTATGCAACTAATTCCATGATATAAATGATGTTTGTTGTGCAACTTGTCTATATAAAAGATGTAGAAAATTTATTAACATATCTTGTGGTAAAGTTGCATATCATTTGGCTAAGTGGTTTATGAGTTACAGTAGTATGAAGTTCTTCCCTTGAAATGCTTGTTCTCTGTAAGTTCCTGGACAAGATTATATGGTCATGCATGTTTGACTTTGTTAACTTATTAATCATGCTAATATGATTCAAGATGAATTGTATATAATTTGATAATCTTTCCAGAATGTCCTATTGCATAGTTTTTGGAGTTGTGTAACTCCAGTTATGATTTATTTACTTAGTTGTTGCATGTATGTCTAGAATTGCTGAAATACATGAATGCTGGATTGCTTAACTTTGTGTAATCTAAGTATGATTCATGTCTTTAATGGTGATTAAGTAATACACTTGTAAACTTGTTAAACTTGTGTCATGATTGATATGTTTGCTCTATATAATTGGTTGTGTGATGTTAGCTAAATAACTTTAGATGCCTGTGTCTTGCATACTTTTATGTGATGCATGTTGTGTTATTATTCTTTATATTCATGCACTTGCATCTTGCATCTCATCTAGGTGCGCTAGATGAATCACGTGAAGCTCTTGGTGTGGGAACAAACCCGAAGACGGTGTTGGGTGGACCCATCCCGAAGGTGGAAGGACTAAGCAAGTGTTGCGACCTAAGATGTCACCAAGATGGAACAACTAATTGAACTGACTCCGTGTTGATCCCAGGCAAGCCCCGGAGCATTATAAGTCTCCCACTACTTTTGAATGCAATTGTGAATATATGTTATATATGTATTGTTGCATTAAGTATAGGAGTTGGGTGAAACCCTTGTTTCATATATCACTCCTTGTCTAGTAAATATACCTATGACCCTATGTAGATTCAGGATCGAATCTAAATGCTTAGCTATGCTTAGACCGGTAGAAGCCAGGTGATGTCCTGTCACCTGAGCAAGATAGGTGGACACCTAAAAAGGTTGGCTATATATGCTATCATGGAAATAACCAAGTGACGAGGATGAATAATTGGAGACCGGGTGGGACGATGATAGAGAAGTAACAAGACATGGAGGTCTTGTGTGCCTATCTATCCCCGCCTATGTTGATTAAGGACCGATCGTTGACGGCCCTCTTGTCATGTTGAACGCATGCCCCACACTTAGCTGGAAGGATAAGTCGTTCCGACCGTGAAGCCTGAACACTATCCGGGCCGGGAATCGAGCCGCCATGCGCTGTATTGGTGATGGTTGAGGAGAACGACGAGGGCGCGGCACGCAACCTCGGTCGCCGGAACGGTCCTCGGGTGTAACAGCCCAGTGTTATGGTTGCATCAATCACATGCATAACATGAGCATCATCATCTACTCAAGCATACCATGATCATCATCTACCTTGGGCCATGTCATTTTATGCTTAAATGTGCTTTAACTTGCTTAATCATGCTTCCTATGCTTGTGTTTGTGTGAACCATGCTCATGCTTGTATTCTATGCCTTGGTAAATAGTTTATCTATGTTTAACTCAACCTTAGGAACAATGTTCATGTTGATCACTTCTCCAAAATAATTACTTAAGTCATGCTTCCATATATAGACCCTAGAAACCCCTTTTGCTTAGGCTATTAAAAAGTGTTTCATAAAATGTTTGCATGTCACAACTCTCTACAGCAAAGTTGTAGCAAAGTTTATAAAGAACAAAAGTTGTTTTATGTCCATCTCATGAAAATGAACACATCTAGCTCAAAAGTGACCCACAAGGCAGATTTGGGGCTGTTTCCAACACTTAGAAAAATTTCTAAGTCTAGGGACGCAATAGTTTGCTCGATCAATTTTGAAAATCTCATATCTCTCAATTCAGGCCGATCTGGCTTTTGCTCTAGTTGACAATGTTGTAGAACTCAGCTAGTACTCCAAGTTTGTCAACTACACTATCTCCTAATTCGTTTTGGTTTGGGAGTTAATCGCTGTTGAAGTCGCTCTGTCAGACAATCATCGCCTTGACTGAATCGAAATCGAGCTCGCCGACCGGCGACAGAACGACGCCACTCGTCAGCTTCCAGCGCGCGCATGACCTCCATGGCGACGCCCTGGACGCAGTGGACGCGTCCACTCTCTCCTTCCTCTCGCTCTCTCGCCAGAAAAGCGGCCGCAGCGAGCTCACTATCGCGAGCTCACTCCGGCGAGCTCTAACTCGCTCCTTGCTGCGTTGCTGCTCACCAAAATTCGTCCACGGCTCCGCCGTAACCCGCTCTCCATCCTCCACCCACAAACTCGCCGTGAAACCCTCCGGTGAGCCGACATTTCCGACTTCCCCCAAATTGGGTCGCCGTGACATTCTTCTCCGGCGAACTCAATGCTGAGCTCCTCGGAGCCTCTTGTCTTCTCTGGTTAGGTCCTAGAGGTAGCTTAGGTCCTTAGCGAACGTCTGCGCCACTTGGTGGACGCTCTACCGCGCTCACCGTCGCCGGACACGACGCGCAGCGCCGCCGTGTTTCCGCCGGAGTTCGGCTCTCTCGTGGCCAGCTCATTCCACACCGTTTCAAGCCTAGTCACCTACCTAGGAAGCTTCGCCGTAGTTCACTGGTGCTGTAGGAAACCCTAAGTCACGCTCTACCGGCCTGAGAGCTCCGGCGTAACGCCGAGCACCTCCGCCGAGCCGCCATGGTCAACGGCAAGCCATTTTCGGTGGCTCTGCCGCGAGGAAAAGGGGGTCAATCGGTTCGCAAGGGTCTGGGGATCACGTTGATGCCCGTGGTTTGGCCGGAGTCCTCGCCGTCGCGGAGAAATCACCGGTGAGAGTCGCCTCGGCCGTGAGGAAGACGACCCTGACATGTGGGACCCGCTGTCAGTGACACATAGTTTCTCTCATTTTCTTTTATTCAAATCTAGGTTTTTGGCTTTCTTGCAAAAATCATATCTTCTGTTTCTAAGATCCAAAAATTGTGAAACAAATTTTGTGATGTTCCTTGAGATGTCTAGTTTTTATTAAAAATATAAAATATACCATGTTTTAGGGGAAAAATAATTGTTATGATTTAATCTTGTTATTTATATATAAATTCATATCTCTTGATATACTGCTCCTTTTGCTATGAAAGTTTTGTGGTAGTCTCTGAGTTTTATTAGAATGCTATGATAAATATTTCATGATTTTTGGAGTAATGCATCTGTGATATGTAATTTATGTTTGTGATATGGCTTGTTTTCTTATTTAAATCATAATAAATATTTGGTGCTTATGCTGGTGCTTAATATTTGGACACTATCTAAACCATGTTTCTTAAATTATGAATTAAGCACCTTGTTCCTTGGTTAAATGCTTATCTTGAATTTGGCATGTGCAATTGTTCTGAAATTTTTATGGTAATGTCAAGATGCTATGCTTGTGCTTGTGTAATGTTTGTAGATTTTTCTGAGCACTTTTGCTAGTATCTTGTAATTATGTCCCTTTATTGAATTAAATTAATAAGTGCCATGATGTTAAATGTTTAGGGGTTAACATATGATGTTCTGGTTATCCTATGATATGCTTGTGCTTATGAGTTATGTAGTTGACACTAATTATGCTTTGGCTATATCTTTAAATAATTAATTGCAGGTTTATGGCTGTCCTGGACAGCAAGAGAGTAATCCAACCTTTTCTTGACGATAACTTGGTTTGCTGGAAGACTTGTCTAAATCAAAGTTGTAGTAAACTTTATGAACTAGCTGTGACTTAATTTTGGGATCATTTGGTCCAATAGTTTAAAAGTTATAGCTGTTCCAAATTAGGTTCCAGAAATAGGTGTTCTCTCTTTTTCTGGGACAGAACCGGGAATTTTGTTTAAACGACTTGTCTAACCTTTAAATCTTGCTGTGATGTTTAAAGATGAAATGTACAATTTCATAAGCTTTCCAGAATGTCCTCATTCATATTTGTTGGATCGGTATAGCTCCAGTTATGATTTATTCTTGAACTGCTCTGTTAGAAAAGGACTTTTGTTTATGGTTTGACTTGCTAAGTCTTGCTATGTTAATTAGTTATCCTTGTGAGTTTATCTTGGGAGTTTACTCAGTAAATGAGTGTCCAGTGAAATTCTAATAACATTGTCAAGCATTCATCCCCATCTAGTATGCACCCATTCTTACTTATCATGCATGCAATAGGTGCCCGAAGAGGAGATTGAGTCCCCGAACCACGAGCCTGCATCGTTCGTGAAAGGCAAGCCCTGGAGCATCTTAAGTCTCCCACTTTATTTTCGAAAGCTTACTTAATTATGTTATCTCTATTGATGCATTACATATAGGAGTTGTGATGAAAGCCTTGCTGCATTTGACTCATTCCTTGTCCAGATATCTTATCACCACCTGGTTGTAGGGTTAGGATCGAGTAGCAGCTTAGCCATGCTTTAATCGGTAGAAGTCGGGTGATATCCTGTCACGTGCGCGAGATAGGGTTGTGTCGGATCACGATTGTCTATATGTGCTATCGTGGGACGAACATGATTAAAATAACTAAAGCCGGGCGGAGTTTTGCAAGGTTGTAGTAACTCCGTCTGTGGCAGCTAAGGACCGATCGTTGTACGTCCTCTTGTCATGTTGAACGCATGCCTAACACTTAGTTGGCCGGATAACTCATTCCGACCGCGAAGCCTAGTAGTATGACTCAGGCCGGAAGACCGAGAAGTATAAAGTGCGCACTACCGGAGGATGTGCGGTGTGCGGGGGACCATTGGCGTAAGACCAAAGGCAGGTGAGTTAAAATTCCTGACCTCCCTGGTAGAGTGGTAGCCCTGGGAGTGCGGCACTAGTCGGAGCCGCGATTCCTGAGTCGTACCAAAGGTGACTCGCTTGCTCTCTGACGGAGGATGCTTGGGTGAGTGCTAGGAATAACCATCCAGCTGGATAGGAATCGATTCGAATCGCCGTCTCTCCCGGATAGTGAGAACTTGACAGAGCAGCGGCAAACTTAGCATCCGTTGACACTAGCTAACACCACTTAGATACTAGGTTGTCATCCCTAGCATGGTGCCAGAGTGTACAAAGGTATTTATAAATGTAAAGGCTCTCTAGAAAATAATCTATTCTATCCGCAAGCGCACAGATAAAACACCTCATTGTAGCATTTCACCAGGATAAGTATTCCAGGTATCGTTATTTATAATTTTGCTCTAGGGATCTAAGGAGATGGAATTAAATCAAGGAACAAAATCTATCAAGGCATAGACTAGAGATAAACATGCAAGAACATGATTACTAATAAGAAACTCGTCACACAGTCACATACTTTAGCAGGGGGTAAACCATAAAGATAATGATAATAAAGTATAAGTTCATGGGATAAAGAGCACAGCGATTAGAAAATAGACTACTCCTCATATATGTAGGTGATGTCGGATTAGCTAGAGAATGGATTCTAAGTTATCTACTAACTACTAAGTCATAATCTACTCTAGTTATCTACAAGATCATATATAGCATAAAAGACTCTTCATTCATGTATAAGGAACATTGATAAAGTAAATCAGAACATCGCATGACTTACTCCACAATACCGGTTCTGCCTGTCCTATCAACGGAGGGTGGACTATATAAGAATCAACGAAGCTATCACTATCGCGAACTACCACACGACTCGGCCAATAGGATACATTTGCAGATAAATAACATCTAAGCACCACGCTCACATGTGATCTATCACCTAACTCCCTCGCGTCAAGAGCTAAGCGCTTTGCAAACTTATACATAAACTCATTATCAATTAGAACTATATCAAATATAGAACTAGAGCAAACTAAGAACATAATAATTAGAGACATAATGCAATTAGAACAATAGAATTAGAGAAAGATATGAATAATACCAATCTTTATTACCGAAGATCCGAATCCAGAGCGTAGTGCTCTACTTCTCTAATTGCTATCTAATCAACCTCTAAACTTGAAGGATTAGGGAGTAGCTAATTCTAATTCTCTGTGAGAGAGAAGCTCTAAACCCTAACTTTGATGGCTACCTCTGAATAATGATTTCTCCTCTCTCCTCCAGGGGGCAGGGGGTCTGGTTTTATAGTCCCCTCAAGTGAACGTGAGCCATTGGATCAAACCGACATAGATTGTATGGTTTAGATTGATCCTTTAGGTCGGTGGAGTCTTGCCCCGAAGCAGAGTCCTAGTTGGAGTCCAGCCCTGGGCGGGCGCCCAAGGGGGGTGGGCGGGCGCCCTGCCCCCGAGCCCGAATCGCCTCTCGTTCGTTCCCGTGTCTTCTGGATCCTTCTAGATTGAGGAAAATTGCGCGGCACGTAATTATCTCGTTGTAAACATGACATGTGGGCCTTCTCTCCATATTTTCTGATAAACCCCTGCAGAAATAGATAAACACCAAAACTCGTGGAATTCTGTCAAATAAAACCCTAATTCTAGATGTTTGTTTCATATTGATCCTTTTTCATGTTTATTTGATTATTAATTTTAGTACTTAAGGACCGTCAACAAACTCCCCCAAGCTTACCCTTTGCTCGTCCCTGAGCAAACAGCTAAACTCAGACGGATCAGGAGTTGCTTCGATGTTTCCTTTCCTGACAGGCACACATGCTTTTACATAAAAATTCTTCCAGATTAAAGTGAAGTGTTATGGAGTTTAGTACCTGCACTTAAGTCTTAAGTAATCGAAAGACAAAATAGTTAAGTCAAGCACTATCCCTCCTGTCTATACTTCACCTTTGTTCCAGAGTTTTTCATAAGTTTTCAAAATAAAACTCAGAGTTCCCAGCAATGATTCTCTCAAGTCTCGCTATATGTGGTATTTGTGGATCCTTACCATAATGTCACTTACCTATAGCTAATGGAATATTTAAGTGGAGCTCATAGGAGTGGAAAACAGCTCATACATATGTTGTCTAATCGAGCCATGGATCCAAAGGAACTCAGCATATAATTAAATCAAGATGTGCATGTGTGGTGGAGTAAATGATAGTGATGATGAAAATGCATAAGTGATAATAAAACTTAGTTCTCATTGCTCTTTATATTGCTATCTCTCCTCCTCTTTGATCTTTGCTTTGGGAGAACATGGGCTATCTTTTTTTTCAGGTGGGTAGTAGATACCCCTAATTCTACTGTCGGACACTTGTCCATTTTTTCCGCTCAAGTGGGCATCTTTGTACCCCTAATTCTACTTCGGACACTTGTCCATTTTTACCTCTCGTCTCACTCTTTTTCTTTCTTTTCCGAGGTTCCGGGCACTTGCCCCTTTTTATTTCATCGTATATTTTTGCATAACCCATGCGTCTTCTGCATTAAATCTTTTTAGAGAGAGAGAATAACAATACTCGGGACAGTGAGTGATAATAATATATATATTTTTTTAGCAATTTTAATGATTGATAATGAATGTTGTGGTAGATGTGTGCAAGTGAATATCTCAATTTAACCACATGAAAAGCTCCTAAGGGTCTACACAGCTCGATCAAACTCAATGTGAATATAGTAAAAGATGTTATAGCAAGTATGGTTGTGGTAGGTAGTTTGTTATGCTAGGAACTCATCATGTGATTTATAAGTTTTCAAAATAAATCTCCAGAACTTAGTGTAGTAGGAACAAGATAAACAATAGCTCAACTTTATATCATGCCTTTCTCTTACCTAGACTTTAGTTTTATGCTTCCCAAAGATAGTAATTTTAGTTTTAGTAATTCCTGGAAGAATTCTAATATAAAAGCTAGGTACTTGTAAGTAAGCAAACAGAGCAACTGTTCATCATTTCCATCATGCATATTTTTGGTCTCTTTATTTTTTTTCTTCTAGAGATTAAACTTAGCAGAAAAATAAAGCACACTTATCTACACACTCTTTTTATTTTGTTTTCATGTTTATAAAGTGCAGTAAATTAAAGCAAGAAAATATTTATTTGGTTTTCTAAGTTTTTTCTTTTTAAGATAAATTAAATACTAAGACAGAATAGAATAAAAAAGAAAAATAAAAACTTACTTGATAAATTTGGGAGGAACTCCCCCAAGCTGGATGTTGACGTCGGTCTTACCCGATGTTCCAGAACCGCATCATAGTTGTGATGTTGTCATTCATTGTTGTTGTATCTTGTCTTAGCTCTTCTACTGCAGCGGCATGGTCCTGGTTCCATTTTAGTTGTTCTTCCAGGAGTCTTCCATGTTCTGCTTGCGTGTTCTGGATGTCGAGGAGAGTGTTGTCGGTACGAGTGAAGAAAGCACCGGCCTCTTGATAGTAGTCATTCGTGAAAGCGTAGGAGGCGTCGGAGTATCGTCCTGCACCAAATTGGGGCGGAGGTCTGGATCCTGAAGCTCCATATGGATCAGTGGAGTACCTGCCCGTATGAAAAGGCGGGTTTGTCCACTGGTGATCTTGGCTCTCCGGCCATGTCTCCTCTGTTGGCTCTTGTGGTTGCGCATGTCGAGCCCATGGGTCTTGAAGGACTCGTGGATTGTAATCGCAATAATGCAGGTGCGCTGCTTCTTCTGGTCCAGGGTCAGCGCCATACCAAGTGCGTTCTCGGTGAGTGGTTTTCCTTTCAGATGCCACTCGCTGTGGAGTTTTCTGGTTCACTGGTGTTGCTGTAATCTCAATCAAAAAGTTTTGCACAACGTAGAGGCCAAGGTTCGGGTTAGGTAACCGAATCTTGCCTTTATCATCATACAGCATATAAATTATATTCCCCTCTTTCTTTAACATCCGAGCTTGTCTAAATGTGTCATAGCCATGGTAAATTCTTAATTCTTCTACGAAGTCCAGCGATGAGTTTTCTAGTAAGTGAAGATTAGTGGCTAGACGAGTGATTAGTGAAGTACATCCTACTGGTCCCTGAAGACTAGGTATACTAAGCCAATGTGAAACTAATAATGTAACAGGTGAAGTGGGTACTTTACAATAAGCAGCATATAAAAGTTGTAAATCTCCTACTCTTACTTTCCTAATATCGTCACGATAGAAAAGATTGTACCCAAGCCATTTGTGAAACATCCTAAGAGTGGGGTGTTCCATGTCACTGGTTCGGGCTTGACTATAAAAATTATCTCTAGATATTTCTCTCCAAAACTGGTGTCTCTCAAAATTGGGTAAATCGGAGTCAATGTTTAGGATGCATCTTGAAGAGAAACTAAGATGGTCGCTCAGCTCTCTCCAAGATAACATAATTTCCTGTTTAAACATCCGAAAAACAATTCCCCCCTCATAGTATTGTAAAGTGCAAAGAAATTCGAGGGTGAGAAGATGAGAACCTAGCTCAGTTATATTCCAAAAATTTGTCCAACCCATCATCTGAAAAATTAAGTCGAATTCAGTGTCCATACCTGTTTCTTGTAGTAGGGTTGGATCGAGAGTAGGGGTATGAATGAAATCTTTATTCTTCAATTGCTGATAGACTTCCTTCTCTCTTCGGGTCCTCAGTCCAAGGTCTCCTATCTTGAGAAGGACCTTAACTTGCTGACCTGATGAAGATGATGGAGCTTGTGTGGGTGTTGGGTCGACGCTCATCTCTGATGGCTGTGAGGAGTGTCGGGATGAACTCCTTGTACCAATGTTCTTGAGAGCCTTCCCTGCATTCTTCACCTTCTTAAACATCCTGCAAACAAAAGTTGGCAAAAACACAACTGGTGGAAAATGTGAGATAAAATGTTAGTGGTCAGCTGTCCAGAGTGTCAGTAGTCCAGGGGTTAATCGTTCAAGACAAGTTTCTATTTTGGTAGAGCCTCCCCCTAAACAACTTTTACTTCCGCTTGGACAGCGGGATCACTACTTGCTAGGTGATAATCACTCTCTCAAAAGAACTCCAACTTTCTCTTCCACTCTCCTCTTTCTCTCTACTCTCTTCTCTTCACTACAAAAGCTCCTTCTCGGGAAACTGAGATTTGTGTGGTTTTCTGAAGTGTGTGTGTGAAGAGAAGGGGAGCTGGAGGTGGCCTTTTATAGGCTGAGCAGGGGACAGGGCGGGCGCCCACCCCTGGTGTCCATCCTGGGTGTGCCTCCTCCACATGCTTCCTTGCTTTGATCTCACGCAGAATAATATTGTGTTGGTAGTGGTTGGATGGTGGAAAGATGTCAGGTGAGTGGAAACATATTGGTGGATGAAATTATGTGATGGGATGTATGTGAGGTGAAGTGTATGACATGTGGGACCCAAAGAGTGTGGGTCATGCTTCTAGAAGATCAATATAAATAAATATAATGCAAGAAAATCTATGAGAATTGAAACTTAATTAAAATGATAATGGAAAATATTTTTGTGCCTCCAAAATAATTAATAAATATGGGTTGTTACACACCACGAATATTATTTATATGGGGCTTTTTGATTATTATAATTATGCTATGAATAATGTAAAAATTAATTATGCAAGAATTTAAATATGAGAAAATTAATAATGCGGATAAATACCGATTTACCTCCCGGCGAGGGTTTGGGATTTTTAGGTCCCCCAAGCTGGACCTCCAAATCTTTTAATCTTCTGAGTTACCTTCCTCCGGAGATGGTGTCTCCAGTGGTTCTTCATGAACTTCCTTCACTGTAGAGTCTCTCTCTGGTCTGGGTTTGAATGTGAAGTGTTCTTCTTGACCGTTTATGTTGAACTTGATTTCTCCCTTCCCGACATCAATGTGGGCATTGGCAGTGCTCAGAAATGGCCTTCCAAGGACGATGGACACTTTCGAGTCAGGACTCATGTCCAGTACTACGAAGTCTACTGGCACCAGGAAATCTCTGATCTTGACTGGAATGTTCTCGGCGATGCCCAACGGGTGTCGAACCGATTGATCCGCTAGTTGTAGGCACATTGATGTTGATTCTAAGGTTGCATGATCAAGCTTTTTGTAGACTGATGCTGGCATCACACTGACACTTGCTCCGAGATCACAAAGTGCATTATTGAAGTGTTGGTTTCCAATCGAGCAATCAATAGTGGGACATCCGGGATCTTCCTTCTTCTTTGGTGGTTTGTTGAGGATGGCCGCACTACATTCTTCTGTCAGCTTGATAACCTCAGTGGTGGGCAGTGGTCTCTTCTTGTTAAGAATATCTCTGATGTATTTTGCATAGGTAGGTACCTGTATGGCATCGAGCAGAGGTATGTTGACATATAATTTCTGAATGACCTCAACAAACTTACCAAACTGCTCATCCGACTGCAGTCCTCTGTTTCTTCTAGGAAATGGCAAATAGTTGGTGTCGTAAAAATCTTTCCTCATTTCTCTAGTTCTTGGTGGTTGGAGCAGATCTTCTGCTTCAACTGGGCTTTCTTCTTCTATCACTGCTGGTTGCACTGGTGCTGATGTTTTTTGTTTCTCTTTTGGGTATGGTGGATCTCTGGTAGCTTTACCTCCTCTAGTAGTTATATTCTTTACCTGCTCAAGGTTAGTAGCAACAGGCAGTGCAGCAGCTATCTTTATTAATTTAAGCTCTACCTTTTTATTAAGAGTGTTTTGTTCATCAAAGGCAGTTAGTAGAAAATCCATTTTATTATGTATATCTTTTAGAGATGATTCATTTGTATCTAGCCTTTGTTTAACTTCATCATTAATTTTAGTTTGTTGAGCAATTATCTCTTTTAATGAAAGTTGCTTGAAAGTATTACCTGAATTCATACCTTTGCTATTGGGTTGACTCGAAGTTGGTTGATATTTGTATGCTGTCTCAATGGCCCTGTGATCTTCTTTGAACTTGGCCCTCTGGTCAATCCAATGGAGCAAATTTTCCATCTTAGTTGATAATGCATTTACTTCTTCTGGTATTTCTTCAGTTTGATGACATTGTTGAGCTTTATCTTGGAACCAGCTTTGGTTTTCTGCTATCTTATCCAAAAGTATCTTTGATAGAAAGGCATCTGACAAGTTCGTCCAGTTGTTGATGTTATCTTGATGAGTGTAGAACCACTTCCTCGCTTTTCCTTCTAGTGAGAATGGAAAAAGGCGAAGCAGTATGACGTTTTTGTCAACTCCATTGATGTGGATTGTTCTTCCAATCTCTAAGAAATTCTGCAAGTGTGCACTAGCATCTTCATGTGCCTTTCCACTGAATTGTGTAGCTTGCACCAAATTGATGAGGCTTGACTTGAGCTCAAACTCGGGTATTCCTTCTTCTACTGCAAATCTTGGACCAGTTGGAATGTTCTCAAGGCTTGGAGCAGAGAATTCTTGCAAGGTCTTTTGTGCCATAGCTTCAGCAATTGGTAGCTAGCTTCTTCTTCTCTTGATTGCTTTGGTTCTGATGATGATGAGTTGAATGTACCCAAAGTCAATCCTATTATACCCTGTATAAAAATATAAACATAGAAAAACAACAGGGTGAACCTGCCAAAGCAGAGGTGCCTTGTTATGATTTCTCACTTAGTAGCTGTTTTATGTAATTATTTCTCTATAGTCTAGTCTAATGTTTTATATGAATAACCTTGATTGATTTTCGGGCTTTCTTAATATTACCCTTTTGTTCCCTTTTATGACTTATTCCTGTGATTCGTATAATTCCTATAATATCCCCGGCAACGGCGCCAGAAATGCTTGTTGACACTAGCTAACACCACTTAGATACTAGGTTGTCATCCCTAGCATGGTGCCAGAGTGTACAAAGGTATTTATAAATGTAAAGGCTCTCTAGAAAATAATCTATTCTATCCGCAAGTGCACAGATAAAACACCTCATTGTAGCATTTCACCAGGATAAGTATTCCAGGTATCGTTATTTATAATTTTGCTCTAGGGATCTAAGGAGATGGAATTAAATCAAGGAACAAAATATATCAAGGCATAGACTAGAGATAAACTTGCAAGAACATGATTACTAATAAGAAACTCGTCACACAGTCACATACTTTAGCAGGGGGTAAACCATAAAGATAATGATAATAAAGTATAAGTTCATGGGCTAAAGAGCACAGCGATTAGAAAATAGACTACTCCTCATTTATGTAGGTGATGTCGGATTAGCTAGAGAATGGATTCTAAGTTATCTACTAACTACTAAGTCATAATCTACTCTAGTTATCTACAAGATCATATATAGCATAAAAGACTCTTCATTCAAGTATAAGGAACATTGATAAAGTAAATCAGAACATCGCATGACTTACTCCACAATACCGGTTCTGCCTGTCCTATCAACGGAGGGTGGACTATATAAGAATCAACGAAGCTGTCACTATCGCGAACTACCACACGACTCGGCCAATAGGATACATTTGCAGATAAATAACATCTAAGCACCACGCTCACATGTGATCTATCACCTAACTCCCTCGCGTCAAGAGCTAAGCGCTTTGCAAACTTATACATAAACTCATTATCAATTAGAACTATATCAAATATAGAACTAGAGCAAACTAAGAACATAATAATTAGAGACATAATGCAATTAGAACAATAGAATTAGAGAAAGATATGAATAATACCAATCTTTATTACCGAAGATCCGAATCCAGAGCGTAGTGCTCTACTTCTCTAATTGCTATCTAATCAACCTCTAAACTTGAAGGATTAGGGAGTAGCTAATTCTAATTCTCTGTGGGAGAGAAGCTCTAAACCCTAACTTTGATGGCTACCTCTGAATAATGATTTCTCCTCTCTCCTCCAGGGGGCAGGGGGTCTGGTTTTATAGTCCCCTCAAGTGAACGTGAGCCATTGGATCAAACCGACATAGATTGTATGGTTTAGATTGATCCTTTAGGTCGGTGGAGTCTTGCCCCGAAGCAGAGTCCTGGTTGGAGTCCAGCACTGGGCGGGCGCCCAAGGGGGGTGGTCGGGCGCCCTGCCCCCGAGCCCGAATCGCCTCCCGTTCGTTCCCGTGGCTTCTGGATCCTTCTAGATTGAGGAAAATTGCGCGGCACGTAATTATCTCGTTGTAAACATGACATGTGGGCCTTCTCTCCATATTTTCTGATAAACCCCTGCAGAAATAGATAAACACCAAAACTCTCGGAATTCTGTCAGATAAAACCCTAATTCTAGATGTTTGTTTCATATTGATCCTTTTTCATGTTTATTTGATTATTAATTTTAGTACTTAAGGACCGTCAATAGCACCCACTAAAAAATAATGGTTCGTGATAATGATGATAGTGTTGAGAAACAAAGTCCAAATACAGTATATGAAAAAAGGACTTTGAATGGTGGCTAAATTTATGAAGAAGAAGAAGGGAGTCAATGGATTCAAACACTGTAAATTCTTTGTATCCATTCTCTTTGTCCCCTATAAATAGAGGGTCACTTTCATGCTTGTAACACACATCAGAAAAGAGAAACAAAGGAATACAAAGACCACTCTTCTCCCATCTCTCTGTCCAAATATCTGTGTTCTTGAGTGCATTGTGAGCGATTCAGTGACTCGATTTCTAACACGTTATCACACGAGCACTACCGGAGCTAAAAGGTAAATAGGTAAGAAATCGATTCATTTGACGCTTATGTTCATGAACAAATCACACAAAGCACGAGCACGCTATCTCACTGCCATCCTGAAGATGTGCATTCGAACCGAGCTGTCGCTGTCCCGAAGACGTGCGGACAAGAACGCCGCCGGGAGCACTTGCGCGGGACGGCTGCCGCACCCGCCAGTCCGGCCGCAAGCCGCGCCTGGCCGCGAGCCACCGTCGGGCCGCCGCCTGGGGCTGCGCCGCCCGCGTCCCTGGTCAGCCGGCCGCCGGCCGTGGCCGTGCCCGCGCCCGCGCCGTGCGCTGGCCGCGTCAGCGCCCTTGGCCCGCGCGCCGCGCGCCGCTCGCCGCGGCGGGGCCATGCCCGCACCGGCCTGGGCCTCACCCGCGCCATCGTCCGCGCCATCGTCCAGCCCACAATAGTATAAATACACGGCCCGAAGTCCGTGAATTATGTGCGGCTCGAAGTCCGCCATATTTATTTATTTATTTATTTATCTTATTATTATCACCATTATTTATTTTCTGCAATTATTTATTGCATTTAATTCCGTATATTACTTTATTTCAATACTTTATATTTAAATTGCAAAGTAATCCTGAAGATTACGTCTGGGAAAATTATATAGTCCTGAAGACTATATTAAGTCGTAATCCTCAAGATTACGCACCGACATCTACTAATCCTGCGCATTCATTGTGCAGGCATGTCGGACATCGCAAAGAGGGATTTCGAGATGCTCGCCGTGGATGGCAGCAACTACCTCACTTGGGCGACCGACATCGAGATCAGACTCGATGGCATGGGCCTCGATCATACCATTGTCCAGCCTGAAGCTGGCAAAGATGAACGCACAAAGCAGGACAAGGCGAAGGCGTTGCATTACCTGCGACACCACCTTCATCCTGACTTGAAGTGCGAGTACATGACGGAGAAGGACCCGCTAGTCTTGTGGCAGTCCCTGAAGGACCGCTTCAGCCAACAGCTGACCATTGTGCTCCCTAGAGCACAACAAGACTGGATCAACCTACGCTTCCAAGATTTCAAGTCTGTGGCAGCGTACAACTCCGCATTGCACAGGATTGTGACCAAACTGCGTCTATGTGGCCAGAAGATCACTGACGCTGATATGATCGAGAAGACCTTGTCCACCTTCCACCCCGGCAACATTGTACTTCAACAGCAGTATAGAAACTCAAGGTACACCAAGTACTCTGAGTTGAGTGAAGTACTATCTGTTGCCGAGCAACAGAATGAAGTTCTCATGAACAATCATTCTGCCCGGCCTACTGGTTCCATAGCTGTGCCTGAAGCACATGCCAATGTTGCTGAGAGTTCTCGTAACCGCAAAAGGGGCCGTGGAAAGGGAAAATGGAAGGGGAACAAGGGTGCCATGTTCAAGGTCAAAGGAAAGGGAAAGCCCAAGGGTAGGTTCGACCCCAAGAAGGAAAGAGGTGACCACAGTGGGGAAGAGCAAGGCGATTGCTATAGATGTGGAGCAAAGGGGCATTGGTCCCGTAATTGCCGCACCCCCAAACACCTCGTTGACCTTTACCAGCAGAGCAAAAACAAGAATAAAGGTCAGCATGAGTCCCACTTCCTCACTGAGCCTGAAGCTCGGCCTGAGAAGCACGACGACGGGGTCGTCGGTGCAAGTGGAGACGTCCGAATGGACGAGAGTGAGGACAACCTTCTTGATGACTTTGATATATTTGGAGACCTGCAGTAATCTCCAAAGAGTCATGTTAGCGATGTCCACATGTACTAGTTTGGTCATGTATGCTCCTGAAGAGCATTTGTAATGTAGTAGATGATCCAAACTGTTGTAACGTTTCCCAGGAATTATGTAATGTTGTCTTTATGATAATATATGTTTATGTTAAATTCCTGTTTTTACTTTATGGTATTTAACAGAATCTGTGGGGACCCAATGGCGGAAGCGGAACTCTGTCTTGTGGACAGTGGTACCACCAATACGATATTGAGGGATACTAGATATTTCCAAACATTAACAAAGAAAAGTGGAAATATTATGACCATTGCCGGAAGCAATGCTCATATTTTGGGCACCGGAAGTGCCACACTAGTTCTCCCTATGGGTACTCAAATCCTTGTAAAGGATGCACTATTGTATCCTGACTCAAAGCGCACGCTTTTGAGCTTCAAAGATGTCCGTGCAAATGGTTTCCATGTAGAAACCGAGATCGAGCAAGGTGTTGAATACGTGCTGATCACTAAATTCGACGGGTACCAAAAGCGAGTGGTGGAAAGGTTCCCTTCATCGCCAACGGGTTTGTACTACACGTACATAAAGCCCACAGACGAGTATGTTGCGATGAAGACCATATTCAGAAACACAGAATCGTTTCGAATATGGCATGACCGCTTAGGTCATCCTGGGTTGGGAATGATGAGAAGAATCATCAACAATTCTGCTGGCCATGATGTCAGAGGCTTCCCAAATCCTAAAGATTTTGTTTGCACCGCGTGTGCAAAAGGTAAGCTGATCACTAGACCATCCCTCCTGAAGATTAGGGATGAGTCACCTGTGTTCTTGCAAAGGATACAAGGTGACATATGTGGACCTATCCAGCCCCTGTCGGGCCCATTTAGGTACTTTATGGTACTGATTGATGCATCTACCAGATGGAGCCATGTGGACCTGTTGTCCACTAGAAACCATGCTTTCTCCAAGCTCATTGCCCAGATAATCAGGCTAAAAGCAAGTTTCCCTGATAACCGCATCCAGTCCATTCGGATGGATAATGCTGGTGAGTTCAGGTCGAAAGCTTTTGATGATTATTGCTTAGCCCTGGGCATTAAGGTAGAGCATTCAGTACCACATGTCCACACACAAAATGGTCTAGCTGAGTCCTTGATCAAGAGGATCAAGTGGATTGCCAGGCCGTTACTGCAGAATTGTAAGCTGCCAACCAGTTGTTGGGGCCATGTGGTGTTGCATGCTGCAGCACTGATCCAACTCAGGCCAACTGCATACCATGATACATCCCCCTTACAGTTAGTGCGTGGGAAAGAACCAAGTATTTCCCATCTGCGAATATTTGGCTGCGCAGTGTACGTGCCAATACCACCACCCCAGCGTACCGCAATGGGACCCCACCGGAAGTTGGGGATATATGTTGGTTATGTGACTCCGTCCATAATCAAATATTTAGAGCCTATGACTGGGGATCTTCATACGGCTCGGTACGCTGATTGTGTCTTCGATGAAGACCATTTCCCAGCATTAGGGGGAGATAGGCATCCAGAAGAATGCCGGGAAATTGAATGGAATGCATCGGGGATGCAATCCTTAGACCCACGCACTAGCGAATCTGAACTGGAAGTTCAGAGAATTATTCATATGCAAGGTCTTGCAAATGAGCTGCCAGATGCCTTCACTGATCACAAAAGGGTGACAAGGTCGCATATACCTGCAGTAAATGCGCCGGAGAGAGTTCAGGTACCCCTGAAGGCTACCAACTCTACAGTCTCCCCTAATCCTAGGAAGAGGGGGAGACCTCCGGGTGCTCAGGACAAGGTCCCGCGGAGACGTCCGCAGAGGCGACGGTCTGAGACACTTGCACCACTCGAAGAATCAGTTGAAGAAGCCCGACCTGAAGTCGAGAATGCCCCAGAAGTGGCAACTCAACCTGAAGTTGAGGAGGTCCCTGAAGGACACCATCCTAAAGATGGAAATCCCAATGCGTCGCGCGCACATCATCGCATTGGAAGATCGGAACGCCCCAACTCAATCGTTATGGGAAATCATGATGAGTGGGAGGACGATCATGAAGAGATCGCCACTAACTATGTGGAATCGGGAGAGTCATATCATAGAAAGACCACTATTGTCGACATATATTTTGCCTCAAAAATTGCTGACTCAATATATCCGGATCCAGAACCAAAGTCCATGATAGAGTGCCGGAAGCGCTCGGACTGGGATAAATGGAAAGCAGCAATTGAGGCTGAGTTGCGCTCGCTTTGCCAAAGAGAGGTCTTTGGGCCTCCAGTCCCAACACCTCCAAAGGTCATCCCTGTAGGATGCAAATGGGTCTTCCTCCGGAAGAGGAATGAACATGGCGAGGTGGTAAGATACAAAGCGAGACTAGTGGCACAAGGGTTCACGCAGAAACCCGGCATCGATTATGATGAGACTTACTCTCCTGTTATGAGTGGCATAACGTTCCGATACCTTATATCTATGGCAGCTAACTTAAATTTGAAAATGCAGTTGATGGATGTTGTGACCGCATACTTGTATGGGTCACTTGATTTGGAAATATACATGAGAGTCCCTGAAGGGCTCAAGATCCCTGGACCGAATCAAAACCGCAACATGTTCAGCGTCCGCCTGCAGCGGTCGTTGTATGGGTTGAAACAATCTGGAAGGATGTGGTTCAACCGATTGAGTAACTTTCTCCTGCAGAGAGGTTACATCAATAATGATGATTGTCCCTGTGTTTTCATAAAGAAATCCAATGATGGATTTTGTATCATCTCCGTTTATGTCGATGATTTGAATATCATCGGGACTACAAGGGACATTGAGGAAGCAATGGCTTACCTCAAGGCGGAGTTTGAGATGAAAGACTTGGGCAAGACCAAGTTTTGTTCGGGCCTGCAGCTCGAACACCTCCCTGAAGGAGTGTTTGTACACCAGTCCACTTATACTAAGAGGGTACTTGAAAAATTCAATATGAGCAAGTGCCACCCTCTTAAGACCCCCATGGTAGTCCGATCCCTGGAAGCGGATAAGGACCCATTTAGACCAAAGGGCGATGATGAGGAAGTATTGGGACCCGAAGTTCCATACTTAAGCGCCATTGGAGCACTGATGTACCTTGCAAACTGCACCAGACCTGACATTGCATTTGCAGTAAATCTATTGGCAAGGTACAGTGCTGCCCCAACCAGGAGACATTGGGTTGGCGTCAAAACCATCTTGAGGTACCTACAAGGTACACAAGACCTTGGTCTATGGTTCCCGAAGAACCAAGCCCCAACCATGGTGGGATATGTGGATGCTGGCTATTTGTCTGACCCGCATAATGCCAGATCACAGACTGGTTTTGTCTTTCTCTGTGGTGGTGCAGCCATTTCCTGGCGGTCTGTAAAGCAGACCCTAGTTGCCACATCGACCAACCACTCAGAGATAATCGCTCTATACGAGGCTGCACGAGAGTGTGTTTGGTTGCGACAAATGATTAATCACATCCTGAAGTCATGTGGTTTGAACGTCGCCGACACCCCCACCATTATCTATGAGGATAATGCGGCTTGTGTTGCACAGATGCACATGGGTTATGTCAAGAGCAATCTCACGAAGCATATTGCTCCAAAGTTCTTTTATCCCCATGAGCTCCAGAAGAGCGGGAAGATAAATATCCTGCAAGCAAGATCATGTGATAACCTCGCAGATCTTTTCACGAAATCTCTACCCGCCTCTAGCTTCTATAAGTGCATCCATGGAATTGGTATGAGGCGGCTCAGAGAGTTGCAGGGATTAGGGGGAGACCAGCCCCAAAGGCATAATCTATGACCGTGGTCCTGAAGATCACGAGTCGGTCCTGAAGACCGACCTGAGCATCAACTGTTGTACTCTTTTTCCCTTGATGAGTTTTTCCCACTAGGTTTTCTCATGCAAGGTTTTTAACGAGGCAACAGGTGCAGCATAAGCGATGCATGTGATGTACTCTTTTCTCCTACCCTTTTTTCCCACAGGGTTTTTGGGGAGGAGTTTTTAATGAGGCATACACATAGCACAAATTTAGCCAAGGGGGAGTGTTGAGAAACAAAGTCCAACTACAGTATATGAAAAAAGGACTTTGAATGGTGGCTAAATTTATGAAGAAGAAGAAGGGTGTCAATGGATTCAAACACTGTAAATTCTTTGTATCCATTCTCTTTGTCCCCTATAAATAGAGGGTCACTTTCATGCTTGTAACACACATCAGAAAATAGAAACAAAGGAATACAAAGACCACTCTTCTCCCATCTCTCTGTCCAAATATCTGTGTTCTTGAGTGCATTGTGAGCGATTCAGTGACTCGATTTCTAACAGATAGCAAGGAAGAACACTTGATGAACTTGATATGGTTATTATTGCTTGTAATAATCAAGTGAAGTGTTTTAGTACAGGTGCTAATCTAGTGGTAGGCTAATGATGATCAATATGATGCTAATACCAGTTGTAGGTTATTAATTAAGCTTTTGGCAAATGTTGAGTCAAGCGAGCTACACTTATTCTCAGACTTGCATGATCCTTGGTGTCTTTTATGTCTTACTAGACGAGTAAGTCTAGCTGAGTACATCGTTGTACTCAGAGTTTATTCCCACCTATTGCAGATGATATCTTTTATGATGGCTTCTGCAAGACCTGTCTCCATCCCGCTGGGGATGAGGACTAAACCGTTGGGCGCGGTTCTCTAACTACTTTGTACCTGTTGCTTGTGGATGGATGGTATGAGACTCTTGCAGTAACAAGAACTGGTGAAATGAACTTGGAATGAGTGCGTAAACTATTTTGCTTCCGCTACTACAAACATGTGTTGTAATAACTCAGTAACTCCGATGTAGTGCCGCTTCGATGGCAATGAATGACTTTGTAACATGCGCTGTGTTATGTTGAACTATTACGATCTTGGTTTGTTGCAAGTTGGTTTGAAGTCCTTCGTGATTTCAGTTGACTACCGGGATTATATGGGCTCAAGTTTGGAAACTTGATTGCTAGTCGATCGTTTCCACACTTGATCTCTTATAATTTGGTCGGTTCTGTGACAGCTGGCATCAGAGCAAGTTTAGTATTATAAATGCAGCGTTTGTGTATTTAAAAACAAAAGATTTTTTAAATAAAATTGTGCAAATCAATACTTAAGTTATGCCAGTGGTCGAATCATCCTTGCCCATATAAGGATTATAGGTGGCTAATTAAGTACTGACTTGGGGGGTTTTTATTTTATGCATCTCCGGCAGTACTCAAGTATAGGATGTGTGATGACCGCACTATGCTACCCTGTGGTCTAATGGTAGAGGTAGCCTTCATATGTGAATTAGCCACATATGTCGCTAGATTTAAATTATGCAACGTCGCACCTACGTCCTGGTAAGTGTGAGCTGTGAGAGCATGATCATCCAAACGGCGGTCTAGGGGAGTGTTCGCGGTGGTTTTCTGGAGTGGTCACATGTCTAACCATGGAACCACGAAAGAAACTTAATTGGGGAGCATTTAATTTCTCGGGTAGCTTTGGTGTCATTGTTTGTGCATGTTGGGCATGTATAAGCAATGTGCACTTAGTTTACTCCTTTGTTGAGTGATATATTGGGAATTGTTGGGCTGCAATGAAGTTTTCTGCAGGTACTGTAATAGCGTACGTGTAAATCGCTAGTTATCGTATTGAGAGACGAATGTATGCCATCGTATATCCGTTAGAATATTAATTTTCTAGGTCTGTGAGGACGTACGGTTCGTGCAAGCATCATGTCGCATTCATACATACATCCTGTCTACTCCTTCCCTTACAATGTCGTGCCTTTTAATTCAATAAATGTTGCTTAAACTAATCCTCTTTTGCCCACGGTTATTCCTTTCCACAGATGGACGTGCCCGCTTCACCTCACCCCGGTGATACCTTTTTGAGCGAGTTTGGCACTCCTACTTTGCTCTAGAAGGTGCTACAGTGTGTAGGGTATACTGAGCCACCTCAGTATTCCTGGTGGGAGGTAGATATGACGGGAGAGCTGAAGTGGTTTGTTGTGCAGGGAGTTGTCCCACCACATGGGGGCAGGCCTGCATGGACAGGGTGGAACTGCAACTCGGATGGGTAGACTCCATGGGAAGCAGCTCAGGTTGCAGCCCATGCGATGCTGCTCAACATTTGTTAGAGTTTTGGCGATGAGCTGACAGGAGGGCCAGCAGCCTCCATTTCCTGTGCTGACCCAGCAGTAGCGGAGTGGAAGCAGCCTGATGGTTGTGCGTTGGTCCAAGGCCGAGGAGAGCGAGCTGAGAGTTCTAGTCCTGCTATGAGTGCTATGATGGCTGTGCTCAAGCTGTTCAGTAAGCGAGAGGACACCTATGCCCAGGTGATGGTGGTTGTTCGCCAGGCTCAGGAGATGCAACAGAAGGCTGAAAAGCGTGCTCGCAAGTTTCGCAAGCAAGCTAGACTCCTGGAGCAAGCTCAGAAGGACCGCAATGACTGGGAAGACATTGCGGAATACCGTAGGCAGCAGTGGGTGAAGGCCATTAGAGAGAGAGATCACAAGCAAGATCAGATGAGTCAGTTGGCTAGAGAGAGGGAGACAGTGCAGGAGCGCTTGGTGCAGGTCACTCATGAGAATGATACTGCGTTGTGTGTGTCAGAGAACAGGCGCCGGGCATGGGAGATGCACCAGATTCAGTCGCTGGAGCGGGAGAACTATCTGCAGGATCAGATTGAGGCTGGTCTTGTGGAGATTCACCATCTCAACAACTTGCTACACCCTATTCCTCGCCCTGTACCCGTGTACCCGGAGGTGGGACCTCAGGTGCTTGTGGCCGATGATGATGGTATGGAGGTAGATAGACCAGCAGCGGCTGCACCACCCTTGCATGAGGACGTGGAGGACAAGGAGCTTGAGCCGGTTAGCGACGAGGATGGAGAGGCGATCTTCGACGCTGACTCGGACGACGAGCCTAGAGTGTAGTGGGTAGTTGTTATGTGAGGATCTTTTGTATATGGCTTCCAGCAGTTGTGCTTTTGTAATCATGTTGTAATCCGGAACCTTGATCTTTGACTCATGTCATGTACTGGGATGATGTAATAAATTTATGGACCCAATGTGTTAATTTTATCATGTTCGATCAGTTGTGATGATGTTTTCCATTGTTGTGCATATTGCGGATATCTGTGTCATGTGTTGGATTGGTGATGTTGTTTTGTGGAATTGAATTATCGTGCCTTTTCTGTAAAGTCATTCTCTCGAATACTTTCAAGTATGAAAATAAGTTCTTCTACGGCAAATCTTGTCATCATCAATGCTCACTGACTGTGTTTTTACAGATGTCTTGTGGCACTCATGGTGCGGAGCAGCGTGCGAACATGAACCCACCCCCTCCTCCTCCACCACCAAATCCAGCTGAGCTGATGCAAATGATGGTGGAAAATCAGAGGATGCTTGCTGAAACCATCAATCGGATGGCAAATCAGGGTGGTCGGAATGCACATGATGGGCCAGCACCCAACCAGTACAGTAGTTTCAAGGATTTCATGGATACTAAGCCCCCTCTTTCAGAGAGGCTGAAGAACCCCTTCAAGCTGAGGAGTGGGTGAACACGGTTGAACAAAAGTTCCGCTTGCTTCGGCTGACCGAGGGTTTGAGGCTGAGTATGCAGCTCACCAACTGCAAGGACCGGCAGGCATTTGGTAGAATCAGTATCGGGAGGCTCTCCTAGACAATACTGTGCTTGACTGGAATCTTTTCCGTGAAGCTTTCAAGGGACATTTCATACCTCCTGGTGTTATGGAGATGAAGCACACTGAGTTCATGCAGTTAACTCAGGGAAACAAAACTCTGAAGGAGTATTGGCATGCTTTCAATCATCTGTCTAGGTATGCTCCGGAGTTTGTGAACACGGAGGCAAAGAAAATTGCTAGTTTCAAGCGGGGTCTTGGCCCCAAGTTGCTGAAGACTATGGGCCGCACTAAGTGTATGACTTTCAATGAGTTTGTAAGTGATGCTCTTACCCAAGAGAACTACAACACTATGTACACTGCAACCAAGAATCACAAGAGGGCTTTTGAGGCCGGGGCAGGAGCATCTCAGTCCAAGGCTCCAGTGGCATCTAGGCCCCAGTATCATGCTCCAACTCCTAACCAGCGATATCGCCCTCTAGCGAAGAAGAATCAGGCGAAGACGGGATTCCGCAAGGGCTACTGTATTGCTCTTCCTAGGGGCAACACGGGTCCTAGCTATGCCAAGACTCCACCTGCCAATCGTCCGTGCTGGAACTGCAATCAGACCGGGCACTGGCAAAGCAACTGTCCTTACCCGCCAAAGAAGGGCAACCAAGGGAACGTCCGCCAGGGGCGTGTTCACTACACAACTGTGGAAGCAATCCCTACTGGTGAGGTAGTTACGGCTGGTAAGTTTCTGGGCAATCAATGTGATGCACTTGTGCTTTTTGATTCAGGAGCATCACATTCTTTTGTGAGTTCGGACTTTGTGTCTAAGCATAATCTCAAGGCAATTACACTTGATAAGGGCAGTTATTCCATTAGTGCTGCTGGAAATAATATTTCTACCAATCAAGTGGTTTTGGGGGCAACTCTAGAAATAGGAAACCGTCAGTTTCTTGCTGATTTGGTTGTTCCACCCGGTGTTGGTATAGATGTAATTCAGGGTATGAAGTGGATGAGTGGCAATGGAGTTCTAATCGACACCACCACTTGGGTAGTGATGTTGAGAGACCTAAATACCAAAGAGGCGTTCTTAGTGCAACTTCCTCGAGATATTCATATCTGTAGCATGATGAATGCAATTACATCTAGGGCTATCAAGGATATTCCGATTGTGTGTGAGTTCCCGGATGTATACGCTGATCATTTGCCCAGGCTTCCTCCAGATCGGGATGTGGAGTTCAAAATTGAATTAATCCCAAGTACTTCTCCTATCTCTAGAAGACCATATAGAATGCCACCAAATGAGCTAGCTGAACTTAAGACCCAGTTGAATGAGTTGTTAAAGAAGGGTCTTATCCATCCTAGTTCTTCTCCTTGGGGTTGTCCCGCTATCTTTGTGAAGAAGAAGGATCAGTGCTTGCGCATGTGTGTGGACTATCGTCCTCTGAATGCGGTGACCATTAAGAATAAATACCCTCTTCTTCGCATTGATATTTTGTTTGACCAGTTGTCTAAAGCCAAGGTATTCTCCAAGAATGATTTGCGATCTAGGTACCATCAGATCAAGATCCGTCCTGAAGATGTACCTGAGACAGCTTTCTCGACGAGGTATGGGTTGTATGAGTATCTTGTCATGTCCTTCGGTCTCACAAATGCACCTGCTCACTTCATGTATCTCATGAATTCGGTGATTATGCCCGAATTGGATAAGTTCGTGGTGGTCTGCATTGATGATATCTTGGTATATTCTCGCAATGAAGAAGAGCATGCAGAGCATCTGCATGTGGTGTTGTCGCGCTTGCGTGAGCATCAGCTTTATGCTAAGTTCAGCAAATGCGAGTTTTGGCTGAAGAAAGTACCTTTCTTGGGCCATGTCTTATCTGAAGAAGGCATCTTGGTGGATCCGGCTAAAGTGCAAGAAGTGCTGGATTGGAAGGTTCCAACTTCGGTGCACGAGGTTCGGAGTTTTCTCGGTCTGGCTGGGTATTATCGTCGATTCATTCTGGAATTCTCAAAGATATCCAAGCCTATGACTCGCCTACTTTAGAAAGATGAGAAGTTTGCATGGACGCCCGAGTGTGAAGAGGCATTCCACAAGTTGAGGACATTGCTGACATCAGCTCCTCTCCTAGCTCAACCCGATATCGAAAAGCCTTTTGATGTCTTTTGTGACGCATCGAGTATTGGTTTGGGCTGCGTGTTGATGCAAGAAGGTCGCGTTATCGCATATGCCTCACGCCAACTTCGAAAGCATGAGGTCAATTATCCTACTCATGACTTAGAATTGGCTGCAGTTGTTCATGCCTTGAAAATCTGGAGGCACTATTTGTTGGGTAATCTGTGCAATATTTACACTAACCATAAGAGTCTCAAGTACATCTTCACTCAACCTAAATTGAACATGTGGCAACGAAGGTGGCTTGAGTTGATTAAAGATTATAATCTCCAAGTGCACTACCATCCAGGCAAGGCAAACGTGGTTGCGGATGCCTTAAGTCGGAAAGTGCACTGTCATTCAGTTCAGGTGGAAGATCCATTGTTGTCACATCTTATGCACCCACTTGTGCTCAACCAGATTTCTCTGGAGAGTTCTCTTCACAATCGGGTCATCGATTGCAACGAACCGATGTAGGCATCTACCATATAAAGAGGAAAATGAAAGAAGAAGAAACCAAGCATTTCCAGGTCGATGAGAACGGAATCCTATGGTTCAAGGATCGACTCGTGGTTCCAAAAGAGCGTGAGCTGCGAAATCAGATCTTATCTGAAGCTCATTCATCCAAGTTGTCTATCCATCCTGGTAGTAGCAAGATGTATCAGGATCTAAAACCTGTGTTTCGGTGGACAAAGATGAAGAAAGAGTTTGCAGCTTTTGTCGCTCGTTGTGACAACTGTTGTCGGGTGAAGGCCGTCCACATGAAAGCAGGCTTACTTCAACCCTTGCCAATTCCTGGTTGGAAATGGAAAGAAGTCAGCATGGATTTCATCATTGGACTTCCAACTTATGTTAAGGGTTACGATTCTATCTGGGTGATTGTAGATCGTTTGACCAAGGTTGCTCGTTTTATTCCAGTCCGAACTGACTATCGTCGACATCAATATGCGGAATTATTCTTCGAGCACATTGTTCGTCAGTATGGTGTGCCTCGAACTATCATATCAAATCGTGGACCACAGTTCACTGCCCGTTTTTGGGAGTGTCTTCATGAGCAGATTGGTACTCACTTGGTTCGTAGTTCTGCTTATCATCCCCAAACGGCCGGCCAAACTGAACGTGTTAACCAAATCCTAGAAGACATGTTGAGGGCATGTGCTCTCTGTTTAAAAGGTTCTTGGGTAAAGTGGTTGCCGTTAGCTGAGTTCTCTTATAACAACAGTTACCAAGAGAGCATCAAGATGGCTCCATTTGAAGCCCTGTATGGTCGAAAATGTCGAACCCCGTTGAATTGGGTGGAACCCGAGGAGCGAAGGTATTATGGCATCGATTTCGTGAACGAAGCGGAGCAGCAAGTCCGTACCATCCAGCAACATCTGAAAGCTGCTCAAGCTCGTCAGAAAATTTATGCTGATAAGGGAAGGAAGCCGATTGAGTTTGCAGTCGGTGACCATGTGTATATCAAGGTGTCTCCGATGAAAGGCGTACAAAAGTTTAGAGTCAAGCGAAAGCTTGCACCTCGTTATGTGGGTCCTTATTGGGTTCTCGAGAGAAAGGGAACGTGGCATACAAAGTTCAACTACCAGTTGAGCTTCGAGCTATTTTTCCTGTCTTTCATGTATCACAACTGAAGGAATGCCATCGTGTTCGTGAAGAACGAGTAGAAGTTCGGGACATAAAGTTGAAATCTGACTTGGTGTATGAAGAAAAACCTATAGTGGTTCTTAACCACAAGGAATGGGTGACACAAAATCGGGTGGTTAAGTTCTACAAGATTTTGTGGAGTAACCACGGGGAGGAAGATGCCACGTGGGAAACGGAGGACTATTTAAGAGAAGTTTATAAAACATTCTTCGAAAATCAGTAAGCTTCCAAATCTCGGGACGAGATTTTTGTAAGGTGGGAGGGTTGTAACACCCCAGTGTTATGGTTGCATCAATCACATGCATAACATGAGCATCATCATCTACTCAAGCATATCATGATCATCATCTACCTTGGGCCATGTCATTTTATGCTTAAATGTGCTTTAACTTGATTAATCATGCTTCCTATGCTTGTGTTTGTGTGAACCATGCTCATGCTTGTATGCTATGCCTTGGTAAATAGTTTATCTATGTTTAACTCAACCATAGGAACAATGTTCATGTTGATCACTTCTCCAAAATAATTACTTAAGTCATGCTTCCATTTATAGACCCTAGAAACCCCTTTTGCTTAGGCTTTTAAAAAGTGTTTCATAAAATGTTTGCATGTCAAAACTCTCTACAGCAAAGTTGTAGAAAATTTTATAAGGAACAAAATTTGTTTTATGGCCATCTCATGAAAATGAACACATCTAGCTCAAAAGTGACCCACAAGGCAGATATGGGGCTGTTTCCAACACTTAGAAAAATTTTCCAAGTCTGGGGACGCAACAGTATGCTCTATCGATTTTGAAAACCTCATATCTCTCAATCCAGGCCGATATAGCTTTCGCTCTAGTTGACAATGTTGTAGAACTCAGCTAGTACTCCAACTTTGTCAACTACACCATCTCCTAATTCATTTTGGTTTGGGAGTGAATCGCTGTTCAACTCGCTCTGTCACACAATCATCGCCTTGACTGAATCGAAGCCGAGCTCGCCGACGTGGCCGACCGGCGACAGAACCTCGGCGACATTTGGCCCCCATACCTTGTTCCTGGCCCCGCTCGTCAGCTCCCAGCGTGCGCATGACCTCCACGGCGACGCCCCGGACGCAGTGGACGCGTCCACACTCTCCTTCCTCTCGCTCTCTCGCCAGAAAAGCGGCCGCAGCGAGCTCACCATCGCGAGCTCACTCCGGCGAGCTCTAACTCGCTCCTCGCTGCGTTGCTACTCACCAAAATTCGTCCACAGCTGCGCCGTAACCCGCTCTCCATCCTCCACCCGCAAACTCGCCGTGAAACCCTCCGGTGAGCCGACATTTCCGACTTCCCCCAAATCGGGTCGCCGTGACCTTCTTCTCCGGCGAACTCAACGCTGAGCTCCTCGGAGCCTCTCGTCTTCTCTAGTTAGGTCCTAGAGGTAGCTTAGGTCCTTAGCGAATGTTTGCGCCACTTGGTTGATGCTCTACTGCGCTCACCGTCGCCAGACACGACGCGCAGCGCCGCCGTGTTTCCGCCGGAGTTCGGCTCTCTCGTGGCCAGCTCATTCCACACCGTTTCAAGCCTAGTCACCTACCTAGGAAGCTTCGCCGTAGTTCACTGGTGCTGTAGGAAACCCTAAGTCGCGCTATACCGGCCTGAGAGCTCTGGTGTAATGCCGAGCACCTCTGCCGAGCCGCCATGGTCGACCGCAAGCCATTTCCGGTGGCTCCGCCGTGGGGAAAAGGGGGTCAATCGGTTCGCAAGGGTCTGGGGATCACGTTGATGCCCATGGTTTGGCCGGAGAGCTCGCCGTCGCGGAGAAACCGCCGGTGAGAGTCGCCTCGGCCATGAGGAAGACGACCCTGACATGCGGGACCCGCTGTCAGTGACACATAGTTTCCCTCCTTTTCTTTTATTCAAATCCAGGTTTTTGGCTTTATTGCAAAAATCATATCTTCTGTTTCTGAGATCCAAAAATTGTGAAACAAATTTTGTGATGTTCCTTGAGATGGCTAGTTTTTATTAAAAAAATAAAACGTACCATGTTTTCTGGGAAAAATAATTGTTATTATTTAATCTTGTTATTTATATATAAATTCATATCTCTTGATGTACTGCTCCTTTTGCTATGAAATGTTTGTGGTAGTCTCTGAGTGTTATTGGAATGCTATGATAAATATTTCATGATTTTTGGAGTAATGCATCTGTGATATGTAATTTGTGTTTGTGATATGGCATGTTTTCTTATTTAAATCATAATAAATATTTTGTGCTTATGCTGGTGCTTTACCTTAGTGTCAAGCTTGTTTATGATAATAGTAACATGTAAATAATCTGAAATCTGTTGTTTGACACTATCTAAAACATGTTTCTTAAATTATGAATTAAGCACCTTGTTCCTTGGTTAAATTCTTATCTTGAATTTGGCATGTGCAATTGTTCTGAAAATTTTATGGTAATGTCAAGATGTTGTGCTTGTGCTTGTGTAATTTTTGTAGATTTTTCTGAGCACTTTTGCTAGTATCTTGTAATTATGTCCCTTTGTTGAATTAAATTAATAAGTGCCATGATGTTAAATGTTTAGGGGTTAACATATGATGTTCTGGTTATCCTATGATATGCTTGTGCTTATGACTTATGTAGTTGACACTAATTAAGCTTTGGCTATATCTTTAAATAATTAATTGAAGGTTTATGGCTGTCCTGGACAGCAAGAGAGTAATCCAACCTTTGCTTGGTGATAACTTGGTTTGCTGGAAGACTTGTCTAAATCAAAGTTGTAGTAATCTTTATAAACTAGCTGTGGCTTGGGATCATTTGGTCTAATAGTTTAAAAGTTATAGCTCTTCCAAGTTAGGTTCCAGAAATAGGTGTTCTCTGTTTGTCTGGGACGGAACCTGGAATTTTGTTTAAACGACTTGATTAACCTTTAAATCTTGCTGTGATGTTTGAAGATGAAATGTAGACAATTTCATAAGCTTTGCAGAATGTCCTCATTCATATTTGTTGGATCGGTATAGCTCCAGTTATGGTTTATTCTTGAGCTGCTCGGTTAGAAAAGGACTTCTGTTTATGGTTTGACTTGCTAAGTCTTGCTAAGTTAATTAGTTATCCTTGTGAGTTTATCTTGGGAGTTTACTCAGTAAATGAGTGTCCAGTGAAATTCTAATTACATTGTCAAGCATTCATCCCCATCTAGTATGCACCCATTCTTACTTATCATGCATGCAATAGGTGCACCGGACGCGACAACTTCATTCGAGCTCCAGGTGAACCCCGAGGGCCAAGAGATCAACCCGGAAGTGGAGGGCCAGCAAGCCGGACCCGAGGAGCCCGAAGAGGAGATTGAGTGCCCGAACCACGAGCCTGCATCGTTCGTGAAAGGCAAGCCCCGGAGCATCTTAAGTCTCCCACTTTATTTTCGAAAGCTTACTTGATTATGTTATCTCTATTGATGCATTACTTATAGGAGTTGTGATGAAACCCTTGCTGCATTTTACTCATTCCTTGTCCACATATCTTGTCACCACCTGGTTGTAGGGTTAGGATCGAGTAGCATCTTAGCCATGCTTTAATCGGTAGAAGTCGGTGATATCCTGTCACCAGCGCGAGATAGGGTTGTGTCGGATCACGATCGTCTATATGTGCTATCGTGGGAGGAACCTATTAATTAAGCTTTTGGCAAATGTTGAGTCAAGTCAGCTACACTTATTCTCAGACTTGCATGATCCTTGGTGTCTTTTATGTTTTATGTTTTACTAGACGGGTAAGTCTAGTTGAGTACATCCTCGTACTCAGGGTTTATTTCCACCTGTTGCAGATGATATCTTTTATGATGGCTCTGCAAGACCTGTCTCCATCCCGCTGGGGATGAGGACTAAACCGTTGGGCGCGGTTCTCTAACTACTTCATACCTGTTGCTTTTGGATGGATGGTATGAGACTCTGGCAGTAACAAGAACTGGTGAAATGAACTTGGAATGAGTGTGTAAACTATTTTGCTTCCGCTACTACAAACATGTGTTGTAATAACTCAGTAACTCCGATGTGGTGCCGCATCGACGACAATGAATGACTTTGTAACATTCGATGTGTTATGTTGAACTATTATGATCTTGGGTTGTTGCAAACTGGTTTGAAGTCCTTCATGATTTCAGTTGACTACCGGGATTATATGGGCACAAGTTTGGAAACTTGATTGCTAGTCGATCGTTTCCACACTTGATCTCTTACAATTTGGTCGGTTCTGTGACATCGGGTACTGGCGGTGCCTGCCGAACCCGCGAATTGGTCCTGGATAATGTAATACGGTGACCTATAGCTCACTTGATCAATGAGTGTGGTTTGTGTGGGGAATAAACTCACCAACTGGTTAGAAATCGATTTGAATCGCCATCGCTCCTGGATAGTGAGCACTTGACTTGAGCTTCGTCATCGTAGTAATGTTTATGGAACACTTGGATGGTTATGGTATGATGATGAAGTTGGAAATGCCACATCGAATATGGGTACTACTGTTGTATCTTAATCAAGTGATTGCTCTAGTACAGGTGCTAATATAGATGACTGGAAATGATTATTAACTCGAGCTAAATACCTAAAAAGTTACTTACCTGTAACCTAAGCTTTTTATGCAAAAAATGTTGTCAAGCTAGCCCCACCAATAAAGCCTTGCATACTCCTTGCTGTCATATTATTTCTGGTTTATGACGGGTAAGTCTAGCTGAGTACCTTCTTGTACTCAGGATTTATTCCCACTTGTTGCAGGTTGTGATTTATCATGGCTACTGCAAGAATTGGATGACTCCTACCGTAGTGGAGGAGTGCGATCATGGGCATGATCCTTCTTAGTTACCTCATCTATACTGCTTTTGTTGGAGTTGACCTAGATACTGGCATGTATTTGAAATAAGGGTAATGTTAGTTTCAAAATTACTCTACTTCCACTATTTTTCAACTCAAGTTGTAATAACTATATTGCACTCAGATGTATGCCAAACTACTTGTGAAATGGATGTAACATGTGACTTGTTATGTTGAATCACTACGATCTTGGCTTGTATGATGGTTGGTTTGAAATCCCTCGTGATTTCACGGACTACCGGGTTTACGAGAGTTTGATTATGTTAAAGCAACTGCTTTGGCGGGAGTTTTTCATAGTTGATCTCTTGTAAATTGGGCGGTTCTGTTACAGCTGGTATCAAAGCAAGGTTCAACATTAAACTTGTCATATGTGTATTTAAAACAAAAGATTTTGTTTTATAAAATTAGTTTTTTGACAACTTATAGCTATTATAGATAAAGGTGTGTTCAAATCTAAAAAAAGTTTTATCTAAGTATGCCAGTGGTCATTTCCTTTATGCCCAAATAAAGACCTTTAGGTGGCTTATTTAGGTACTGACTTGGGGGTTTCTGCATCATATTTCTATTTCGTTGCTCATACGGCGTGCAATAGTATGAGTGCCATTCATTTGAATGGTAATGTGTGGATCATTTTTCCTCAACGCCTCGGTAAGTGTGAGCTGTGAGAGCATGATCGGAGACACCGCCGATCTAGGGAATTGCTTTTGGTACTAGATCATGTGCACATTTTACATGTGCCTATGAAAAGGTATTGCATGATGGGTGATTCCGTCCTTAGAGGCGATGCCGTCGCTAGGACGGTGATGTGGGTAGTAGCACTACACATACGAGTATGGGGATACGCGTGTGTGGAGCGCATAGCTTTTAAATCTTGTACAACATGTTTCATACTGTGGGTGGGCTGAAATGAGTTTTCTACAGGTATGCTAACCACGATTACGTAAATTGAATATAGCTTACGACTAGTTATATGTCGAGAGTGTACGTGTTATGCCACCGACATAGAACGTGATTGCCACCTTAGGCTGGCAATTTTGTGAGAACGAATAGGACGAAGCATGCATCATCATGATTGTTGTGTTATGTATAACTATGCTTCTCTCACCTTTGTTCTAACAATAAGTAACATGTGAATCAATGTGTGTCACCTTGCTTGTGTGTAGTTAGATAAAATTCTTTGCTCCATGTTGCTTGAATAGCTGTAATTGAAGGTAGGGTGTGATTAGCTTTGTTTTGCCCATGTTGTGGTTGATCTGTGCACCCTGTCAGTATAATGCACATCTCTAAGATGACTAGTCTTTTAAGCATAAGTTAAAATTTTGTCTTCACAACTAGAGAAGAGACATACACCTTTCTAGTAAAAGAAAGTGAATGATAAAAACACCTTACAATCATGTTTTGTATGTTCAGGTGTACTAGTGTTGCTTTAGATAACTGCTTGTTATCTGCAAAACTTTGTGCTTAGTAATGATTGTTGGAGATAGTGTGATTCATGTTCTCAAATGTTTGCTTAAAACCATGATACATGAGTAGATGTGTTGTTAACTAGGTAGTGTCATAGTTGTTACCTTTTTGTCTTTAGTAAGCATGCGAGTGTTGAAGAGCCTTATCTTAGAATAACACTCATGTCACTTTAATCTCATGGTTATCTCCAACTAGACTCCAATGATAAAGAGCTCGAGTTTGTGCATGGTTGTTAGCTCTTGAATGTTGTGTATCCATTCCCTAATCTGATTCATGATCCCAAGCTTATCTCTCCTACATGCTTGCATATGTTGTGGGTGTCTTAGTCCTGTGTATCAAGATCCTACCCTAAGAATTCCTATCAGCTCTCTCTTCTCTTTTTCATCTTGATTGATCTGGTGCCATGCTAATCTGTTGCTGCATGGATCTACAAAAATCGTTTCCTTGTAGATCATGTTGTTGTTGTAGCAACTGAACCCCTAATCCGTGTATTGACTCAATCTTTCAAATCTCAATCGTTTTATCTCCAACTCTATTGAGTCTCTGGGTGTTTATCCGTCTTAATCTCATGTGATCTATGTTCTCTAGTACTATGTTTAATCTCATGACTATCTCAGTTGATACCCCCTCTTTTGCAAAGTGCTCGCTGCTATGCAACCCAATTTTTGCCATGAGAGATTTCTTTTGGATTGTATGTTAGGTAATGGTGGCTTGGTTAATGATTGATGGTGCCGTGACGAAACCGAGAGCCCCTTGTGGCGGCCGACACATGGTTGTGCTGCTCGGCACTCGCTGGTATCGTTGTTGCTAGCCATGATCCATTATAGAACTACACCAATGTGTCATCTCATCATGAGTTTATCATCAATTATCTCTTTAGATCATATCAGAAGATTCTTACTTCATGTGCAAGTAGGAGAATTACCCATGAAGTTACAAAGAGGATAACCTTTGAAGAATAGGTCACTGACATAAACATTAACAGACTGCAAGAGATGGTAGACAAGTGACACTATTTAACTATTCTTGCAATGATGATGGTCATTTAATGAGCAACATTGGTCATCCATGCCGAATCAAAGGACACATGACACTTAATTTTGGACAAGTTATCTGTTGAACAAGCATCGATCATCACCATTGTGCTTATGATCTAGTTTTCCTAAGTCCTGATCCTTATGTGCATCATGGTCATACAGCTACAGTCAACCATCTTTAGCATGAATCCTTATCTCCTGGCTTTGAAGGTGACCAATTGTTAAGCGTCAGCCACAATTGTTGTAGTTAAGAGTGGAGCTTTGGAAATCTTAGTGCTCAGAGCCAATTGATTGGTTGCTAGTAACAAGGCTAATCTGAAGCAAGGAAACGATGGATTGATAGCCATGAAGGTTATATTTCATCAACTAGTGAATCAAACTTTGGAGTTGAGAGATGTCTTGTCAGTCTGGAATGCTACAGTTTCACCATAGAACAAGTTTAGTATGTATATGTTCTGCTTACGCAAAGGGTGCCTATTGGAGCTAAATGGTTGGTCAGAGGTTCGAAGACTCATGGATCTGTATTTCTACCAAAGTTCATGGAAATGTGAGTGGTAATTGGTGAAATATGAACTAAAACCCAAAAGGGCTAGAACTCTGCAATCTTCCTTTTGATATCGATCATCCTTCGTATATAAAGTAGAGTTGATTTTGGTGCCATGGATTACAGTGTGGGCATTGTCTTGCTACATAGATAATGCTTATATGCTGAAATAAGATTCTTTGTACCCATTTGTGCCAGTGCAAATCAAAAATGCTTTGAAAGGTGTCAGTCAATAGATTTCCAATGTCAGAGCTACCGACTGATCTTAAAAAGGAAACCTCAAAAGCAAAAGTACTTTCACTAGATTGGTTTTGCTATGGCACAAGTCAACCTAACTCTTATGGAACTGCATCATGAAGAAAGATCATGCTTAACCTACTGGTGGTACGCTATTTCTTTAGTTGGTTGAACACTTGCAACTGTTGGAGACATATAGGCCCCACTATCATCCTTCATCACTAGTGGTTATCCAATTCTTACATGCCTTGGTTACCATCTATGTGATAGCCAAAAAGTTACATCTGATTCAACCTAGATAACTTCTGTTGTTTGGATACAAGAATCCCTTAAAGTAAATGATCATGGAAGATGTTGAACCAACAAAGTCAGCTATCACATTCACCGTTCTCTTAACCGGGTGGTAAGTACAATGTGGTCATCACAGAAAGAGAACTGCATGCATGGAAAGTTGTAATCCAACCATTTTGATAAAGGACTGCTTTTCAAATCTTGTGAATGAGCCTGGAGTCACTATAATGAGCAACCCTTAGAAGCTTGTGACATAGTGCAAAGTTCATATGGCTTGCATTAGTTTCATTGAAGAAGCTAATGGAACAAGTAGCTCCTTATGCTCTAAACCACTGTTTATACACCAGGAACAAAGTACATGGAACAGTTTGTCTTGGATTCCTCCCAAAGTAACAATGCTTCACTAAAGTCAAACAAAAAGGGAGATTCTCCAAATAAAGGTTTACTATGAAGAGCAAGTATCATAAAATGTTTGGACCAAGTTTGCTTGTCTGATGTTCCAAGCAAAGTAGCCCACTGTTATCGCTGATGTTGGGAGATGGATGACATTGTTTTCTTCCCTTGAAAGTCTTTTGCACCGAATCTAAAGACAAGATTCTTTTAAGGGGGGAAGGATGTAACACCCAAGGTGTTTGTCACTTGCTAAGTACTAGGTTTGAGCTCAAACATTACAAGCTCAATGGTAACAAAGAGGTCATAGTCAACCTATGAAAGTAAACCGCAACTTGGACTTGGATGGTGCACCTTTACTTACAGATAGGCCCTTTTTTAAAAGGTATGCTTTGACGATGCTAGTGGAACATTTTCCATGTGTCTCATATCCATCCCAATCTATATTGGTCTCTGGAAAAGTTTGGTGAAGTTTGGAATCAAGAAGTCACATGAAATGATGAGTTATATCCTGGTTGGAATGGCTCTATTAAGGAAATAGAATCATGGGTCATGAACCAAACCTTCCAAACTTGCTCATATGACTCTAGATGAATTATACAACAAAAGTCATGAAGGGTTCATGTTGAGCTTATGTCAAGAAAATGCTTCAATTGGCCTAAAATCCTATTTGGAGCTTTATCGGGTTACTGCTTTGACCAAAGTGAAAGATTGACTTCTATTGCAGTTATGAGGTTTGACCCTAAATGAAAGTTGTAGTTTGCTTCTGTATAAGAAACTTTATTAAAGGGTGAAGAACTAAATCAGCATGCAAATAGTTCAAACAGAGGCTCAAAGTTCGAATCAGCTGCTGCTTTTTAGCTCTGAGAAATAATTCTAAGTCCCTGGAAGTACAGCAGTGAGTTAGATACTTCGTGACGTTTTACTATCCAAATTCATATGGTAACTCAATTAGATTCCTTAATATGAGTTGGAGTACTCTTCTTGGATCTAGTATCATCAAATTTGGAGTTCATTTGGATATCTAAAAGTAGCTCCCAAAACAGCAAAAAGTTATTTTATCGCTAAACGGAGATCGACCCGTTGGCATGCCGCATTCTCGTGTTTTTGTTAAGCAACTAAAGTTGGTCCAAGAATAAAAGTGGTGGACAGTTGTTTGGAGAAGGTCATGTAAAAAGTTGCATCAAGTCTCACATGATTTAGACTATCAATTCCTGGTTTTTCTAATCACCATCAATACGTTGAAACTCGAGACAAGGCATCTAATTATCTCTTAATCTGTTGATCTAATGGTTGAGCACCCTTAATCAAAGTTATAGTGCACGGTGGGGTGAGCAAACTTCGTTTTTCGCACATCTCCAAATTGGGCCCGAAACAAGCCCAAAATCGTCTCCCACCTTGCCTACTCCGACGCGCGCCACGTGCTCGACGATATGCCTGCGTGGCCGCCATGCACCAGAGCGCGCCCCACCATTGCTGCACCTCTGCTGCTGCTCCATTTCATGTTTGGGACAGCCAGAAGGGCTCTCCACTCCCTCACCCACTCGCCTCCACATCCTCCTCCACTCCCTGCTCGCCATCCTCGCCCTCAAAGCGTTTCTGAGTATGCCCCGCCATGGCCATGGACCACGAGGAGAGCTCGAGCTCCTGCTGCTGGTGGCTGCAGCTGGCCAAGGCCAGGGCCGGGCATGGCCATGGCTAGCCGAGGCTAGGCCGCCGGCTGGCTCCCTGCTGCCACCGGCCGCTCTCCAGCAGAGTCCCTGGCGATTTGGTCCGCCATGTCGTCCTCTCTTCGTAAAAAGAAGAAGGCAGGGACGTCTTGTTGGAATATGAAACAACTCAGGGTTCCAGATGCGAAGCCAAGACTAATAGTGCTCTGGAGAAAGTACCCTAAACCCTAAAACCCTATGCATAGTAATTTTTCTTTATCTTTTGTTTTTGCAGATTTCTTGTATGAACTTTGAAAATGCATAGTAATTTATAGAAAAGTGGTAAAATAGCAAATGTGGACTTTTTGGAATCCATGTGAAATTCTCTATGCAGTAGATCTATAATACGGCATGGTTTAGTTTTACGTTTTAGTCATAAAAATAGATTTATGCAGTTAGGTTTTAATTGCTTGTTATATTTGTCTTTTTCATAACTGCTGTAGTATTCCTCCAATAAATGTGAAAATATTGTGACATGCTTTCAATATGATATTTGATGTCTGGCATTTGTTTCATGAATTTAGGACTGATATATTAAGAGTTACGAAAATAACAAATGCCCAGTGTTCCTTTGCTCCTATTCTGAGTGGATCTGCATGTTTGTATTGTTTGGCTCAGTTAAGTTGTGAATCATGCCTTAATGAAAATATATAAGTTATAGTACTTTTCATAATCTTTCCAGAAAGGTAAATAGCACAATTTTTAGTTAAGCACATGTTTAGTTATTGTGGTTTAAAGTACTGTTCCAGTTTCTGTCTAAACCCAGACAGGGTTGCATTGTTTGTAATGTAAGACCTTTTTAATTGTAGATTTAGCTGTACATGTTTATAACAAAGTTGTTCATAATTAATTAAGGTTTCTAGTAAGTATATAACCATAATTTATGGACATGTGAAACTCAAGTTATGGGTGTTTAATATAGCATGACAGATTCTGTCTATGTTTTGGACAGAGATATCTTCATGGGATTAATTGACCTTGTTAACTGTAGATTCATATTTAGATGATAATAAGAAAGTTGCAGGTAACTTTATAAGATTTTCAAAAATATAATAATCATGTTTGCTGGAGGTCTACAACTCCAGTTATGCTGCTTTGAAGTGCCAATCAGTTTTCTGTGTGTAATTGTACCTCTACTGTTTGGCAGCATGAGCAGTTTTATTTATGCAACTAATTCCATGATATAAATGATATTTTCTGTGCAACTTGTCTATATAAAAGATGTAGATAATTTATTATCATATCTTGTGGTAAAGTTTCATATCATTTGGCTAAGTGGTTTATGAGTTACAGTAGTATAAAGTTCATCCCTTGAAATGCTTGTTCTCTATAAGTTCCTGGACCAGATTATATGGTCATGCATGTTTGACTTTGTTAACTTGTTAATCATGCTAATTTGATTAAAGATGAATTGTAGATAATTTGATAATCTTTCCAGAATGTCCTATTGCATAGTTTTTGGAGTTGTGTAACTCCAGTTATGATTTATTTACTCAGTTGTTGCATGTATGTCCAGAATTGCTGAAATACATGAATGCTGGATTGCTTAACTTTGTGTAATCTAAGTATGATTCATGTCTTTAATGGTGATTAAGTAATACACTTGTAAACTTGTTAAACTTGTGTCATGATTGATATGTTTTCTCTATATAATTGGTTGTGTGATGTTATCTAAATAACTTTAGATGCCTGTGTCTTGCATACTTTTATGTGATGCATGTTGTGTTATTATTCTTTATATTCATGCACTTGCATCTTGCATCTCATCTAGGTGCGCTAGATGAATCACGTGAAGGTCTTGGTGTGGGAACAAACCCGAAGACGGTGTTGGGTTGACCCATCCCGAAGGTGGAAGGACTAAGCAAGTGTTGCGACCTAAGATGTCACCAAGATGGAACAACTAATTGAACTGACTCCGTGTTGATTCCAGGCAAGCCCCGGAGCATTATAAGTCTCCCACTACTTTTGAATGCAATTGAGAATATATGTTATATATGTATTGTTGCATTAAGTATAGGAGTTGGGTGAAACCCTTGCTTCATATTTCACTCCTTGTCTAGTAAATATACCTATGACCCTATGTAGATTCAGGATCGAATCTAAATGCTTAGCTATGCTTAGACCGGTAGAAGCCACGTGATGTCCTGTCACCTGAGAAAGATAGGTGGACACCTAAAAAGGTTGGCTATATATGCTATCATGGAAATAACCAAGTGACGAGGATGAATAATTGGAGATCGGGTGGGACGATGATAGAGAAGTAACAAGACATGGAGGTCTTGTGTGCCTATCTATCCCCGCCTGTGTCGATTAAGGACCGATCGTTGACGGCTCTCTTGTCATGTTGAACGCATGCCCCACACTTAGCTGGAAGAATAAGTCGTTCCGACCGCGAAGCCTGAACACTATCCAGGCCGGGAATCGAGCCGCCATGCGCTGTATTGGTGATGGTTGAGGAGAACGAGAGGGCGCGGCGCGCAACCTTGGTATACCTTGGATACCTCGGTCGCCGAAACGGTCCTCGGGTATTGGCGGTGCCTGCCGAACCCACGAATTGGTCCTGGATAGTGTAATACGGTGACCTGTAGCTCACTTGATCAGTGAGTGTGGTTTGTGTGGGGAATAAACTCGCCAGCTGGTTAGAAATCGATTCGAATCGCCATCGCTCCTGGATAGTGAGCACTTGACTTGAGCTTCGTCATCGTAGTAATGTTTATGGAACACTTGGATGGTTATGGTATGATGATGATGATGGAAATGCCACATCGAATATGGGTACTACTATTGTATCTTAATCAAGTGATTGCTCTAGTACAGGTGCTAATATAGATGACAGGTAATGATTATTAACTCTAGCTAAATACCTGAAAAGTTACTTAGCTGTAACCTAAGCTTTTTATGCAAAAAGTGTTGTCAAGCTAACCCACCAATAAAGCAGTGCATACTCCTTGGTGTCATATTATTTCTGGTTTATGAAGGATAAGTCTAGCTGAGTACCTTCTTGTACTCAGGGTTTATTCCCACTTGTTGCAGGTTGTGATTTATCATGGCTACTGCAAGAATTGGATGACTCCTACCATAGTGGCGGAGTGCGATCATGGGCATGATCCTTCTTAGTTACCTCATCTATACTGCTTTTGTTGGAGTTGACCTAGATACTGGCATGCATTCGAAATAAGGGTAATGTTAGTTTCAAAATTACTCTACTTCCACTATTTTTCAACTCAAGTTGTAATAACTATATTGCACTCATATGTATATCAATCTACTTGTGAAATGGATGTAACATGTGACTTGTTATGTTGAATCACTACGATCTTGGCTTGTATGATGGTTGGTTTGAAATCCCTCGTGATTTCACGGACTACCGGGTTTACGAGAGTTTGATTATGTTAAAGCAACTGCTTTGGTGGGAGTTTTTCATAGTTGATCTCTTGTAAATTGGGTGGTTCTGTTACAGATATGGTAATTGTTCGCACGGTAATCAAGGGATTGCGCAGGTGATTTGACAGCAAGCGGTCATGATTTTGGAGATTCTTACTGTGCAAGATCTCCTGGTCGGTTCATCGGCAGTCTTGTCTAACGGAAATGTTGCCGATGAACCTGTTTTGGGGAGATTTGGTTCGAGAAGTTGAGGAATTCAAGGAGCATACAGGAGAACTGGGCTGAGGTTGTTTGGATTTGGTGATTAATTACTGACCAGAGGGAATAATTGCGGAAAGGCATCATTATTGAGGAGAATTTCGAAGGATTAATGATTTTATACTCCGAAATTGGGGGGCATGTGTTGACACCGTTTTGATATGTATCTTTGGATACGTACCTGGAGTTAATGAGATGTAGATCGGCAGGCGGGAAAGTGGTGGCTAGTTTACAGACGAGTTGCCGATGAGAAAACAACAGGATATGGCTAAGTCCAGGAGTGGTGGTAGATTCATGTCGATGACTGGTGCTGATGGTTGCCGATGGTTATGAGAGGTGGCTTGCTAATGGTCATGGAGAAAGGCACAGGGGTTGTCGATCAACTCATGGCGGTGTACCGATCGGTTGTGGAGGATGATTTGATGTTTTCCATAGTTGTTAGAGTTTGTTTTGTATACAGAGTCTGTTTAATTTAGAATTCGAATCCTAGTCGTGTCTGGTTGTAACTCTTGTAAGCAGGGTATAAATCTAGACCCCGTGGCAATGTAATTAACATATATCTATCAATCAATCAAACACAAGTTCTTACATCTAGCATCTATTTTTTCGACGATAACGTCACCATGCATATTTTTCCTTTTACTACGAGTTCATTGGAATCCTTCGAGTCAATCTCGACGAGTTCTCGAGTTCCGCGTGAATACCTCTTGGCCATGACATCCGGGTGCATCGCTGTTGTCGGGACCAAAGTGTTCAAAGTTACCACCTTTGTCGATTGTAAGGTCAAATCGGCTGGCACGCCTTAACGTTTGAAATCGGATATTAGCCCTTTGTGTTTGCAGATCAGCAGATCAGCTTTTGCATCAACAGGTTTCAAACTCAGAGGTCATACCTGTACGATCTAAGAGATCGGGGTTGATGATGCCGGTGGAGGCGTAGGCGATGTTGCAAAGAGTGTGATACTTTTGCAGCTCCTAGGGACTCAGTATGAGGCCACTTTTGGGCTCCATCACTCTTGTAGGGGGTGCATAAGGTACCAAGGAGTGGTGAACCTCCGCATCCGCTTGCCTTGAGTGGCTCCGCTCATCGAAGCGTTGAGAGCTACGAGAGGAACCATGACCTCGGACCCAATTGATCTTCTCCATGACCCTCTTCTTCATCTTGGCTGCAGGGGTGATTCTAGCCAAACTCCTACTACCACTACTATGCAACTAAAACTGAATATTTTTGGTGTTTTTGTTTATGAGATGCTAGAACTAAACTAAACTTGAGAAGAAACTTGCAACAAAGAAGGAAAGAAGGGTACTTGTGAGCTCAAGATGATTCTGGTTGTTTGAGTTGAGGAATGAGCTCACATTGCCCTGGTATTTATAGGGGGAGAAGGACACCAGGTGGGGCCCATCTACAGTGATCAGCCGATCCTTCTCCTATGGGGTTTGAATTTGAATTTTGCTTTAGGCAGGGAATCTTGCTTTACTGAGACAAGATTTGTTGATTTTTTTTGGAAAGCCTCCAAAGAGGGGATCAGCCGAGCCCCTACTTTGGGCCTTTTAGCTTTAGCTTTTGTGTCATCAGTTGTTTGATAAAGCAGATGCTAGATGTGTGACAAGAAATGTTGTTGCTTTTCAGAGATTCCCTAGCCTAGTGTTTGGTGAAAGGTAAAAAGATGTTTGACTAAAGAGGGGACATGACTAAAGCTATGACAGTTTTGCATGTGTGTCTCCACTTTGCAAAAAGTGGAAAGATAGTGGTCCAAAAGCAAATGATGGAATCTATGCTTAAAGTAAAAGTGGACCACTGCTTTTCAGATTCTGTCTGCATTGGGATGCTCTATATGTTTGTGTGTGGCAAAAGGGAGACATCAGGGTGCAGAGGGGGACAAGTTGGGGATCAGCAAATCGCCACTTGAGCTCCTCGGGAGCAACTAAGTGCTGTGTCGAAATCAGAGCATCGAGAAGAGTAGAGCCAAATAGGAAAGGATGGTTGTGGGCCCAGTAAGGGGCTCGGCCGAGCCCCCTATGGGAGGTCCCACAGCTCAGATCTTTATTGCAAACTATCCTCAAGATTTTATTCTGAATGACTAAACTATTTTGCGAAAATAAAGATGCAAGATAAAACTTGAAATATGCAAGATTGAAATTAAACATGCAATGCAGAATTTAAAATGTAGAATTTAAATATGTAGATAAATACTGACATACCTTATCAGCGACGACTCTATATTTTAGGTCCGCAGAGCGAGGACCTCTCCGTCATGTTCATTTTGTGGAGACATCTGTCTATCCCAAAGATGGGGACCGTGACTGCACCTCCTTTGCCCTCCATTCTTGTTTGACTTCTATTGGCGTCTCAGCGAGTTCTTCTTCTTTGGCTTCAACCTTTTTGCCTGATGCGCTCTTCTAGCGGTTCTTCCTTCGGCGGTGGTTGCAACGAGGTTTAGGCTGGGGAGCCTTTTCCTCTTCCTACATATTAACTTTAAAACCATTGAAGGGAAATCTTACCCTCCATCAACTATCGAACTGCATGTTGATCTAGGCAGCCTCCATGTAAATGGTGGCGTCCACCATGCTTAGGAACGGACGTCCCAAGATGATGTGGACGTCAGTGTTGGACCCCATGTCCAACACGATGAAGTCAACCGCGACGTAGGTGTTCTTGATCTTTATCAAGATGTCCCTTGCCAGTCCCTTTGGGAACTGGATGGTCTGATCTGCCATATGCGGACGTATAAATGTGGGGTCCAATGAACCTCCTAACAGGTTATCATAAGTTACCTTGGATATGATGTTCACTCCTGATCCAAGGTCGCAGAAGGCATTGTTGAAAATCTATGGTCCGATCTAGCAGGTGATTGTGGGCAAACCTAGGTCGTCCCTCTTGACTGGGAATGGTGAGTCCAACTTGTGGACCCAGACGGACTTTGGCAATGGGTTCATGAACCGCGTGTTTACTAGCCTGACTCGCTCAATGGGATCTTCAGGCTTCCCAGGAATCTTACCTTGCTCAGAGGATGGGACAGCTGCTGCTAATTGATTTAATTGTGTTTCTAGCAATTTATTAAGGCTCAACTGGTTTTTCATAGCAGAGTTAAAGCTATCCATCTGTTGATGCAAAAGTGGATCTGCAAACACAAAGGGCTAATACCCGATTTCAAACGTTAAGGCGTGCCAGCCGATTTGACCTTACTATCGGCAAAGGTGATAACTCGAATACTTTGGTCCCGACAACAGCGATGCGCCCGGATGCCACGGCCAAGAGATATTCACGCGGAACTCGAGAATACACCGAGCTTAAGTCGACGAACTCCTAAGAACTCGTAATGAAAAGGAAAATATGACGAAGTGGTCGAAAAAGTAGATGCTGGAATATGAGTAAAAACTTGTGTTTGATTGATTGGTAGATTCTTCATTACAAGACCCTAGGGTCTACATTTATACCCTGCTCAAAGAGCTACAATCAGACACGACTAGGACTCGAATTCAAAATTAAACAGAATCCGTATACAAAACAATTTAAATAACTAAGGAAAACACAAAACTATCCTCCCATGACAAACCGGAACACCACCATGGACTAATCGGCAACCTTCATGTTCTCCCTCCGAGTCATCGGCAGACTCCTCATCGTAGCCATCAACAAAGGCTAACGCTGACCATCGGCATGAACGTGTCACAGAACCGACCAAATTATAAGAGTTCAAGTGCAGAAACGATCGACCAGCAATCAAGTTTCCAAACTTGAGCCCATATAATCCCGATAGTCATTTGAAATCACGAAGGGCTTCAAACCAACTCGCAACAAACCAAGATCGTAATAGTTCAACATAAACACAACGAATGTTACATAACCATACATTGCTGTCGAAGCGGCACCACATCGGAGTATTAAGTTATTACAACACTTGTTTGAAGTAGCGGAAGCAAAATAATTACACACACATTCCAAAGTTCAGTTCATAAGTTCGGGTTACTGCCAGAGTCTACACCACCCTTCCAAAAGCAACAGGTACGAAGTTGTTAGAGAACCGTGCCCAACGGTTAGTCCTCATCCCCGGCGGGATGGAGACAGGTCTTGCAAAATCCGTCATAAAAGATGTCATCTGCAACAAGTGGGAATAAACCCTGAGTACGTGAATGTACTCAGCTAGACTTACCCGTCTAGTAACACATAAATGACACCAAGGATCATGCAAGGCTAAATATCAAGTGGATTTGGTTGACTCACTCTTTTTGCCAAAAGCTTAAGTTACAACTAAATTATTTTGAGAGCATCATCTTTATTTATCACCAGCCTACTACTAGATTAGCACCTGTACTACAACACATCACTTGATTATGACAAACAATAATAACCATATCAAATTCATCATATGTTATTCTTGCTATCATCATTATCATGAACCAACTTCATTAGAGAATGCTACGTTTGTCGCTGCTCTGTCAAGTTCTCACTAACCGGGAGAGACAGCGATTCGAATCGAATTCCTATCCAGCTGGAGGGTTATTCCTAGCACTCACCCAAGCATCCCCTGCCGGAGAGCCAACGGGTCACCTTTTGTACAACTCAGGAATCGCGGCTCCGATCAGCGCCGCACTCCCAGGGCTACCACTCTGCCAGGGAGGTAAGGAATTTTAACTCACCTGCCTTTGGACTTACGCCAATGGTCCCCCGCACACCGCACTTCCTCCGGTAGTGCGCACTTTATACTTGCCGGTCTTCCGGCCTGAGTCATACTACTCGGCTTCGCGGTCGGAACGAGTTATCCGGCCTACTAAGTGTTAGGCATGCGTTCAACATGACAAGAGGACGTACAACAATCGGTCCTTAGCTGCCACAGACGGAGTTACTACAAACTTGCAAAACTCCGCCCGGCTTAATTCAATTTAATCAGGTTCCATCCACGATAGCACATATAGACCATCGTGATCCGACATAACCCTTTATCGCGCAGGTGACAGGATATCACCCGACTTCTACCGATTTAAGCATGGCTAAGCCGCTACTCGATCCTAACTCTACAACCAGGGTGTGGTGAGTTATCTGGACAAGGATAGAGTAGAATGCAGCAAAAGTTTCATCACAACTCCTATACGTAATGCATCAATAGATATAACATATTAAGTAAACTTTCGAAAATAACGGGAGACTTAGAATGCTCCGGGGCTTGCCTTTCACGAACGATGCTGGCTCGTGATTCGGGCACTCAACTTCTTCTTCGGGCTCTTCGAGTCCGGCTTGCTGGACCTCCACCTCTTGGCTGCCCTCCTGGCCTTCGGGATTCGCCTGAAGCTCGTAGGAGGCTGTCGCGTCCGATGCACCTATTGCATGCTCGAATAATAAGAAGATGCACATGCTAAAGATGAATGCTTGATAACACAAGTAACTCACTGGACACTCATTTACGGAGTAAAAGTTACACTAGCTCACATAAGTAAGTAAGTCAACTTAGCTCACAACCTATCATGATACTAAAACAGCAAGCAACACAAAACAAGTATACCCAGTAATTAAATCATAACTAATGATAGACAGATCCAACAAACACAAATAAAGACATTCTGGAAAGATTATGAAATTGTCTACAACTCATCCTTAAACATGACAGCAAGATTCAAACACTAAACTAGTCATTTTAAACAAAGTTCCAGGTTTTGTCCCAGAAAAACAGAGAACCCCTATTTCTGCAACTCAACTTGGAACAGCCATAACTTTTAAACTACTGGACCAAATGACCTCAAATTTAAACCACAGCTAGTTCAATAAGTTTAGAACAATTTTGATTTAGACAAGATGCACAGAAAGTCAAGTTATCATTAAGCAAATTTAAATCCTCTCCTTGCTGTCCAGAACAGCCTTTAACCCTTTAAGTAATTATTTAATGACATGACCAAAACATAAACCATGCCAACCACATGGCTTATGAGCACAAACATATTACAAGGTTACCAGAACATCAGATGGAAACCCCCAAATATTTACTTAACAAGGCATTTATTAATTAATTCTAGATAAGAGCATAATTACAAGATACTAGTCAAATTGCTCAGAAAAATCTGTAAAAATTACAGGAGCACAAGTAAGACATCAGGGCATCACGATAAAAATTTCAGAGCAATTACACATACTAAATTAAAGATATGTATTTAACATGTGCCAAGGTAATTAATTCATAAATTCAGAAACATGACTCATATGGTGCCAAACAACAGATTTCAGATTATTTATGTCTTAGGAATACCATAAACTTGTTTACTACCAAAGTAGAGCACCAGCATAAGCACCAATTAATTTATATAATTTAGTCAAGGAAACAAGCCACATTTCAATCATAAATTACATAACAAAGCTGCAGTGCTCCAAAAATACTGAAATATTTACCAAAGCACACTCACACCATACAGAGACTACCATAAAATTTGTTTCACAGTATTTAATCTTGTTATTCATG